>NC_143435.1:11634465-11964858 GCF_059467195.1 Physcomitrium patens | reverse complement strand
AAACCCTAAACCCTAAACCCTAAACCCTAAACCCTAAACCCTAAACCCTAAACCCTAAACCCTAAACCCTAAACCCTAAACCCTAAACCCTAAACCCTAAACCCTAAACCCTAAACCCTAAACCCTAAACCCTAAACCCTAAACCCTAAACCCTAAACCCTAAACCCTAAACCCTAAACCCTAAACCCTAAACCCTAAACCCTAAACCCTAAACCCTAAACCCTAAACCCTAAACCCTAAACCCTAAACCCTAAACCCTAAACCCTAAACCCTAAACCCTAAACCCTAAACCCTAAACCCTAAACCCTAAACCCTAAACCCTAAACCCTAAACCCTAAACCCTAAACCCTAAACCCTAAACCCTAAACCCTAAACCCTAAACCCTAAACCCTAAACCCTAAACCCTAAACCCTAAACCCTAAACCCTAAACCCTAAACCCTAAACCCTAAACCCTAAACCCTAAACCCTAAACCCTAAACCCTAAACCCTAAACCCTAAACCCTAAACCCTAAACCCTAAACCCTAAACCCTAAACCCTAAACCCTAAACCCTAAACCCTAAACCCTAAACCCTAAACCCTAAACCCTAAACCCTAAACCCTAAACCCTAAACCCTAAACCCTAAACCCTAAACCCTAAACCCTAAACCCTAAACCCTAAACCCTAAACCCTAAACCCTAAACCCTAAACCCTAAACCCTAAACCCTAAACCCTAAACCCTAAACCCTAAACCCTAAACCCTAAACCCGAACCCCTAAACCCTAAACCCTAAACCCTAAACCTGGTAGTGTATGGATTGCTAAAGTATCATTAGGATAGTATAAAGTATCATCAGCATAGTATATTGTAGGGATAGAGTACCAGAGGCAAGACTATCGAGGAGGTAGGACATTCTACAAGCAGGATATTGATGGTGCAGGATATTGTTGGAATAGAGTATTCACGATGCAGATTGTCGAGGGAGTAGGCTATTCAGGACGAAGGGATCGAGCGGGCTAAATATCAACGGGGTAGAGTAATATAGTGGGTGGAGCATCAAGGGAGTAGGGTATCGAAGAGGGAGGGACTGTATTTTGAATCCGGAGAGGGATAACGGGGGTTCACTTTCATGACAACAAGATCAGAACTCACATGCACCCATTTCTTGAACGATCCCAAGTTTGCTTAGGCTGACTTTACGATTCGCCAGATGCACGACTTCTCCGACCAGACTACAAAGGTTGCAAAGGGCTACCATGAAGCAGGTCGTATCGACGTCTACCTTGTCGGTTGGACTCACGGTGGTGGTGGATGCGGACTTCGATCCAGGATGAGGCCAGACGGGAACATCAGTAGGATCCATCCTGGCGGCGTCGACCTTGAACTCCAAAGATGAAGCATAACTTATTGCACATTACAAATCATCGACAGTTCTATAACATGTGGTGCTTTCATGTGGTTGTAGTCAAGCTTATACCGTGAAGAGGTGCACCTGGTTGCGCACCCTGCAAATAGATGTAGCTGCTAATTTTATAAAGTTGTACGAGAGCACAAACATCGAGGTTATCTTAGTCGTCCTAATACAGTAGTTACTCCGAAAGGTTCCAAGTCATGTAAATGTAAACTAGCGTACTTTTTGTTGTAACTATGATCTTGTTTTTAGTGATTCATGAAGTCTAGTAAAACAGATGCAATTTTGTAAAATCTTTGGCGATATGTAAAAGTCACCTGTCCATCCCACTCTGCCAAATGACAGATCATTCGAGCATCTTTGGATGAGAGTGTGAGCGAAGCACGCGCCCTCCTACATGATTTGCTGATGATTCTCATGGTACAATACGACGACTACTGCAAGCTTGCCGAATTCAAACAGCCCAACATTCACAGCAGGTTGGATGTGGCGTTCTCAGGGTGCTCCCAACTATAAGCATTGCCCCGCCTGATTTTTGTGCTACTTCGGAACCGGTTGTTGAGAAGTCACGAAGAAGGAGTCCATCCTGATTACATATTATACCTCCAATACTTGTTCAGGTACGTGATGTTTTTGTGGATCCTATACTCTGCTAGGGCCGAAGTGGACATGAGAGTCACATCCGGTTTATGGTGGAAGGACGGTGTGTGTGCACGAAAAGCGTGAGATTCTAGTCCCACGTCAGTTTCGTAAAAATCCCACTTAGCCATTTCAGGTATGTGGCTATCAACTCTATGCATGAATCTCACATCTTTTAAAACTTAGATCCTTAATTAAGGTCTGTAGATCCTAATTAAACCCTAAACCCTAAATCCTAAACCTAGACCCTAGTTCTGATTTTTAAATCCAAAAATCTAAAAAAAAACACATATTTTTGGAAAATAAAAATATTTATAGAAGGCTTTAAGATAATGTAAGCCTTGGAAAAAATTCAAAACGAAAAAAAAAGTGATATATTGAGAGAAATTTAGGATCAAAAATCTCTAGGACACTCTTGTAACCTTAATCCCTAAAACCCCTAAACCCTAAACCCTAAGACCTTGAACAAGGCCTTCACAGTACCACCCAAGGAAACCATCGATGGCCTAGAATCGTCTTGGTCTCCTTTCAAAATTACAAGTAGGATAGGCTCGATGCATGAAGCGTATAGGGAGAAGCAGCCTTTTGAGGAGGTTGACCGTCATAACAAGGTGATTATTTGCAATTTGGAACAAACTATACGTGAATGTAAACCCGGTGAGTCTCCTCTTGCGATTGGATCAGGCTCAACACAAAGATGAATCCAAAAGAAATGGTAAGATGAGGAGATTGAGCTTTAGAAGCGGCAAGTCCAAGAGCATGGAAAAGGACATTGGAAGAAGATTTTGAACAACAATGCAAATCCATTTTGTAGACGCACTGAAGTTGATTTGAAAGACAAGTGGAGGAACTTGGAGAAGTATAAGAATCGGGATAGGGACTTGCAGTGGAACTGAGACAGGGGCCAAGACTAGTAGGAACAAGGATTTGATAGTGGTGGAGGAAGGTGGCACCTATTGATCGCTCCACCGGCTATTCATTGTGGGACCTTTCTCTCCATCTTTCTTTGTCTTTCTCCCTCTCTATGTATATGTGTGCATGCGTCTCTCTCTCTCTCTCTCTCTCCCTTCTTTTCATTCAACACTCTCTTTCTTACCTTTTCATCTTCTATTTGTATTCCACTGTTTTGTGCTTCTCTGTCCGATTGTATCCTCACACACTCGCACACACACATTATCTTCTATTTGGCATTGCTCCCCTTGCCTTCTTTTTCTTTGATCCTCTCTTTTCCTTCGATCCTTCCACCTCTGCTGGATCATTCCCTCCTCTTTTGCCTTGCCCCCCTGGGTCAAGGGTTTATCTTTGCGGTGGTCATGTCCTCCTCGCCTCGTTTGACCTGCGGATCGGTTGCTTTGTCCCTCGCCGCTCCTCGCTTCCGACCCCTTCCACCTCTCCCTTGCCCATTTTTCCACCATGGATGTCGTTTTTGCCAAATCAGAGTCCCTCCTTCCCTGATCGTTCTTGGTATCCAAAGTGAGGTTTTTATTTTATTTATTTTATTTTTTTCCATTGTGAACCTTCGACTCCACTAGGTGATGTGAATGTGCAGGTGTCATAGCGCATTATATGATTGTGGATTGTTATTAAATGCCCAAGTATTCTTTAATCCGGTGAGGGTTTCTTTTACAATTATTTTGGTTATTTTAAAAATTAAAAATTAAAAAATTTGTATGCATATATTTATGGTAAATATTTAAATAAATTATTAGTTATAAAAGTATTTACTGAAACAGGAACCCAGGAGAGAGTGTATAGAATGCAAAGACGAATCTCAATGACCAGGGTTGAAGCAGGGAGGTCAATCCGGGTATCTTTGAAGGCGGGTATGAAGGGAGAAGGGGAGGCTTGAAGCTAGGAGGTTAATTTGGATAAATTTGAAGGCGGGTATGATGGGAGAGTAGAGGCGAGGATGACAGGGTATGAAGTATAGGGAGATGCTTCTCCTTATCTGTTGTTGTCGTCATCGTCGTCGCTGCATGTGTAAGTGTATGAGAACTCGTGATGATCACCTTATCGACGACTGCATGCAGGGCTATTCTTTGTGAGATCTCTCTCTGTCTTTCTGTCTCTCCCTGTATCTCTCTGTGTGTGTATGTGCGTGCAATTCTTTGTCTCTCTCTCCCTCCCCGCTTCTCATTCGACGCCCTCTCTTGTACCTTCTCATCTTCTCTTCATATTCCGCCGTTTTGTGCTTCTTCGTCCTGCTGTATCCTCGCTTTCCTTCTTGTACTTGCATGCTCTTCATTTCCTTGTGCGGTGCGGGCACCCACCTTCACTCCTCTTTGCAACTCTGACGAATCATATCTAATCCTCTTGTTTTCCATTCACAAAGATCCACTTTTGCACCTTGCGGTACTGCTGTCTAAACCCTTCTTCCTACACCCTGGTTGAAAATGTGTGCATTAGTGTTTTGGGATTGTAGCTAATTGGACCGAGAAGCAGCAGAAAGTAATTGGCATTTGAGTCATAATTGGCGTTTGAGTTGTGGTGGTGGTGGAGGTAAGAGGCATGAGTGTCTGGTATGGAGAGACAAACCCCAATGATCAGGGTAGGGGGTCAATCAGCGTATTCTGGAAGGTGGGTATGATGGGGGAGGGGAGATGGGGATGGCAGGGTATGAAGTGTGGGAGAGGGAGATACTCGTCCTTCCCAGTCATTGTCGTCATCGTCATCGCTGCGTGTGTGTGTGTGTGAGAGAGAACTTTTGATGATCGCCCCACTAACGATTGCATGCAGGGCTTTTCTTTGTGAGATCTCTCTTCTTCCAACTGTATCCTTACGTACACAGATTGTCTTTTGTTTGGCACTGCTTGCCCTCCTTACCCTCCTTTTCTTTGAACCTCCTACCTCTGTTGGATTATTCCTTCCTCCTTCGTCCTGCCCCTCTGAGTTGAGGATTTATCTCTACGGTGGTCTCGTTCTCGTTCTTCCTGTTGATCGCCCCCTGGTCGTCCCTCACCGCTCCTTGCTTCCGACCCCTTCCACCTCTCTCTCTCTCGCCTATTTTTCCACCGTGGATGCCGATTTTGCAAGATCGGATTCTTCCCTCCCCTGATCGTTCTCCTTCTCCTGATTGACTCAATTTACTCTAGTCTCATCTTCTCTATATTGCTCGGCCTCTGGTCGTGCCACCTCCGTGTTCATTACTGCACCCTCTCTATTTGAGTCAAAGCTTTGTTCTAGCTGTTGGCCGAGTGCGTGTAATGTTGTGTTGAGTGTTTGGGAATGAGTAGAAGTAAGGAAATAGTGTGTAGATTATTGTTGAAGGAGGGGACTGGGATTGTGTAACTTTGTTCTATTATGATTTACATGATACGCAATTTATAGGAGAAAGCGAGTTCATCTACTACTTTTCATGAAAGCGTAAAAGCCCTTGTAATCTGAGGTTTACGAGGCGCGAGTAATGTGGAATTGAATGGTTAGGGGCAAGGAAAAGCGAGAAAGCATCTATGATCTGAGGTTCATAGTTTGCTAGTATTGTTGTGTACTTGTTGGGAAAATTCATATGAACCTGAGAATCTTCGTAATTTGAAGTTGGGTGAGTGCATGTAATGTTGTGTTGAGTGTTTGGGAATGAGTAGAAGTAAGGAAATAGTGTGCGGATTGATGTTGAACGAGGGGACTGGGGTTGTGTAACTTTGTTCTATTATGATTTACATGATACGCGATTTATAGGGGAAAGCGAGTTCATCTACTACTTTTCATGGAAGCGTGAAAGCCCTCGTAATCAGAGGTTTATGAAGCACGACTGATATGGAAATGAATAGTTACGGGCAAGGAAAAGCAAGAAAGCATCTATGATCCGAGGTTCAGAGTTTGCCAGTACTGTTGTGTACTTATTGGGGAAATTCATGAAAACTTGAAAATCTTCACAATTTTAAATTAGCGGGGTGGGTGTAACACTGTGAAGAGCATTCAGGGATGGATAAAAATAAAAAAATAAAAAAAAAATGTCCGTGGTCCAGAATTCATGATTTGTGAAAATTTGTGGAATATAAAATATTTTAATGCATAATTGGTTGCACCGTATAAAATATTGATTCGATGGGCTCCGCTATAACTATGTACTCACTTATTCATTTTTCATAGATCTGTTTTATTTTATTCGAATTTATTCAATTTTACATGCATTTATTTCATTTTCCACAGGTTCATTTCATTGTGGACGATAGGAAAAAGGCGAAAATATGAGAACAATTTTGGCAGGAAAATGGAAAAAAAACAAAAAAGTCCCAACGATGGTTATGGAAACAATACGAGCATGGTATGGTGTGAATTTTGTGAATGTGAGGTCTCGAACAAGAAACCTTGTTTGGATCAACATTTTCAACCTGGTTCAAAACATGAGAGGAAAGAAAAATTGGCTTTATTCAAGAGTTTATTTGAAAAAGAAGGATTGGATTACTTTCCAGGCGGTACTACATATTATTGCCAAAAATGTAAGATGCAGCTGCCTAATGTTGTAGGTGAGTTGTTATACCATATTAAAAAATTTGCTTATAATCATGGCGATGACAAGAAATTGAAAACAATAGAATTTTCATTAAACGAAGGTGAAATATTTATCCAACGGAGTATGCGATTGGTTGATTTTGAAACTACAAATAAAGGTTTAACAGAACAATTGCTTCGACTCCCGCGTGTTGAATATTGAAACATAGAAAGCATACTCCACACAAGTAAGTTAGGACCAGCAAGGTTGCACTATAAGAAATAGAGTGTGGTATGAGATAATTCTTCCCATGTCAACCCTTTCCTTATATACTAGTAGCAAGGTACCAAGTGCTACAATCCATATGGGATATCTCCTAGGACCAGCCCTCCCCTTGTACTCTAATGTACTATAGACCAGCACCCTATCTTATGGGATATCCTTAACAACACTTGTACTCTATTGACCATTAGCAACTACTTAAAGAGTTCTTTTCTCAACACTCCCACTTTGCTATTGGTCAATTAGCTATCAATCCTAATGCTTTACTCAACTTGTTGTGTCCTTCTCTAACTAAATCTTTTGTCAACAAATCAGCCATCATGTCTTTGGTTTCACAATACATCATATCAATAACCTCCATCTCTATCTTCTCTCTTATGAAATGATGCTGAATATCAATGTACTTAGTTCTTGCATGATGCTTTGGATTCTTTCCAAAAGCAAGACATCCTTGATTGTCACACCTCAATGGAGTAGCTTCAAATTGCACAAGTCCAATATCTTCCAATAACAACCTCAACCAAATTGCCTCCATTGCTTTATGACTTGCTGCCAAATACTCCGCCCCTATTGTGGACCTTGCAATGTTTAGTTCTCTATTGCTATTCAAAGATATGGCTCCCACTCAAAAAAAGAATACATAGCCCATTGTTGACCTTCAATCGTTTGCATCTCTCTTAGTTCTAAGCACCCACTTACATCCAATTGTTGTGGAAAGATGTGGTTCTTTCACCATTCACCTTGTGGTCTTCTCTCATGTGTTGGATATCTTCTTTCATGCAAAGAAGATGAGCCTTCTTGCACCTCTTGCTGCCTTGTATGACTCATGGAGTGCTTTCTTTTACTCATTTGTTGGTATTCTTCATCTTCATTCTCTTCATTGTCCTTGTTGTATCTTGCTGGAATTGAAGTCTTCATAGTATTGGGCTCTTCTATCATGGCAACTTCCTCTCCTTCTTCACTTTGAGAATGCTCTTCTTCATCTTCTTGTTTGTTTGCTAGAATTGAAGATGTGTCCAAAAACACACCACTACTCCCACTTGGACACATCTCCCACTTTTTACTACCACTCATAGATGGTGTCCTCATCGATCCACAAACCTTGGAATGGACAAGCTCCAGCGATTGGTTTGTTCTTTCAGCAACTCCACTAGGAAATGGTGTCCTATATTGTTTGCCTAGAATGCATCCCTCACAAGCAAGATTCATGGTAGAATGGCCAAGGTCTATGCCATTTACCTTGGATTGAAGTCCCTTCATGCTTTTGGCATTCAAATGCCCAAGTCTTGATGCCAAATGCCCATCTTCTCTTCATTTGATGGAAATTCAGCAAAGGCAGCAACCTCCACTCCATTGATCCTCTTGCAATTGATAATATAGAGATTGCCATTCCTAGTCCCTTTTGCTACTTCTTTGCCTTCCATGGTTCTCACAAAACATCCATTCATGTTAAATTGCACTTTGTACCCATCAGTTACAAGTTTACTCACCGAAAGGAGGTTCTTCTTCATCTTTGGCACATGCAACACATCCTTGAGAGTGATTCTCTTGCTTATGCCCTTCACAACCACCTCCACTACAATGGTGCCTATTCCAATGGCTTGTACCATACAATTATCACCTAACCAAACCTTGGTTGCTTGAATTGGTTGATAAGTGTTAAATGAACACTTGTATGGAGTCATGTATTTGGTACATCCAGAATCCACAATCCATTTGCTCATATCAAACATGGAAGGAGTTTGTTTTGCCATGAATGCAAAGTCTTCACCTCCATGGTCATGAAAAGCATTGTTGGCATTCTCTCTTTCTCCTCTCTTTGCCTTGAAACAATTTCTAGCAAAATGGCCTGGTTTTCCACAAATGTAATAAGTTTTAGGAGGATAACGTTGAAAAGGGGCACTTGCCTTACTTGGTCTTGTAAATAGTGCTGATTGCTCCCCAATAGACTCCTTTTGCTTTCTTTTGGTCACTTCATGGGCTAGTCTTGCCGTAACATAGTCCAAAGTAAGGTCTTTCCTTGAAATGGACTCCAATGCCACAATGAGGGAGGAATAGGAGTCCGGAAGGCTTGAGAGCAATGTCATCACAACATCTTCTTCAAGTAAAGGCTTGTCAACAACAGCAAGTTGGTTTAAAAGTGCTTTTACATTATTTATATGAGCCATGAGATCTTCACCTTCTTCCATCTTCACGGTGAAGAACTTTTGCCTTGACCATAGCACATTGGAAAGATTCCTACTCTCATAGACATTGCAAAGAGTCTTCCATGCATCTGCTGCCTCTTTGCAAGAAATGACATGAGCAAAGTTGGTTTCATCTAAGTTGGTGGCAATTATGCCAAAAGCCTTCTTTTCTCGTCTTTTGAAGTTCTTTTGCTCCTTCATGCTTGCCTCTAATCCAGGTGCCTCTTCCTCCTCACATACTATCTCCCAAAGATCCAATGACGCCAAAAGTAGCTCCATTTTGGCCTTCCAGTGGTAAAAGTTGTCACCTCTAAACTTTTCTACCATTCTTAAGCTATCACTCTCAAAAGATGCCATCTCAAGCTATAAGTAGGTCCAAAAATCTCTTGATTTGGAGTTGTAATGCTAAAGATATGACTACTCAAAGATTGGTGAACTACAAACTCAGAATTCGCTGTTTTGCAACTTTTTGCATACTTTGAGTCCAAATCACGTCTAAATGGTGGGAAATGCTATGTCGTGTAATTCTATGGCTTTCAAACATCTCCCTCACATCACCTCACTCAAAATGACTCAATTTCTCATAAAACTCTCAAATGCTAGTGTTACTTCAGCAAAGACACTATCAAGGTCTTGCACTAACCTCATACACTCACAAATCCAGGAGTAATGACTTCAACAAAACACTAGTAATACTATACCATAAGATCTCAACCACCAAACAAGCAACAAAGAAAATAAAATGCAAGAACAACTTACTTGGTAAGAGAATGTGGGCCCATAACCTATTGAAACATAGAAAGCATACTCCACACAAGTAAGTTAGGACCAGCAAGGTTGCACTATAAGAAATAGAGTGTGGTATGAGATAATTCTTCCCATGTCAACCCTTTCCTTATATACTAGTAGCAAGGTACCAAGTGCTACAATCCATATGGGATATCTCCTAGGACCAGCCCTCCCCTTGTACTCTAATGTACTATAGACCAGCACCCTATCTTATGGGATATCCTTAACAACACTTGTACTCTATTGACCATTAGCAACTACTTAAAGAGTTCTTTTCTCAACATTGAAAGTCCAACAATATTAACTAGAAGTGGTTTTTTTAAAGATAAATTAATTGACTTGAGGAATGGAATTTTCACTCCTAAAGAACTTCGAGTAATTACAAAAATAGTATCATATCTTGAGAAGGGTGGGAGAAACTTATGCCGATCGCCAGCAAAAGAAAGTTCAAGTATTTCTATGTTTGGGATGCGTTCTGCTTATGGAGACACTGGTTGGTGAGTTTTGTATACGTATATTCATATATATATATATATATATATATATAAATTTGATATAATAATTAAAATTTTTAAATTCTTAAATGTAGTAATATTATGTTTCAATGTTATTTGATTTGATTTTATGGTTGGTTGTTATATAGGTATATTCAAAACAGGCCAGAATATTATCATTTATCTGAAGAACTTGCGAAATATACTTGTCATATTTTAAGGAGGTCGTATGAAAGTTTATTTCAACACTTGGATAATATTGTGATTGCTGAAGGCTTTTCAAATAGTGGTGCTTGTATTGGTAATGGACCATTTACATCATTTGCTATCACGAGGGACTTCAATTGTAGGCCTCATCGTGATGAAGATGATTATGATTTTGGATTCATAATATGGCTACGCGAAGGTAATATAATACAACTTAGTTTTTTTATTGGAATTTCCAGTATTTGTATGTAAATGTAATGCAATGTTTTTTGGTTTTTTTTTAAACAAAATAATTGGAGTGTTGATGTTTTAGATAACATGTTTTTTAACTTTAAACTTTTATACTAACAATGGATTATTTATTGAATTAGATCCATCGGAACAAAATGAACCGGCCATATTTGCTTTCCCAGAAGCATCGATTATGTTTGTACCCAAACATGGGGATGTTTGTGTTTTCAGGCCAAGTGAACTTTTACATTGTACACGGCGCCTTCAAGGAAAGGGCTTACTGGGTCTTGCATTTTTTCAAAAATGCTCACTTTACAGACAACTCGGGCGATTAATTCACCCCGACGGGCCCGGTATAATAGACTACAAAGATAAGAATGGGAATGTTCGTGTTGTTGAAACCCGAGAAGGATTCCTTGAAAAGAAACGTCTTTACGAACGACACTTGTTGGAAAATCAGTTCTCCATCAAAGAATTCATGGTAAATTTACAATGTTATATTACTTTGTTACTTGTTTATAGCTTTTGGTTTTGGTGTTTGATAATTATTTATTTTTATTGTTTTTATAACTTTTAATGCTTGTTCAACTAAGTAATAAGTACAACTAGCTTTGCATTGTGGATAACAAGCAAATGTTTGTTTGATAAGGGCAAAAAAGAAGACAAACAAGTATCTCCTGCCACTGATCAGGAGTAGTCTTGTAGCAGTGGAGATGGATATATTGATGGATATATCAACATTTGTGGTGGATTTTGATGATATTATTTTTGGAATTACCTTTAATATTGTGCTTAAATAACTGTAAGTATTCACAGGTTGGAATGTAGTTTTATTCCACTGTTTATATTTTTTACATTATAATATAGCCTCATGTATTATTGTTATTATTTTTTACATTATAATACTTGGTTTGAAGGAATAATGGTACGTTATTTGACATGTTCAAAGTACATTTATTTCATTGAATGTAGTCATACACATTAATTTCCTTCCCTAACGTGTAATTTATATTGATGGTGAACTATGCCTGAGCAAAGCGAAGCCAGAGGAAACTTTGGTGGAGGCTCGTAGCAATACTGACGTGCAAATCATTCGTCAGACTTCGGTGTAGGGGCGACCAATTAATCGAACCATCTAGTAGTAGCTGATTCCCTCCGAAGTTTTTCTCGGGATAGCTGGAGCTCGTGTGAGAATTTTATCAAGTAAAGCGAATGATTGGAGGTATCGGGGGTGTAATGCCCTCGACCTATTCTCAAACTTTACATAGATAAGCCGTCAGGGCAAGGAACTGGGACTGGGACTCGCAGTGGAACCGAGACTCGCACCAAGACTGAGACTCGCGCCCTCACAATGGGAGTGTGGATTGGATGCGACACCAGTTAGCGGACCTCGGAGTGGGTCCCAGTTTTGATACAAGTCCCAGTTCTACGAGCTACTCTTGACATGAATTCCACTTCCAGCGCGAGTCTCAGTCCTACGAGTCCCAGTCTCGGTAAGAGTCCCAATCTTGCGAGTCCCAGTCTCGGTGCGAGTTTCGGTCCTGCGAGTCTCAATCCCAGCGCGAGTCTTCCTAGTCCTGTAACTCTCAGTCCCGGCGTGAGTCCCAGTTCGGCACAAGTTTTTAAATTCTGAATTGAAATTTCTTGAATTCCTTCGAACTTCTTGAATTCTTTGTCTCCATAGACCAAGTTTTTATTTACTCTTTTTTTTTTTTTTTTTTTTTTTTTTTTGTTTTTTGATGTTAGACAAATTCTATTTTTAAATAATTATAACACTGACGTGAAAAAGTATTGGAGTGAAATGCACTTAGTTGCATGTGTAGTGAAGATCCCCGAATGCGAAAGTATTGTGATCCCCGAATACCAAATATTACACATCCGATGTTGACTACGTTTTCCTTCCTAATCATCCATCATACCCTCTAAACTATCCACTCATCAATTTATTGGCTTTTCTTAACCCTACATACAATGTATTGTAAGACACAAAAATAAATAAATAAATAAATAAAATCCTCCCCATTCTACCTGACCCCGCTCCCAACTGTGCAGCGTCCTCGCCAACAATGAACTGGTAAAACCTTTTCTAGTGATTTTCCGAACAAATTTTCTACCACTCTGGGCTCGCCGGATTGGTCAACTCCAACATTCACTGGAGGTGGTTCCCTACAAGTTCTGGCTCTTATGATGAGTCCTTGTCCTCCTCCGATACTTCCATCGGCTCTCCCTGCGATTAGACTGATAAGTCTTCATCGTACCCTAAACCCAATTCACGAACTTGGGCCTCCAATTGCAAAATCCTGACAACCTGGTTGCTCCCAATTGGTGCTACTGTTGCCTCACCTTCTCCTCCAATTCACCGATTGTTGAAACTGGTGGGGCAGACATCCGTGACCGACCAATACTGGCTGGGTCACTCTCCAATTTTGTGACTAGAGCAGCTTTCCGGGTTCCTATTTCTGCCCGTAACTCTTCCGTTTCAATCCAATATACTGGTCAACCAATATCCCCCCTTTTTCCTATTTCAGTATGGCTGCCTTCTCTCGTTCCACTTCCAACAGGCGCTTCGCCTCTTCCCGTCCCAGAAGCCATGCCCTGCGATTTTGGAGCAGTTCTTGCCTTTGGCTTTCCAATACAGTTCGAGTGTTTTCTTTTTTGTGTTGTCCCAGGTGTAGTGGGAATCTGCTTGGTAGCATCATTTTCACGGAGCTCAAGTCTTGTCTTTTTTGTGTTGTCCCAGGTTTAGTGGGAATCTGCTTGGTAGCATCATTTTCACGGAACTTGGGACTCGTTCGACCAAGTTTACAGATTTTCCTGTCCCACTTTGATAAGCAGTGATGGAACCATAGCCGCGGCTAAATCTGGTTACTCCTTAGTTACCACTATCAAATGTGGCCAGAAGAGAAACTCCATCTTTGCACTGCAACCAACAACTTCATCGACAGTTTCTATTCCCATGGAGGACGCATTGAACAAAGGGCACATAGGAGTTCCATGGTGGCAATAATGCCCTTACAGCATCAGATTCATTCTTTCCTACACCCTAAACCCTAAACCCTAAACCCTCCTCCTCCCCCCCCTTCTTCCTCCACGTCCAGGTGACGACAAACAAGCAACTAACACTCAGTGCATGTGCTCAGACCGACCCTCTCACTCCCCTCCACACAACGACAGACAAGCAACAAACATTCAGTGCCCGGTGCCCAATCTCACCCTGTACACCGGAAGGAAAGGGAAGAAAATTTGAATGATGCATGGTGGGAGAGGGAGGGAGTGAGACACCGGGGCAAGGAACTGAGACAGGGACTCGCAGTGGAACCGACTCGCACCCTCACAATGGGAGTGTGGATTGGATGCGACACCAGTTAGCGGACCTCGGAGTGGGTCCCAGTTTCGACACAAGTCCCAGTTCCACGAGTCCCAGGCTTGGCATGAATTCCACTCCCAGCGCGAGTCTCAGTCCTATGAGTCCCAGTCCCGGTAAGAGGCCTAGTCCTGCGAGTCCCAGTCTCGGCGCGAATTTCGGTCCTGCGAGCCTCGATCCTGGCGCGAGTCTCGCTAGTCCCATGACTCTCAGTCCCGGCGTGAGTCCCAGTTCGGCACAAGTTTCTAAATTCTGAATTAAAATTTCTTGAATTCCTTCGAACTTCTTGAATTCTTTGTCTCCATAGACCAAATTTGTATTTACTCTTTGGTTTTTTTGTTTTTTGATGCTAGACAAATTCTATTTTAAATAATTATAACACTGACGTGAAAAAGTATTGGAGTGAAATGCACTTAGTTGCATGTGTAGTGAAGATCCCCGAATGCGAAAGTATTGTGTTCAGACTCACAACTGTAACAAGTAATGTATTGAGGGCAAGGCGAAGTTGTGATGTGAGGCGAGGCGAAGTGAGCCAGACTCCAAGCTCGTAAACCTGGTCGCATTGGAGGTGAACCTGTGCTGGATCAAAATTCGGCTGCTCTGTGTTGATCTGTTTTTCTTACAAAGTGAAGTTGAGGCATTCTTGGGGCGATTTGAATCGATTTTTTATTTTATTTTATTGTTTTTTGTTTTCTTTTGGTTTGTTTTGTTTGTTTTCTAAAGTGAATAACTGTGCTCCTTCGTTGTGTTTGAGGTTGAAGTAGGAGCTTGAAGGAGAAGGACGTTACATCGCTTCGCATGTTCCTTGTTAGGTCAACTCTTGTCTACTCCACCACCTGCATAACATGTAAAACGTTGTCCAAAACTCTACATGCTTCCATGTTTGTATGGTGCATGGTTCCCAATTTAATTGTTTCATGGATTGTTGAAACCTGGTTTAGGATTGAATTTGTTTTGGGATGGAATTAGAAGATTTGACAACTTTTTGGCTCAATGAACATGGGGTTTGTTTTAAGCCTCCTCATGGTTCTTGTTTTTCATTCACTGCTGCAGTCCCTAAACCTGGTACATTGCATAAAGGAATCGGCCAACGTAATGACAGGGACGGAGCGGTGGGACGGAGCGTGCTGGTCCACAGGCCGTTGAGGTATTCAATTTCTTACAATTTGTTTTGCTCTAAACCTTGGTCGCAGCGGCATGTTTGGGAGATGCTCTGTACATTACATCGAGGTCTTGTAGGTATTAATGTAATAAGTTTTTGTACTCACGTTGAACTCGTTTGTGCAGGTTGCGGGATTGAAGTTCGAGCAAGTTCGAGCATCGGAGTGGTAAGGGCTGCAATCATGGTCCTCCTTGCGAGTGGCAGGTTTACAAGTGCGTCTCGAGCTCGTACCATTGTGATTTCACTCTTGGGATGTGATTACTAGTGTCACAATTACCTTTCTGTATTTCTTATTTTCATCATTCAAATGTGATTAGGGCTTGTCTCCTAAACCTCCATGGTTGGCGCGGGTTCTTTCTCCAGCACTCTTGGTGGCAGCCATGGTGTTGGTCGTGTATATTGCAAAGGTCGACAAGGCGACTACTACGTCATGGTGAGTCACCTATTGAATTGTTGTAGTCCAAGCAGACCTTTAGTTTTCATGTAGTCATCTTCTTTTCAAACTTGACTCATGATTTATTTATTTATTTATGTATTTATTTATTTATTTTAATCCGATTTTGACTTCGTTCACATGCTGTAGGTCATGGATATGCTCGGGCCAAGTCTCCGGGATGTCTGGAACTCTTCGGGGTCAAGCGCAAGTATTTAGGGCAGCTCGTTCTGATTGAGCAGGTATGCACATGGAGACGTGAAGCCCGAGAACTTTCTCCTGGGACAACCCAATACACCTGAAGAGAAGAAGTTTTTTCATATATATCTCGGGCTTGGTGAGTTTTCAGTATCGTTGTGCTGCAATTCGTTCTCTGTTCACACATTAGCAACCTCCTTTGCTCCAATTTGGCGTTATATTTTTTTTTTTTTTTTTTTTTTTTTTAACATCTGTTAACTGTTACATGAAGAGCATCTGGACTGAGAATTGAATGAGTTTATTACCGCTACGTCCATGCACAAGTCAATTTCACACCAAGATTAACGTCTTTCTCCCATATATGCAGCTACTCGATGGAGGGATGGTACAATCGGTCAGCATGTAGAATATGACCAAAGGCCTGATGTGTTCTGGTGAGGCTCTTCCCCCTCCCCCCCTTGTCCTGATCTGTAGTTGCCATTCCTGTTTTGGCGGTTGGGAGCGACTGTTTTGCTTTTGAGCTATATTTTGATTCTGTGTAATTTTCGTACATGCAGTGGAACTGTTCGCTATGCGAGTGTGCATGCACATATAGGAAGGACTGGGAGTAGGAAGGACGACTTGGGATCACTGGCTTATACTTTGGTATTCCTTATGCAGGGTAGTCTTCCTTGGCAAGGTTATCAGGTATTGATCAACTTTGTAGCTAGTAGCTAATGAAGAAGTGATCAATGCGATATATATATATATATGTATATATATATATATATATATATATATATATATTTATTTATTTATTTTTCCTTCCTTCCTTCTTTCCTTCTCACTATTTTTCATTTGGACGTGCTCTATATATTTGGTTTAATAGGGCGACAACAAAGGTTTTCTGGTGTGGAAGAAGAAAATAGCAACTTCTCCCGAAATGCTGTGCTGTTTCTGCCCGGTTCCGTTTTTAAACAGACGTTTTGGAGATGGTCGCAAATATGAAGTTCGATGAAGAGTCAAACCACGGCAAGCTCGTTCTACTCTTCGATTCCATCTTGGGTCCTAATCCTACTGTGAGACCCATAAACACAGACAGTGTTGAAAAGGTGCATTTTATGACCTTCTTTTGCTTCGTTTTTCCTGTCCCTACACTAAGGATTCTTTTTTTGAACCTACTCTTCATTTGATCATCATATTAATAAAGCCTTTTGTTTCTAGTGTTCCATACAGGTTGGTCAGAAGAGAGGGCGAATCAGATGTTGAAGAAGATGAGGATGACCAACCTAAGAAAAAGATCCAGTTAGGAATGCCCGCAACTCAATGGATTACAACGTTTACAACGCTCGGTGGCCAAATGAAGCAGAGGTAAGGCGGTGCGAGCTTTCGTCATTGATGTGGTGTGATGTCGCTCAGTTAGGCATGAGCCCGGTCATGTGTGTATCGTCGATTTTGACTTTGTCCTCCTGGATGTCGATCAGCTATTCCGATTTCTATGACATGCGTTTACTTTCAGCAAGCAGCCTGGATTCGGACAAAGCCATTTATTGAACTTTCATTCCTACATTTGTTTCGACGTGCAGGTATCACTACGATGTAGCTGATTCTCGGCTTACGGAGCACGTGGAAAAGGGTAATGAAGACGGTCTGTATATAAGCAGTGTGGCTTCTTGTACAAATCTATGGGCTCTTGTTATGGATACAAGGACAGGATTTACTGCTCAAGTTCATGAGCTGTCGCATGTATTCGCCATCCTCGAATGCATGTGGGTTTATTTAGAAATATATTTTGTGCAAGATTTTGCCTGCAGTCTCTTGGAAGGTAGTACAGGTTTTTTTTTCTTTTTTTCTTTTTTTTGTGTCGTTGTTATTGTTGTTGTTGTTGTTGGGATTTTTGTGTTGATGGAGAATGTGGACTTTTTGTTCATTTCTAGGTTTTCAATTTTTGTATGACACATTTGTTTTATATATTTTGTTGCTTTGTTCGGGCTGTTGGTCCATTTTGTGTATTTGGCCCTGTGTTGATCTGTTTTTTCTTTCGAAGTGAAGTTGAGGCATTCTTGGAGCGATTTGCATTGTTTTTGTTTTTTGTTTTTTATTTTTTTTTTGTTTTTGTTTTATTTATTTATTTATTTATTTATTTGTGTGTGTGTGTGTGTGTGTGTTTTCTACGGTGAGTGATTGTATTCCTTTGTTTTGTTTTAGGTTGAAATAAGAGCTTGAGACAGAGGGACGTTACATCGCTTCGCATGTTCCTTATTAGATCAATTCTTGTCTACTCCACCACTTGGATTTGATTTCCATAACTCGACTCTGTAGAAAACCATATCCCGGTGAAAAAGTTTCTAGTCTAATATCATGGAGATGGAAAATAATCTTAAAACAGAAAGCATCCACTTGCATGCATGACATGCAACGAAGGAAGATGCTGCATGCTTCTCACACCAAACACAACAAAGGATGACACAATTTGTAACCTTCGAAATGTGAGTCAGGAAAGCTGAGGGTCGGGGTCCTGTCGATGAGGTGCTTGTAGATAGCGCGTTGGGTGGGATGTATCAGAGGAGCCACAACTTAAGGGGCAGGAAGAGCGCGGAGTTGCACGCATTCAATAATTTCTTTTTGAGTCCGTCGAGCTTGCCGGTGTCGAGGGGTGAGTTCTCAGGGTTTTCGATGCTGGATAAAGAATCGTTGATTGAGGCGGAGAGCGGGAAGCGTGAAGTGGAGCGGGTGAAGCGGCCCTACGAGGGTTGAGCTTGAGGTCGGCGTCATCGCTGGAAGCCGGGGAATTGTCACTGGGGTCACCGACACTTTTTCATGCACTATTCAATAAGTTTCTGCCGTCGAACAACAAGGACGAGGAGGCATAGCCGATGGTGGACATATATGGATCGATCTGTTGTGGATGTTTGAATTCAAGGTAAAGCGATGGACGAGGGGGAGGATCCATGATTGAACGGAGTGCCCGTTTGTCCACCCAGGCGACAAAGCTAAGCATTGCGATCCGCGGCAGTACCACTACTCGGGGACGGCATACTTGGACTTTTCGAAGGAAAGCTCTCAGAGAGGCGATGCATGCAAGTTCACGCACAGAGTGTTCGAGTGTTGGCTGCATCCGGCTCGATACTAGATGCAACCGTGCAAAGATGGGTAAAATTATCGTCGTTTGGGTGTGTGTTTTTTGCACACACGCTGAAGTAGCTCCGGTTGCTGCCTGCAATGGCACAAGCAATGACGACGGGAGGTCGAAGCGGAGGAGGTTACGATGGGTCGCCGCGAGCTAGAGCAGCGGCGTGCTATGATGGGACGTTTGGATATGAGAGCTTGTCTTACGACGTAGCATCGGCAGGTCACGATCCGAGCCACTTGTCGAGGTACTCGAGCTCGGCCGACTCGGGTGCAGGGTATGTGACATCGCAGAATTCATCGCCCAGGTCGATGGTAGTCAAGTACAAGCAATACGCTGTGTTGTTGAGCCCTCCGTTGTCTCCCTCGAAGTCGCCTCCGCCATCACCTGGGTCGGTTCAGGAAGGGGGGCAAATGCGGGGTCATTTGCAAGCAAGTCGATGTCATAAGGGTAACGTGGGATGTTGCAAGCGACGCTACAGCAAGCGGCGCAAGCTCAGGGGCTAGGGGACACAAGCAGATGTCGGCGGTGTCGGCACATTGGCGACATTTGGAACATTCGAACTTGATGCCAACGCTGATAATACTCAAAGCAGGTTCAATTGGAATCGGCTGCCGAGAGCAGGTCCAATTGGAATTGGCTGCCAAGAGCAGGTTTAATTGGAATCGGGTGCCAAGAGCAGGTCCAGTTGGAATTGGCTGCCAAGATCAGGTTCAATTGGTATCGCCTACCAAGAGCAGGTCCAGTTGGAATTGCTGGCCAAGAGCAGGTTCAATTGGATTCCGCTGCCAAGAGCAGGTCCAGTTGGAATTGGCTTCCATGAGCAGGTTCAATTGGAATCGGCTGCCAAGAGCAGGTCCAGTTGGAATTGGCTGCAAAGAGCAGGTTCAATTGGAATCGGTTGTCAACAGCTCAATGCATGTCTGCCAATTAGAATTGCATGGCCGACAATTGGAATTGGCCGCCTTTGCTTGCTACCATTGCTCCTTTCTAGGGCCTGGCACGAAGTAACTTTAGGAGGTTGGCAAGCATAAAGGAATCGGCCAACGTAACGACAGGGACGGTGGCTGGTGTTGATGGCAATGAACACAACGGCATGAGACGAGGAATGAATGCAGCGTATGGGTATTGGCACTGCAATGCCCAATTGGGTGTGAATTGCGGACCAGGGTGGAGGGACGGGTGGAGGATTGGGAAATGTCTATCATAGCGTGAATCCTTTGTATTTGCTCCACATTTTCTCAGACCGGGTCCTGACGCCTCCTTATCGTACGTTTTATAATATGCATTTCAATGTTGGAAGCACAGGTGCTCGTCGTGCCCAACCTGGTCAGCAATGCGGGTAAGCTTCAACAACAACAATAACATTAAGATCGAAGACGCAGATTACTACGAAGTCTGCAAGCCATCCACTCATAACCATATCAGCTGCACAAAGCTCCTAAACCTTGGTTGCAAATGGTGATGTCCAAAGCTGATGATCTCACAATAGATCAATACCTTGGTTTAGGATACACAATTTATAGTCTTAGTCTTCGAAATAATAGCTTCCAGTGGCAAATTATAGGTCCAAAGTATACCCTACAAACAAGAGATGATCTGGATTTTTATTCCTAAACCTAAGTACCCTACAGTTAGTCGGAGAGGAAGATGGAATACGTAGAAATATATATGAGGTCATATGGCTAAAATCAGGTTTAATGAAGGAGCTTGGAACTGTAGTGTCAAAAGCAAAAGACACAAGTGAAGTCTGAGAGAAGTGATCGACCATACGTGTGACACCCAGTTGAGAGCAGTCCCCCTTTTTCGCAGTTCATCTCGCTCGTCGTTGTCACGGTGGAGGTTCAAGTCATGACAAGGGATGGTTGCTGCAAAGCGTTTGTCTTGGGTCGTCGAAACTGGCCACAGGAGTAGTCGTAGACTGAGTAAAGCCGGCCGTTTCGACAGTTGTGAACAGGAGGGGAATGAGGTGAATACAGTTGTGAAACACAACTCCCTCGCCATATCACCCTTGTGTAGCAGTAACCCACTCGCTGGATGCCATTTGCACTTCCAATATCAAGACTGAAAATGCTTAGAGATACACTTTAGTTCCAGCTGCAGAAGAACAATATCAGTTGAATAATGCCACCACTACACCTCCATTTAAAAAAGTACGATTTCCGCGCAAAGAATCTATGTGTGTTGATTGAGAGAGAGTTTCCACCTTGGGTGCCATGAGTCATAATCAAGAGGCGACTTCTTCATCTTCCTTCACCCAAACCAACACCCTTATCTACTACCGTTTCCATAAGGACCCGAACCATTATAAGTAGATAGTTGACAATTATCTCAACTCAAACAAGAGGCAAAGCACAAAATTGTTAGCCGAATACCCGAGCAGGTAACCATGCTATGGAAATTATGAATTCATAGATGCGGGTTCATAGAAGTGAATATCACCTGTGAGGTCCCAATCGCGATCAGGTTTACACCCAAAACCGGGCACATGCGCCCGCACAGGAGAAAGGCACATGAAGGGCGCCGTCCATCCCATACTGCCACCGTTCCCTGGATGCCACTCTCATTATTCTTTCCCCTTGTACGGGCTGGTCCAAAACCTGGTCGCCTAGTCTTCCGATCGAAGGCTGCCTCAGGCTTCACAGAAGAGCAAGATAGTGTGGCGCATGTCTCAACGAACACATCGTTCAGGTTTGCTTGCAAAGCACGGGAAGAATGAGCGGTCGGAGGGCAGTTTGAGGTTGGGAGAGACAGAAGTGTGGCCAATGAGATGCAAGCGAGGGAAGGGGATGGAGAAAGACGTGGAGTGAAGAGGAGCAGGGGCTTGCGAGGGAGACAATGGCAGTTTTGGAGAGGCAGCAGGTTTAGGGTTTCGTGGGGGGAGGAAAAAAGTCACCGTTTATGAGCGGCGGAGCGGGGAGACTGGCATCGGTGGACGGGGGAGTTGGTGGTGGCCATCGTTGTATGAATCGATGGGTGACTACATGCCTATGTCGCAGGATGTGCAAGCGCAGCATGCTGCTCGGCGGTGGACCTCGTTCTTACCCGCGGCGATGCACGATGCACATGCGCCTCGAGATGACGCGTTGGGTGGGGTGTACCAGAGGAGCCACAGCTTTTGGGGGTAGGGTTTAGAGTTGCACGGATTCAACAATTTATTTTGGAGCCTGCCGAGGTCGTCGATGTCGAAGGGTGAGTTTTCGGGGTTTTTGATGGCAAACGAGGAGTCGCGGATCGAGGCGGGGAGCGGTGAAGGGGGCTTTTATGAGGAGGCAGGAAGGGAGCAAGTCGAACGGACATGCGAGGGTTGAAGTTGGGATCGGCGTCACTGCTGGGGGCCGAGGGACCTGGTCGCTAGGATTACAGACATTTTCTGATGCGTCGTTCAACAATTTTGTGTCATCGAACAACGAGGACGAGGAGGCGTGGGCAGTGATAGACATGTACGGGTGCAATGAGTTTCGGATGTTGGAATTCTAGGTGAGGCGATGTATGAGAGGGAGGAGCCATGATTGGACGGAAGGCCCATTTGCCCACCCAGGCGAGAAAGCTAGGCGTTGCAATCCGCGACGGTACGAGGACTCGGGGACAGCGTGTAGGGAATTTCGAAAAAGGGAGCTCTCGGAGAGGCGATGCGTGCGAGTTTGGGTGCATTTAAGTATTGAGTATTGGCTGCATTTGGCTCGGTACTTGGACGCAGCCATGCAAGGATGGGCAGAATTAGCATCATCGAGTGTGGTTTTTGGTACATACGTCGGAGCAGCTACGGTGGATGCCTGCGGTGGCAAAGGAGGCACAAGAAGCGACGACAAGAGATCGGAGCACAAGGCATCACGAAGGGTTGTCGCGAGCCGCTGCACGGGGGAGCTACGATCGAGCGTCGAGGTACGAGGACTTGTCTTACGACGGACCATGGGGACGTGACGGTCTGAGCCAGTCGTTGGAGCATTCGAAGTCGGCCCAGTGGAGTGCAGGGTGTGCGGCATTGTAGAATTCATTGCCTAGGTCGATGCTGGTGGGGCTTGCACAGTACCCGCTGCCGTTGAGCCCTCTGTTGTTGGGGTTGGTTGAGAAATGGGCGTAAGTGCGGGGTGATTAACGAGCGTGTCGATGTCTGATTTTGCAGAATCTGTAATGTGACTATAGGCGACACTGCAGTAAGCGACATAGTCTCGAAGGCTGCACTCACGGATGCATCAGGGGTAGGCACCTTGGTCGCCTGCGGGAGTCTTGCAGAAGTCGAAGATGGAGCTGATATTGACTCCGTCAACGATGATCTTGATGGAAGGAGAGCCGGTGGTGCAGCAGGTGGAGAGCGGGCAAAGACATAGGGGCGAGAAGCCCGAAGGACTCTCTGGACCTGGACTAGGTGAACTACTTATCTATGGGGAATTGCTTTGAGTAAGCAGTGTTCTGTATGCATTTAGACTCCATACACAGTTCTTTGATAAGAAAAAATATGCAAGTGAGAACTGTAATCAGGGTGTGGAGACCCTAATTAGGGTTTCCAAACCCTAAATTACAGAAAACGAAACACATTTTTTTGAAAAACAAAAACGTTTGTAGAGGTCTTTGGGTGATTCTAAGCCTTGGCAAAATCTTAAAACAGAAAAAGCTGTGATATATTAAGAGATATTGAGGATGAAAAACCTCTAGGACACCCATGTAACCCTAAACCCTAAACCCTAAACCCTAAACCCGTTGCCGTTGAACCCTCTGTTGTTGGAGTCGGTTGAGAAATGGGCGTGAGTGCAGTGTGATTAACGAGCGTGTCGATGTCTGATTTTACAAAATCTGTAATGTGACTATAGGCGACACTGCAGTAAGCGACGTAGTCTCGAAGGCTGCACTCACGGATGCATCAGGGGTAGGCACCTTGGTCGCCTGCGGGAGTCTTGCAGAAGTCGAAGATGGAGCTGATATTGACTCCGTCAATGATGATCTTGATGGAAGGAGAGCCGGTGGTGCTGCAGGTGGAGAGCGGGCAAAGACATAGGGGCGAGAAGCCCGAAGGACTCTCTGGACCTGGACTAGGTGAACTACTTATCTATGGGGAATTGCTTTGAGTAAGCAGTGTTCTGTACGCATTTAGAATCCATACACAGTTCTTTGATGAGAAAAAATATGCAAGTAAGAACTGTAATCATGGTGTGGAGACCCTAATTAGGGTTTTCAAACCCTAAATTACAAAAAACGAAACACATTTTTTTAAAAAACAAAAACGTTTGTAGAGGTCTTTGGGTGATTCTAAGCCTTGGCAAAATCTTAAAACAAGAAAAGCTGTGATATATTAAGAGATATTGAGGATGGAAAACCTCTAGGACACCCATGTAACCCTCAACCCTAAATCCTTAAATCCTAAACCCTAAACCCTAAACCCTAGTCGCAATAGGATGGAGTGGCAAGCATATGGAGCAACAGCTTCAACAAGCAAGAGAGTGGAGAAGTGCCCAAGCAAGTCAACAAGCATTGATACAAGTGGGGCCATTCCTCTATGATGATTGGGAGCAAGATGATCCAAGTATTCGTCCTCTCATCTTTGAATTTCTTCACAATGCACATTGGTTTGTTCATAGTAGGGTCGTAGATAGACGTATAGATGGCTTGATGTTAAAGAAGACCAATATTGGTGCATATTGAAAAAAGGATGGAGTGTATGAAGATCGTGTTGGAGGAGCTTGCCACTTCATTCAAGAATATGGTGAAATTGGCGGAATCATGTTCAATCCATTGCATAGGCTTAGAACACATATAATATAAAGTTAAATCATATGTACATATAGTATAAATATGATATTTTCCAAAAAAAAAAAAGACATTTACCTATATAAATTATCCAATATATTGTTATAATGTCCAAAAGTCTCTATGTATTTATTTCATATTTTTATAATATTTTTTTCATATATTAATGAAAGGCAAATTTTGCTATTTTGAAAATCTCATATCTCCTAAACTATAAACTTGCTGAAAATTTTAAACATACCATTGGAATCAGAAGCATGACAAATAGGGAGGTAGGTCAAATCAAAAATTCAAAACAATAAAGTATACAAAAAGTCAACAGAAAATTGTATCAAGTCAAATGCCTTATATCTCAAAATTGAAAAAACATGTATAGGATTTCAAGACCATCACTAGATTCCTAGACCCTTAAAATATGGGGGTAGCTCAAATCAAAACTTCAAAATTCCTATTCATATGCAAAGTCAACTCAAAAGTCAAAATAGTCAAACACTTAATAACTACAAATATATGCACCTTTTCAAAACTTCAAGCCCATATTTAGAATTGGCAACCCTCAAACAAATCCAATGGACTTTTCAAAAATTTCAAAAAACCTTGTGTGACAAAAGTCAAAACCCTAAACTCCAAGTCAAAGTAGCTAAATCTTCCAAACTATAAACTTGTATAGGAAAAGAATTATACCATTGACATCCTAGACACCATAAATGGGGGGGGGAGGTCAAGTCAAAATCCAAAAATAATGATGCCCAAAAACCGTGGACACCCTTGTAACCCTAAACCCTAAACCCTAAACCCCTAAACCCTAAACCCTAAACCCTAAACCTGTTTCGAAGATTCTAGTGATAAGGAAATAGAAACTTTGAGCCATTATACTCGAAAGCATTGGGCAAGGGCAACTACTGAGGTATTGGTGAAAGTAGGAGATGTAGAAGAACCAATAGTTGCTTTAGTCGACCATGGTTCTGAAATAAATCTCATGTCTAAAGATTTTTATAAGAAGCAAAAATGGCCAATTGATATGGAACATGGATGGGCAATTCGAGCAGCTAATAACACACGGGGCGAATTATATGGAGCTTGTCCAGATGTCAAAATTCGGATTTGGGATGTTGCGACGGAGCAACATTTCTTTGTTCAAGATACAATGTTTTATCCGTTGATTTTAGGACAACCTTATATTACAGCAACACGGATGGAAAAAAAAGTACTTGACGTTGATTTTGCTTATGCAAGGGTACGTAGCGAGGATAGGAGGAAAGCTGTACAATTTCTAACAATACCTCCTAACCATGAACAGAATCGAGATAGGTTGAGGGAGAAACCATTGCCAAAGATTGTTGAAGGATTTAAGGATTTTAGGAAGGTACCACTGTAAAGCGAGATTATGGAGGTACAAAAGAGGAGGTACTCTCGGGAGATGAAGGTGCCTTTGATGCCAGTTTTATTGGTATATTGGAGAATGGAAATATTATGTATGAGAAAGTTGATGATTTTAAAAGAAAAGAAAGAAAAAGATTATATGATATTGAAGGTCAATTACGCAAGTTAGGTACGTTGCAAGATGATGAGAGGATTTTGGGTGTTTATGAAGAAAATGGACTGGAAGATTCATTGGAATTGATTACATCTATTGGGTTAGGGGATAATGATAAGATTGTTGAGATTCATTCAAGAGAGGTTTATACCATACTTGAATCTTTTCAAGCACCAAAAGTCACTGTAGAGATGACATATAAAACGGCAGATAAGAAGGTAAAGCCTGTTGCGGGACCATTACCAGAAGATTCTAAAGAACAAATGGAAGAAGTATCAAAAGAAGCAAGTTTAAGAGATCCAATAAGTATTGGACATCAGTTTACTAAAGAGACTTTTGAAGAATTGAAGATTGATTCTGATGGTTCTTTATTGCTGGAGGAAATTACTTGCTTCAAAAAGATGTTGACTAAACAAGGTAGATCCTTTGCTTTCGAATCTCATGAAATTGGGTGTGTGGATCCAAATATTGTAACACCTATGGTTATCTTCACTGTACCACATGTACCTTAGAATCTAAGTCCGATTCCAATACCAAGGGCACATTTACCTAAATTGGTTGAGCTATTAAAAGAAAAGATAAAGATGAAAATATTGGAACCCTCGTTTGCGCCGTATTCTAGTCGATGGTTTACGATACTTAAGAAGAATGGATCACTACGGTTTATTCAAGATATGCAACCGGTGAATGCAGTAACTGTCAAGAATGCAAGAATTGGACCTATTGTCGATGAATTTACTGAGGCATTTGCCAGAAGGGCGATCTATTCAATGGGTGACTTGTATTTAAGTTATGATCAATTTCAACGTGCTGAAGGAAGTAAAGATATGACAATGATGAAGAAACCACTTGGATTGGTTAGAATGTGTACTCTTCCTCAAGGCGCGACCAACTCAGTTGCGCATATGATGAATGAGATGAATAAGGTATTGAGAGATTTTATTCCGGAGAAGACTATGCCTTTTCTGGATGATGTTCCTATAAAAGGATGTAGAGAAGGAGACAAGGATGAAACTTTAGATAAGAGGGGGTGTCGCAAATATGTTGTTGATCATATATAAGATTGTGAAAAGATTTTAAGTCGGCTTGGAAAAGTTCATCTTACATTATCGGGTATGAATTCCGTATTTGGAGTACGAGAGGTTGTAATTGTTGGACATTTATGTGGATCTTACGGAAGAAAACCAGATCCGACTAA
This sequence comes from Physcomitrium patens, assembly GCF_059467195.1. Lineage (NCBI taxonomy): Eukaryota > Viridiplantae > Streptophyta > Bryopsida > Funariales > Funariaceae > Physcomitrium > Physcomitrium patens. Next base: position 11,937,462 of record NC_143435.1, on the reverse strand, counting down.
AGTTGATGCAATTAGAAGGATGAAAGAGGATTTTGATTCTTTAACAGAGGTTCGTAGGTTTTTGGGTGCATGTGTATTTTATCGAATCTGGGTCTCTCATTTTGCTCACATAGCGGATCCATTATATGAACTATTACGCAAGGGCTACCGATTTAAATGAGAAGAAAGGCATATTCAGGCAATGCAAAGATTGAAGAAATTATTGATGTCACCTCCAATATTGAGGAAGGTTGATTATAAGTGTAATAGACCAGTGATTCTTACTGTGGATGCTAGTCCAATTGCCATTAGATGGACTGTGGGTCAAGATGATTCCAGTGGGAATAGATTTGCAGTTCGGTTTGAGGCCAAAGTTTTAAGTATTCGTAAGCGTACATATTCGCAAGTCAAAAGAGAACTTTGGGGAGTCGTTTCGGCTATGAAAGCTGAAAGGGATTATTTGATTAGGGCAGTAGTAGTAATTGAAACAGATTGCCTGCCATTGCTTGGAATGATTATTAACTGTTCAATGCCAAATATTGCAATGTTGAGATGGATTGCTTATATTAAATCACTAAATCTAGAATTTAAGCATATTACTAGGAAAGACAATTTAGTAACAGACATGCTATCTCAAGCAAGATACGAGAAGGAGGACGAAATGGTTGAAGATATTGATGACGTCGGATTAAAATTCTATTCAATATCAAATCTCAACAGAGAAGACAAGCTATTTCTTGAAGAATCTTATGAAGGAGAATTATTGGATATTAGTCATTACTTGAATACTTAGACTAAGTAGGGGGAATTGGTGTATAGAAAAATTCAAACAAATAAGAAAAAAAGCATATGGATTTTTACTTCGAGATGGATTCTTATGGAAGAGACCGAAGAAAGGAATTGGCATGCCACGACCAGTGATAGGCAAAAGGGAAGAAAAACTAAAATTATTAAAGGAGTTTCATGATAGTTTGTGAACAGGTGTCAAGGACAAAGACTTGATCAGGGAAAATATACACAAAAAGGCTATCTCGATATAATAAGTCAAAATATAAACAAGTAGGTATATTAAAAGGAAACTGGAATGGCTATTGCCACAAGACAAGAAACTAAAGACTCTTGAACCTGGACTAGAAGCAAGAAAGGAGTTGATAAGAGTGAAAAAGCCTTCATTCTTGTCTCTATATATACTATCTAACTAGGGGCTACGTGGTGACGTTCTATAGGACCTCCAATATGTGTTGACTTTGTAGGACACATGCCTTGACTTACAAGGCAAGTTTTTCTACGTGTGGGCCACATAGTTAGCTTGATCTTCAAGCTAACAATATGTGTGGCACATGGCCAACTTGTTGACCACGTTTCTAATCCAAAAAGTCAATTAAAAACACCTATGAAGTCAAAGCAGCGTCTAGGAAGTTTCTAGGAAGCTTCTATATTAAATATTATAGAATTAACTTACTTTTATCTACTTTTACTTACTTCTACCTATTTCTATATGTAATTATTAGCTTACATGATTATGGCCATGACATTATCCCCCCTTCTAGAGACGAGTTCCACGAGGAGCGGTCATCATATGTTGAAGAAATCTATGATGCGACGAATTGTATTCGCCACATACTCTGATCTATGTTCTCTTCAAAGATGATTGATAGGGCCTCTCAACCATCGGTAGTGTCCCGTACCAGGGCGAGAAGACCACCCAGTTATTTGATTATTGTTGAGGCCTTCGTAACTTCCTTCGAATAGAATATTTGGAACACCATCAGGAGTTGTTCCTACCTCTAGCAAAATCACCAAACATCGAGAGTCCCTTCCCAAATCGTGCTACCAAACGCATTGTATCTCACCATCTATTCGAGGAAGAACATGTCATTCTTGAAGATCTTCATCTCGATTGTGTCGTCTTGAAGGTTGTGACAATCGTAATGTCTCGTCCGATAAATCAGCAAACGAAGGTTCTTGAGTTGAATCCACTGGTTGTTGACTCTCCATCTAATTAGCGTCACAAATGCAAAGAAGTTACAAACAAGGATAGGAAATTGAATGTTATCTTGCCTCAATCTTGTCTCTTTTATAAGAGAGATTTTCATCTTGGTTTTGATGGATGTCGTTGATGAAAAACTTTGACTTTAGCTAATGCATTTGCTAGATTCCTGGATGGCTCCCATGTGCATTCACTAATATCATATCCGCGCCAATGAACAAAATATTCCAGCTTATTTCGACGCTGCCTTGAGTCTAATATCTCTTCCACCTCAAATTCTTCATTATTATCTACTTCTATAGGAGGCGGTGGCATTTGTCTTCTTCCTTGTATATCCACTGTCTTATATGGTTCAAGAAGAGACACGTGGAATACAGGATGGATCTTCATTGACTCCGGTAGATGTAACAGATATGCAACTGGCTTGATCTGTTCAGAAAACGAAAAGGGGCCAAGCCTACGATAGTCCAACTTGTCACAAGGTCGAGTAGTCTTGATATTGCGACGAAGTAGCCATACCTTATCACCCACGTTGAGTTGTGGTTGCTCCTTACGATATAGATCTGCATTTATCTTTTGTCGTTCTTGAGCTTCCTTCAATTGCGTCTTCATTATTACATGTAACTCTGACAACCGATTTGCCATATCTTCTGCTGCAGGATTATCAACTTTTGAAAAATCAAAAGTATCAAGTCGTGGATGATAGCCATAATTGGCAAAGAAAGGTGTTTGTTGCGTGGAAGAATATACCGTATTATTATAAGCAAACTGTGCCAATGGCAAAAGGGTTGTCCAATCATCTTGTTGGTAGTTGATGGTACACCTTAAATATTGCTCCAAGACTTGGTTTACGCGCTCTGTTTGTCCATCAGTTTGAGGATGGAAAGCTGAAGATAACTTTATGTCCACTTTTAAAATCTTGAAAAGGGTCCTCCAAAATCTTGACACAAATTGAGTTCCCTTATCCGATATGATATCTTTAGGTAATCCATGATAGCGATAGATATTATCAATGAAAAGCTTAGCTATTTCTTCACTTGTGATAGATTTTGTACATGGCACAAAATGTGCCATCTTGGTAAAACGATCTACTATCACAAATATAGAATCATAAGATCTTGAGCTTGGAAGATCTGTGATGAAATCCATAGAAACAGAAGACCATGGTTGTTCTGGTATAGGTAATGGCTGAAGAAGTCCGTAAGGTCGATGACGAGGAATTTTTGATCTTGAACAAATATCACATGATTGTACAAAGTCTTTGACTGACTTCCACATTTGTGGCCACCAAAAATCTCTTGATATGAGTTCCAAAGTCTTATTATATCCAAAGTGCCCTGCTGCTGGAAAGTCATGACGTGCTTGAAGAACACGTAAACGTGCTTCTCCTTCTGGAACATATAGGCGTCCTTCAAAATATAATAGATTATTCTTAAACTCGAACTTAGAAGGATCATGAGACTTCGAAGAATTATTCTCGATATCATGAACAAGAGGGTATGAGGACATACTGGACTGGATTTTCTTGAGAAAATTTGAATCAACAGTCAATGTTGATTTCATTGCTTGGAGATGAAATTGCTCCGGTTTCAAGAGGACCGTTCTTTGTTGCTCAAAAGCTGCATCTCCTTCTTTTGGTGCAAAATAAGAACGTCTTGATAAGGCATCGGACAAACCTTGTTGTTTTCCTAGTCGATAAGTAATAATGAACTCGAATCTTGACAAAGACATACTCCAACGAGCTTGACGACGATTCAACATGCGTGCTGACATGAAATACTCGAGGTTCTTGTGATCTGTATACACAGTGACTGGACTAGAAGCGCCTTCTAGATAATGACGCCATTCTTGAAAGGAATCCATGATCGCAAGAAGTTCTTTATCATGGATCTCATAATTGATCTCGGCTGTTGAGAATTTTCTTGAATGAAAAGCTATTGGATGAAGTTTGTCATCTGTTCCCATTTGTGATAAAACTGCACCCAAGGCAAAATCTGATACATCTGTTTCCATAAAAAATGCCTTGGAAAAGTCAACACGATATAAGACTAGTGCAGAGACAAACGATGTCTTCAAGGCTTCAAATGCTGCTTCCGCTTCTTGATTCCATTGAAATTTATCTTTACTAGTCAAGCGTGTAAGTGGAGCTGCAACTCGTGAGAAATCTTTGATGAAGATCCGATAGTAATTGGCAAATCCCAAGAAACATTGGACATCTCTTACTGTCCTTGGAATCTTCCAATCCATGATTGTTTGGACTTTCTTAGAATCCATCATGAGACCATCATTTGAAATGATGTATCCTAAAAAGTCAACTTGAGTAGTGTGAAATACACACTTTTCCATCTTGGCGTACAATCCTGCATCTCTAAGTTTTTGTAATACTTGACGAACATGTATTTCATGTTCTTCGACATTCTTAGAATAGATCAAGATATCGTCTAGATAGCAGACGACAAAATTGTCTAAGAATTCACGAAATACATCATTCATGAGATGTTGAAAAGCAGCTGGTGCATTCGTGAGTCCAAAGGGCATGACATTATATTCGAAATGTCCATACCTGGTTTGAAACGTAGTCTTCCATTCTTTCTTTGATCCGTACTAGATTATATGCTCCTCTTAGATCTATTTTTGTATAGATCTTAGCTTGATTCAACTGGTCAAGGAGTCCTGATATCAAAGGTAATGGATACCTGTTCTTGATTGTGATCTTGTTGAGTCCTCGATAATCAACACACATTTGTAAAGATCCATCTTTTTTCTTTACGAATAGAATTGGAACTCTTGCTGGAGATTTTGAATGGCGTATGAAATTCTTCGCTAAATTCTCGTCAATATATGTCTTGAGTTCAGCCATCTCATCTTGCGATAAACTGTAAATTGGTCCAAATGGTGGCTCAGTTCCTTCCTTGAGGTCGATTGAACAATCATATGGGCGATGCTCAGGAAGAATATCTGCATTCTTTTTCTCAAAAACGTCTTGATACTCCTGATATTGACTTGGAATGCCACTTGAAGTCTTTACGTTTTCAGAAATAGGTGCAACATAAATAGCAAAAGTTGATCCTTCTTTTGCTGCGTGTATAAATGCTTTTGCACCTATCAGTACGGGTTTTACTATACTAGACTTATAATTTTTTACTTGGTTGGTAGAACTATTAATAACGCTCTGGAAAAGTCAAGTTTATGCAAATTCCAATCTATTCGAGGGTTATATTTTTCTAGCCAGGATAAACCTAAAATAACTGGATTGGACGGGGATTTAATTATGTTAAAAGCTATGTAGCTATCATGACCGTCTATTGTTACTTTTATAGGATGAGTTTCATGAGTGACATCTCCAGAAGACAAGGGACGACCATCTATGACTTCTACATGTACTGGTTTAGGTTTCTGTACAAAGGGTATTTTACGACTTTTAACAAATTGTTCATCTAGAAAACATGCTGAGGCTCCCAAATCTAATAGGGCAGAGGCTTTGTAATTCTTAGGTCCTAAATATAAGTCTATTATAAAACAAGGAGAGGGTTCTGAGGAGAGGATAGGACCTTCATTAGGAATTGTACAAGGTTCCAGCTGCACGGTCCTTATTGTAGCTGGACGAATCCGTTTTCTGACATGTTGTTTTCTTTGACCGTCGTACCCCTCATTTTATAGTTGCATCGTTTCTTTCGATAATGTTGAGCAGTGTGCTTAGGTTCTCCGTAATATAAACATAATCCTTCTTGACGATGGCGAATCTTTTCTTGCTCAGTTAGGGGTTTAAAACGTACCGCGTCAATTTGCATGTCTTCTACTTTCGAATGTACGTTTGGTAAAGATGTTGATGTTGCTATTGAGTAATAATGTTGAGGTTCATGTGAATGATTCTCGGATCGAAATTCGAAAAGTCGATTATCATATTTTATCGCAAAATCGATTGCTTGACTCAAAGTTTGAGGATCGGGTAAGTTGAGCATCAATTTCTTTACTTCGTATTGCAATCCATAAAGAAATTGAGTGATGAGTGCAGCATCATCCCACTTGATGTCAATTGCAAGTTATCGAAATTGTGAAGCATATACTGTTACTGAGCGATTTCTTTGTCGCAGAATTCGGATCTTATTTGTTGCAACACAAGTTACATCGTGTTCACCATACATAGATCAAAACTCTGCCAAAAAAGCTTCCAAATTATCCAATATTGGATTTTGTTGTTCAAGAAAAGACGAAAATCATGATAATGCAGAACCAGAAAGTAGAGTGCCAATAAACCTGACTTGTGATCCTGGAGTTGGATAGCTTTGCGGTTGAAGTTCAATTGCCAATTGTACTTGATTGATGAACCCTCGAAACTTTGATCTCGTACCATCAAATTTCTCGGGTAAGGTAATTCTTGGTTCTCTAGTACTTACAGGGTATTGTACAATTGGAGAAAGAACGTGATTTATTGTAGATGTTGAAGCAGCTCCGATCATCTCTATATCCCCTCTTTCTGCTATTCTTGTTCTTTCATGTGTTGGTGAATTGAGTTGATGCATCGCAAGCATTAACTCCCTCATTTGTTCTTGCATTTGTGCCATTGCACTCTTCATTTCAACAAGCTCTGCCATAATGACACTAAGAAGAAAAATTTGTTTGATACTGCTCAAGACAAAAGAAAAGAAAGACTTGATAATAAAGAAGATACTAAAAACAATATCAGTTTAGAAGTGGGTAATCCGCAAACTTCTAATACGCTTATGTCTTGTCAAGAGAAAGGGGTAATCCACTCTCACTCAAGAAAAACAAAGCTCTGATATTGTAAGTGTACTCTTGTCAATCTGTCAAGGACAAAGACTTGATGAGGGAAAATATACACAAAAAGGCTATCTCGATATAATAAGTCAAAATATAAACAAGTAGGTATATTAAAAGGAAACTGGAATGGCTATTGCCACAAGACAAGAAACTAAAGACTCTTGAACCTGGACTAGAAGCAAGAAAGGAGTTGACAAGAGTGAAGAAGCCTTCACTCTTGTCTCTATATATACTATCTAACTAGGGGCTACGTGGTGACGTTCTATAGGACCTCCAATGTGTGTTGACTTTGTAGGACACATGCCTTGACTTACAAGGCAAGTTTTTCTACGTGTGGGCCACATAGTTAGCTTGATCTTCAAGCTAACAACATGTGTGGCACATGGCCAACTTGTTGACCACGTTTCTAATCCAAAAAGTCAATTAAAAACACCTATGAAGTCAAAGCAGCGTCTAGGAAGTTTCTAGGAAGCTTCTATATTAAATATTATAGAATTAATTTACTTTTATCTACTTTTACTTACTTCTACCTATTTCTATATGTAATTATTAGCTTACATGATTATGGCCGTGACAGTAGGGCATAGAGGAATCTGAGCTACTTTTGCTAAACTCAAGGAACGATATTGGTAGAAAAATATGTATCGAGATGTCCTCTCATTTGTAGAATCATGTGAAATCTGTCAATCGTATTCTTATATTCGACATCGAGATGGTCTTCATCCTACGTATCCTCTGGCTATTCATTTTAAATGGATTGTTGATTTGGTTATTATGCCGGTTGGGTTATGACAGATGAGATATTTGGTTTTAGCTCCTGAATATTTATCAAATCAAGTAGAAGGAAGAGCATTGAGGACAAAATCTACAGAGGAGATTTGTAGGTTTTTGCTTGAAGATGTCATTTGCCGCTACGGATGCGTAGGAAAATTTACTGCAGATTGTGGAGAATTAAATGCACAAGAAGCTCGTAAGTTCTTTGAAAGATGTGGAGTTAAACTATCACTGACTATTGCTTATAATCCAGAAGGGAATATAAAAAGTGAACGCGGTCACCCACCGATTGTGAAAGCATTGGTTAAAGTTTGTAATGAGAAAGTTAAAGAGTGGCCACGGCTTTTTTTATTTGCATTATGGACTGATCGAACAACACATAGTTCGGTGACAAGATATATGCCAGTAGAACTTATGACAGGTCGAAGACCAATTATGCCGATTGAAGAAAAGGTACTTACTTAGAGTATGCTACCATGGGAAGATGGATTGACAAGAGAAGAACTTCTGGCTATTAGGATTCGACAATTGGAGCAAAGAACGGAAGATGTCCAGATAGCATTGGAAAGGTTAAAAAGAGCAAGGTTACAAAACAAGGCACGATTCGATAAGCAACATCGATTGAGACCAAAAGCAATCGAGGAAGGTGACTGGGTACTTATTTATGACAATAGTCTGGATAATCAACATAGTACTTTACAAAAATTTTCAAAACGTTGGTTTGGACCATATGTGGTAACAACTGTTCATGATAATGCGACTTACTCATTACGGGAGTTAGATGGTACAAAATTGAAAATACCAATTGTAGGGAAGCGAATAAAAATATTTAAAGAAGACACGCCGAGATGAATATGGAAGACCTTAATGAAGGTATACAGATTCCGCAGCAACAAGATGAAAGTAATTTGGATAATGAAGGTGACGATGACGAACTGGACAAAGACATAGAGGATATATTCTGAATCAAATAGTAATTGGATAAATTGGTGCATACCGGAGGATGCACAAGTTCAGAGGGGATGGATGTCATGTTGTAACACGAGTATACCGTGAAAATATAAAGAAAGGGGACTTTTATTAATATTCAGTTACCTCGAATATTGGGAGCAACGACCAACTCCAGTGTAAATATTGAGTAACCAGGTTCAGTCACCTCGTTATAGTCAGCCGGGGCATACTGAAATGCTCCGTTCGATTCCAATAACGGGAGTGTGCAGGAAGAGAAAGGACCAATTCACACAACGGGTGAGCCTCGTTCGAAGAGCCAATTAGATCCAATTTCAAGAATCCAATCCGGGTCCTCTTACCCAATATGAGACTTACATTGGTCGGACAACCCAATGCAGTCTAATTACGAGAACATCCAGGTTACTACGGGCATTTTACTCAATATGAGACCTGAATTGGTCGGGCGACTCAATGTTCACCTGAGTATGGAGTTTGGATTCTGTTTCACGCTGTCCTATTCTCTGTGCCGTTTCAGGGATGTTATTTTCGGTAAATGGATCTCTTAAAGGTAAAAATAGAGGAAAAAGCTCTGACGGCGGGAGCCAATTTCGGATCTAAGCTTTGACGGTGGGAGCCAATTCCGGATCTAAGACTGAAGATTGAAGAAATTCAGAGGATAAGGTTAGGGGGAGAAGAAGTTTTTGGAGAGGATTTTTTTTTCAGAATGGGGGGGAGGGGGGGGGGGAGTTTGGATCAAAGAGCTAGCTTCAAGCTCTTTTCAAGGTTACTAGTTTGGTTTCATTAGAGGTTTTTTTTGAAGATCAGGGAGAGAAGAGCTTCATGCTTCGGGCGGGGAAAGAAGACAGAGAATTGGGTTTTTTTTTTCTTCATAGGGTTTTGGGAAGACTGAGGCAATCGTTGCTGCAGTCAGTATTGTAATGGTGAATCGGAATTTTTAATGAAGTGGTTTTGATTATTCTTGACTGTTTGGAGAAATCGAGTTACGTCTGATATTGAAGAATTAAAAGAGTGTCTATAGGATTGAGTATGCGGAGTAAATGAAACTTATTGGGTTAATCTAACAAGACAGTCAGTGGATACAAGATTGTAAGTACAAAGCGATATCAAAGATTAATAGTTGAGTTGTTCGGGGTTCTCTGTAACGTTTAGAGACCTACCGGTCGGGACAAAAAGGACTTCGACGAGCAGTCAAAGGGGCATCCATATAGATTTACACTGTATTCTTGCAGTCGTTTATATTCTAACAGTCAAAAACTGATAGACTGCTTGACTATTGGCGAATCTCCATACTACCTTCTACAGCTAGACGTCCAGCACGTTCTCGAGCAGGAAAGCACGTAATACGACAACGTGGAAAAGGGTAATGAAGACGGTCTGTATATAAGCAGTGTGGCTTCTTGTACAAATCTATGGGCTCTTGTTATGGATGCAAGGACAGGATTTACTGCTCAAGTTCATGAGTTGTCACATGTATTCGCCATCCTCAAATGCATGTGGGTTTATTTAGAAATATATTTTGTGCAAGATTTTGCTTGTGGTCTCTTGGAAGGTATTACAGGTTTTTTTTTTTTTTTTTTTTTTTTTTATGTTGTTGTTGTTATTGTTGTTATTGTTGGGATTTTTGTGTTGATGGAGAATGTGGACTTTTTGATCATTTCTAGGTTTTCATGTTTTGTATGACACATTTGTTTTATATATTTTGTTGCTTTGTTCGGGCTGTTGGTCCATTTTGTGTATTTGGCTTTGTTTGTATCTTTTTGTTTTGTGTTGTATAGAATGTGTCAGTTATTTGTGAAGGAGTGCTAATTTCCTTGGGTCACATGAAATAATGAAAGCTATTGCATTCTGAGGTATGCAGCAGCCAGTAATCTTGAATTGTGGCGTTGAGAATGAGTAGAGGCATGAAAGCAATTGTGAACTAAGCTTCACAATTTGCGAGTGTTGCAAAACCTCTAATCCTTAAAACCCTAAAACCCTAAACCAGGTTTACCTAGTCTAGTCAATGATGAAGTTGTGATGTAAGGCGAGGTGAGCCAGACTCCAAGCTCGAAATCCAAGCATTGGAGGTGATCCTGTGCTGGATCAAAATTCGGCTGCCCTGTGTTGATCTGTTTTTTCTTTCGAAGTGAAATTGAGGCATTCCTGGGGCGATTTGCATTGTTTTTGTTTTTTGTTTTTTATTTTTTTTGTTTCTGTTTTATTTTTTTATTTTTTTATTTTTTGTGTATGTGTGTGTGTGTGTTTTCTACGGTGAGTGATTGTGTTCCTTTGTTGTGTTTTAGGTTGAAATAGGAGCTTGAGACAGAGGGACGTTACATCGCTTCGCATGTTCCTTATTAGGTCAATTCTTGTCTACTCCACCACCTGCATAACATGTCAACCTGTGTCTAAAACTCTACATGCTTCCATGTGTGTGTGTGTGTGTGTGTGTGTATGTATGGTTCCCAATTGGCGGAGGTTGACGGATTATATACTAGGTTCAATGAGATGACCAAGGTTGAATAGATGTCATACCATACGATTCTATGATTACACCCGATGTAATCTATTCTAATGTAGTCCGGCCAACATGAGAATCAAGTCCTCCCACTGTAACTCCAATTGATTTTCATAACTCGACTCTATAGAAAACCATATCCCGGTGAAAAAGTTTCTAGTCTAATATCATGGAGATGGAAAATAATCTTAAAACGGAAAGCATCCACCTGCATGCATGACATGCAACGAAGGAAGATGCTGCGTGCTTCTCACACCAAACACAAGAAAGGATGACACAATTTGTAACCTTCGAAATGTGAGTTAGGAAAGTTGAGGGTCGGGGTCCTGTCGATGAGGTGCTTGTAGATAGCGCGTTGGGTGGGATGTATCAGAGGAGCCACAATTTGAGGGGCAGGAAGAGCGTACAGTTGCACGCATTCAATAATTTCTTTTTGAGCCCGTAGAGCTTGCCGATGTCGAGGGGTGAATTCTCAAGGTTTTCGATGCTGGATAAGGAATTGTTGATTGAGGTGGGGAGCGGAAAGCGAGAAGTGGAGCGGGTGAAGCGGCCCTACGAGGGTTGAGCTTGAGGTCGGCGTCATCGCTGGAAGCCGGAGAATTGTCACTAGGGTCACCGACACTTTTTCATGCACTATTCAATAAGTTTCTGCCATCGAACAACAAGGACGAGGAGGCATAGCCGGTGGTGCACATATATGGGTCGACCAGTTGTGGATGTTTGAATTCAAGGTAAAGCGATGGACGAGGGGGAGGATCCATGATTGAACGGAGTGCCCGTTTGTCCACCCTGGTGACAAAGCTAAGCATTGCGATCAGCGGCAGTACCACTACTCAGGGACGGCATACTTGGACTTTTGGAAGGAAAGTTCTCGGAGAGGCGATGCATGCAAGTTCACGCACAGAGTGTTCGAGTGTTGGCTGCATCCGGCTTGATACTAGATGCAACCGTGCAAAGATGGGCAAAATTATCGCCGTTTGGGTGTGTGTTTTTTGCACACACGCTGAAGTAGCTCCGATTGTTGCCTGCAACGGCACAAGTAGTGATGACGGGAGGTCGGAGCAAAGGAGGTTACGATGGGTCACCGCGAGCTAGAGCAGCGGCGTGCTATGATGGGGCGTTTGGATATGAGAGCTTGTCTTACGACGTAGCATCAGTAGGTCACGATCCGAGCCACTTGTCGAGGTACTCGAGCTCGACTGACTCAGTTGCAGGGTATGTGACATCGCAGAATTCATCGCCCAGGTCGATGGTAGTCAAGTACAAGCAATATGCTGTGTTGTTAAGCCCTCTATTGTCTCCTTCGAAGTCGCCTCCGCCATCGCCTGAGTCGGTTCAGGAATGGAGGCAAATGTGGGGTCATTTATAGGCAAGTCGATGTCATGAGGGTACCGTGGGATGTTGCAAGCGACGCTACAATAAGCGGCACAAGCTCAGGGGCTAGGAGACACAAGTAGATGTCGGCGGTGTCAGCACATTGGCGACATTTGGAACATTTGAACATGATGTCAACGTTGATAATATTCAAAGTAGGTTCAATTGGAATCTGTTGCCAAGAGCAGATCCAGTTGGAATTGGCTGCCAAGAGTAGGTTCAATTGGAATAGGCTACCAAGAGTAGGTCCAGTTGGAATTGGCGGCCAAGAGCAGGTTCAATTGGAATCGGCTGCCAAGAGCAGGTCCAGTTGGAATTGGCTGCCAAGAGCAAGTTCAATTAGAAACGGCTACCAAGAGCAGGTCTAGTTGGAATTGGCTGCCAAGAGCAAGTTCAATTGGAATCGGCTGCCAAGAGCAGGTCAAGTTGGAACTGACTGCCAAGAGTAGGTTCAATTGGAATCGACTGCCAAGAGCAGGTCCAGTTGGAATTGGCTGCCAAGAGTAAGTTTAATTGGAATCAGCTGCCAAGAGTAGATCTTGTTAGAATTAGCTACAAAAAGCAAGTTCAATTGGAATTGGCTACCAAGATCAGTTTCAATTGGAATCGGCTACCAAGAGCAGGTTTAATTAGAATCGGCTGCCAAGAGCAGGTCCAGTTGGAATTGGCTGTCAAGAGTAGGTTCAATTGGAATCAGCTGCCAAGAGCAGGTCTAGTTGGAATTGGTTGCCAAGAGCAGGTTCAATTGGAATCGGCTGCCAAGAGCTGGTCCAGGTTGAATTGGCTGCCAAGAGCAGGTTCAATGGGAATCGACTGCCAAGAGCTGGTATAGTTGGAATTGGCTGCCAAGAGCAGGTTCAATTGGAATCGGCTGCCAAGAGCAAGTTCAGTTGGAATTGGCTACCAATAGCAGGTTCAATTGGAATCGACTGCCAAGAGCAGGTCCAGTTGGAATTGGCTGTGAAGAGCAGGTTCAATTGGAATCGGCTACCAAGAGCAGGTCCAGTTGGAATTGGATTCCATGAGCAGGTTCAATTGGAATCGGCTACCAAGAGCAGGTCTAGTTGGAATTGGCTGCAAAGAGTAGGTTCAATTGGAATCGACTCCCAACATCTCAATGCATGTCTGCCAATTAGAATTGCATGGCCGGCAATTGGAATTGGCCGCCTTTGCTTGCTACCATTGCTCCTTTCTAAGGCCTGGCACGAAGTAACTTTAGTAGGTTGGCAAGCATAAAGAAATTGGCCAACGTAACGACAGGGACGGTGGCTGGCGTTGATGGCAATGAACACGACGGCATGAGACGAGGAATGAATGTAGCGTATGGCTATTGGAACTGTAATATCCAATTGGGTGTGAACTGCAGAGCAGAGTAGAGGGACGGGTAGGGGATTGGGAAATGTCTATCGGAGCGTGAGTCCTTTGTATTTGCTCCACATTTTCTGAAACCGGGTCTTGACGCCTCCTTATCGCACATTTTATAATATGCATTTTAATGTTGGAAGCATAGGTGCTGGTCGTGCCCAATGCTTCAGCAATGCGGTTAAGCTTCAACAACAACAACAACATTAAGTTCGAAGACGCAGATTACTACGAATTCTGCAAGCCATCCACTCATAACCATATCAGCTGCACAAAGCTCCTAAACCTTGGTCGCAAATGGTGATGTCCAAAGCTGATGATCTCACAATAGATCAATACCTTGGTTTAGGATACACAATTTATAGTCTTAGTCTTCGAAATAATAGCTTCCAGTGGCAATTTATAAGTCCAAAGTATACCCTACAAACAAGAGATGATCTGGATTTTTATTCCTAAACCTAAGTATCTTATAGTTAGTCGGAGAGGAAGATGGAATATGTAGAAATATATGAGGTCATATGGCTAAAATCAGGTTTAATGAAGGAGCTTGGAACTGTAGTGTCAAAAGCAAAAGACACAACTGAAGTCTGAGAGAAGTGGTCGACCATGCGTGTGACACCCAGTTGAGAGCAGTCCTCCTTTTTCGCAGTTCATCTCGCTCGTCGTTGTCACGGTGGAGGTTCAAGTCATGACAAGGGATGGCTGCTACAAAGCGTTTGTCTTGGATCATCGAAACAGGCCATAGGAGTAGTCGTAGACTGAGTAAAGTCGGTCGTTTTGACAGTTGTGAACAGGAGGGGAATGAGGTGAATACAATTGTGAAACACAACTCCCTCACCATATCACCTTTGTGTAGCAATAACCCACTTGCTGTATGCCATTTGTACTTCCAATATCAAGACTGAAAATGCTTAGAGATACACTTTAGTTCCAGCTGCAGAAGAACAATACCAGTTCAATAATGCCACCACTACACCTCCATTTAAAAAAGTACGATTTCCGTGCAAAGAATCTATGTGTGTTGATTGAGAGAGAGTTTCCACCTTGGGTGCCATGAGTCATAATCAAGAGGCGACCTCTTCGTCTTCCTTCACCCAAACCAACACCCTCATCTACTACCATTTCCATAAGGACCCGAACCATTATAAGTAGATAGTTGACAATTATCTCAACTCAAACATGAGGCAAAGCACAAAATTGTGAGCCGAACACACAAGTAGGTAATCATGCTGTGGAAATTATGAATTCATAGATGCGGGTTCATAGAAGTGAATATCACCTGTGAGGTCCCAGTCGCGATCAGGTTTACACCCAAAACCGGGCACATGCGCCCGCACAGGAGAAAGGCACATGAAGGGCGCCGTCCATCCCATACTGCCACCGTTCCCTGGATGCCACTCTCATTACTCTTTCCCCTTGTACGGGCTGGTCCAAAATCTAGTCGCCTAGTCTTCCGATCGAAGGCTGCCTTAGGCTTCACAGAAGAGCAAGATAGTGCGGTGCATGTCTCAACGAACACATCGTTTAGGTTTGCTTGCAATGCACGGGGAGAATGAGCGGTCGGAGGGCAGTTTGAGGTTGGGAGAGACAGAAGTGTGGCCAATGAGATGCAACCGAGGGAAGGAGGTGGAGAAAGACGTGGAGTGAAGAGGAGCAGGGGCTTGCGAGGGAGTGTAGAATAAGTAGTTATTTGCTGATTTGTAGATACTTAGTTTATAGTGTAAACAGGGTTAGATGACTGTTGGAAAGGTAGTTCAGTAGTTAAAATAGATGAATAGTTAGGAAAAGCAGTTTTCATTAGAGATGTAGCAGTTGGTATCTCGTGGTAGGATAAGGAGGATGAGAGAGAGGAAGAAACGGCCATTACTGTGATAGTGTGAGCCGGGGTAAGCTTGGTGCTACCTCTTTTCTTTTGTTGTTATGTTCTTTGAAATAAGAGTATTGAGAGTTTCTGAATATTGTGAAGTGAATCATGGAATGAAAGTGTGAATGGAATTATATGTTATTGAATGAGAAGAAGAGAGATTGAATGCTGAAATCTGAATGTAGTTCAGCAGAAAGAGTGAATTTGTGGTTGTGTGAAACACTCTAATGTGAATGGTAGTTTTGTGTGAAGAATTCCAGTAATAGGAATGAGGGTAATTGTGTGCTGAAGCTGTGATGTTGAGGTATTACAGTTGGAGATTATAAGAGTGAAGATATATTGGTGGAAATAACAGTTATTGGTATGACTGAATTGTTGTAAGGAAGAGATTGATAAGGTGAAAGGAGAGATTATAGTTTCTTTGTGTGCTTAGACAAGGGAAATAGAGACGATACATTGGAGGTAATTAATTGTGTGACCCTAACATGAACGCTCAAGCAACTAGTCACTCCCCGTGTTCGAATTCCCCTATACAGATTTATTCTGGGAGGTTTCTTTCGGAATAAGTAAAACGAGTAACGACATTTTGGCACCGCTGTCGGGGAGTGATAATAGCTTTGAGCATTAGGAATTAATTACAAACGTGTGAGAAAATGGGTAATGGAAGACGATTTCAGTAGTGTTTGAAGAAAGATTATGGTTAATAAGAACGAGAGCATTGCATCGAGGAAAATAAATCAGTTGAGAGAAAGACAGGAAAGAGCGCAAGGAAGGAACTTGCGTAGAGAGGAGCAAGAACGTAATCTTAAAAGGAAGCATCAACAGAATTAGATCAAACCATGGTTGCAAGCTTGTCGGCGCATCCAAACATATCAAGAACTGGACAGACTGTTAATTCTGCAGTCTTATGTACCGTTAGAAAAACTGCTAAGAGCACTCGCGGGAAATTTTGTTAACATTCCAGTGGAAATCTTGAGGTCGTTAAGTGAAAGAAAAGGAGGCATAGAAGTATTTGGTACTCCATTGGGTAATTTTTCAGTAGAGGGTACCGCTGAAACGAGCAATAGGGGCTCTACAGATTGGCATGAATTGGTCGCCAATAAAGGCAACTATATCGTATTTCAAAATCCGACTTTTTCACCTGTAAGTCAACCAACAAAACTAAATGCGGAGAATAACAGTAAAGCAAGGACCGCTGAGAGCTCGGTAATTAGAGTAAGAGAAAACAAAGATTATTTTAAAATAAATTTTAGAGGAACAAAAAATTCGATGGCGATAAGAGGACCAGCCATTTCGATTGCAGTTCAAATGGGTACCTTGGGCGATCGTACGACTAGTGTCGCACCATTACCTACTTTTCGTGGTTTGGCAGGTGCGGATCCAAATCAACATTTGTCTCAATTCTTGACGGCGTGTGTAGCCAATAATGGAAGGACAGAAGATATTTGGCTGAGATGGTTGCCAGCGATACTAAAAGATACAGCGATCGAGTGGTATAACCGCCAACCTGTAGGTCAATTTATCAATTGGGAGGCATTAAAAACGGCATTTTTAGCCCATTTCCGACCAATTGGTTTTGAAGAACGTCTTTGAGAAAGATTAATGAATAGCAGAATGGTACCAGGGGAAGTGGTACAGTCATATTATGGTCGTGTAGCAGATATACTTCGGAAATGGCCAAATAACCAAATGCCGGAATCGTTTGTGTTGTCCATATTGGTTAATGGATTACACCCACCAGAATTGAAGATGTTTGTAAAGGAGGCCCAATCAGCTATCATTGTAGCATCTCTTGAGCGAGCAAAAGTATGGGAGGAATGTCATTACGACCAGCACTTAACCTTTGGCGCCACGATGATTCCATCGCAAGGCGGTTATCAAATGACAAATTGGAATAACGCATCGGAAAGTTATCCGGGAAGGAGTGATTATGGTACAATTCCACAGGGAATACTGAATGCCGTTCCATTGCAGGCTGTACTACCATCATCGTCACAACCGTATGTGTTTTATTCCGCGTATCAAAAATCAATACCTACGAAGGAATTGAACAATGAATTGGTATCAAGGGATCCCAATGAGTCATTGCTGTTAACATTAACGAAGAAAATGGATGAATTGGCTGTGAATCTGGCCAAGGATAAAGAGAAAAGGCATAAACCGACCAATATGCGACCCAATGTTTGGTGTAGCAATTGTAAGGGACAAGGTCATTTGGTAATCGAATGTTCTTCACCACCCCAAATGATGGTTCAATGTACCTTTTGTGGGGGTAAGCATACCACTGCCAATTGCTGGAACTTAAGGAAACAACAACAAGTCGGACAATAGACCATGAGTCAACCAACTTCGTGAGATGTAAATCAAGTACAAACGAATAATAGGTTCGGCTGGAATGGAAATCGAGCAAATAGACAAAACAGGAATTATTCCAATTTCCAAAACTCTGAATTTTACCAAGAAGGTATATCCAATACCCATGGCTTGGAGGTGAATCAGCAAGGATATCATCAATATTCACCCATGCAGAAGCCAATGCCAAAATCTATAGTACCAATGGGTCAACCAGAATCCTTCACTCAACCGACATGGAATAGACCGAGCCATTATATACCAGTAGAGACACCCAATATCTCTGAAGGAGCTGACAGAAGACCACTTCGTTGCTATCGGTGTAGACAAATCGGACATTATGCGAGTGAATGTCCTAATCCAAGAGCAAGTGATGATTATGCCCCAATATGTAGAAATTGTAAGTAGTCTAGTCATACTTATCAGCAGTGCAATGCGAATTTTAATTATAATAATCGGGACCAGTAGATGCAAACAAGCCAACCGGCAGAGGACAAAGGTCCTGTTGAACGGGACTCACCAGTACATCGCGTCGAGGTGGTGAACACAGTGCTTACCAGGGGCCAACAAAAAGGCAAGAATCCAATTCAGGACCTAGATGACCCAATTGAAGTAACAACAGTAGCACCGTCCAAGAGGCGGACCAAACCAATATCAGTATTAGGACGTATACCAATATTGAGCCCTCAACAAGACGAGGAACCCACTTCAGTTTCACGTGCTAATTTTTCGGGGACATCAAGATCAATCCCAAATGACCACGTCCCAATACCCGCACAACCCAATATAAGCTCGTACCCATTGAAGGAACCTTTAGTGGTCGAAGAGTCGACTAAGAGGAAGGAATTGCTGCCGAACAGAGTCAAAACAAAACCAATGAAACGCAAAAGAGCATTGGGAGTTACTCTCAATATGCAACCCTACGACATTTTGAAGGATTTGGATGTTATCCAGCCTTCAATTACAATGAAGCAACTTTTGGTTGTAGCACCGGAATGTCGATCAACATTGAATTCAGCGTTAATATGGCGAAGATCCCGCACTAAAGAAATACATGAAGTTAGCTTTAACCCAGATCCAGGAGCACCAACAATCGATGTATCAATCGATGGAGTTTTAATTCTAGGGGTACAAGTCGATGGTGGCTCCAGTGTGAATTTAATGAACGCTGATACAATGGAAGACTTGGATCTAAAGTAATTGCTCCTTACGACATTAGTCTTGCGAATGACAGATCATAGTCGGGTTAAGCCGATGGGAATCTTACGCGATATTGCCACTGTAATCACGGGATTGACATACAAAATTGATTATGTTGTATTTCGTTTCCAACGTTCTACGTTATCGTATCCCATTTTATTGGGCAGACCTTGATTATATCAAGCCAAGGCTAAGAACGATTGGGGCCGCGGCACATTGACAATTGCAAAAGGCAGTGACCAGATTGTTCTACAAATATACCCGGTACAATATCACGGAGAAACCCCATTGCCCGAATCAGAATTTACATTGGATAACGAGAGTCACTCAATTGAGGAAGATGACGATGCTATAGTTTCACTGCAATTTGGGGCAGGTCAAATCCCTTCAACAACCAAGGGCGGAGTCTACCAATGTGGTGGCCCCGGCGAATATTTACTGCATCAGGAGGATGCCTCTAACTCGAATCATGTTATTACCGAATGGATGACCCGATATGATGTCAATCATGTGAGTGCAATGCGGTCAGACATGAGTCACCAACAGTTGCAGTCTCCTTCGTATGAGGACGAGTCAATAGGCGATTTTAAATCGGCAGCTGTGGAAGAACCTATTTTCCAGACTCTGAACTTAGGCACCCCTGACGGGCATCAGAATATAAAGATATACAAGGGTATTCAAGGTAACGAATTGAGTTAGTGGAAAGCATTCTTCCTCCGGCATAAATCGTCCTTTGCTTGGACGTATGCAGATCTGAAGGGTATTCTAGAAACGGTGTGTGAACATCGTATTACTTTGGTTCCGGATGCTACACCAGTTCGTCAAAGACAACATCGTCTCAACCCAAAATATTCCTTGATGATAAAGGAGGAATTGGACAAATTATTGCGCGTGGGTTTTATTTATCCGGTTCCGTATAGCGAATGGGTCTCACCAATGGTAATGGTACCTAAGAAAAATGGCAAGATTAGAATCTGTCAAGATTTTCAGAAACTCAATGCTGCTACCAAGAAGGACTATTTTCCTCTACTTTTTACGGATTGTATATTGGATGCCGTAGCAGGACACGAATGTTATTCATTTCTAGATGGTTTTTCGGGTTACAATCAAGTAAAAATTGCCAAGGAAGACCAGCTTAAGATGACCTTTACGACAGATTGGGGTACATTTGCATACAAAGTGATGCCATTTGGATTATGCAATGCACCAGCCACATTTCAAAGAGTGATGACACAGGCCTTTCAAGATTATTTACGAGTGTCAATGGAAATATTCTTAGATGATTTTTGCACGTTCAGTACGACAGCCGATCATTTGTACTGCCTGAGACGATGTTTGGACCAATGCGATAAGTACAGTATATCGTTGAATTCAGAGAAGTGTCAATTTGGAGTCCCCTCTGGAAGACTCTTGGGCCACATAGTGTCCAGCCGCGGTATTACTACAGACCCAGATAAAGTAACTCAAATATTGGCTTTACCAAAGCCAGAGACGGTGTCAGAAGTACGTGGCTTTGTGGGCCATGTCAGCTATTATCGGCGTTTTATTCACTCCTTTGCGGTACTATGTCAGCCATTGACAAATTTGCTAAAGAAACCACTATTGGATGGATCTAGTTCCGTTTGGACGGCCGAATGCAGTGTTGTCTTTGAGGCCTTAAAGCAAAAATTGGTGTCTGCACCAATACTGGTTGTCCCATGCCGGACGAAACCATTTCAGGTTTATGTCGATGCATCCAACGTCACGATTGGATCAATATTGAGTCAGAAGGATGACAATAATCGTGATCATCCAATATATTTTGCGAGTCCACAATTGGTTATGGCCGAACGCAATTATAATACTACCGAGCGAGAAGCCCTCGGCATGATTTATTCTGTACAGAAATTCTGCTATTATCTACTGGGCTATCCATTTGTGTTCCACGTTGATCATGATGCGCTTAAATATATGATAAATAAACCCCAATTGAGCGGACGAATTGCTCGCTGAGTGTTACTTCTCCAGGAATTCAATTTTACAATTAATGTTCGCCCTGGCAAGACACATGCCAATGCAGATCACTTGTCCCGTTTATCGAATATACTGGGTAATGAGCCGATAAACGAGGCCCTTCCAAATGCACAATTATTCGCTGTGGAGGTTATTACACCCGAATATGGTGACCTGATCCAATATCTCACATTTCAGACTTTTTCAATTTCTTATAATGAAAAATTAAAGAAGCGTCTGATTATAAAAAGTACGCCGTATACCATGATTGGAGCCGCATTATACAAACAAGGATGGGATGGTATTTTATGACGTTACGTATTTCCAAGTGAAGTGTGTACCATATTAGAAGGATGTCATTTGGATAGCTGTGGAGGACATTTTGCGGGTGATAGCACCTCGCGTAAAGCCTTAATGGCTAGTTATTGGTGGCCAACAATGTTTTCGGATGCTCACAAATATGTTCATCGTTGTGACCCTTGTCAACGAATTGGTCGACCTACTGGAACTTCTGCCGTGCCATTGGTACCAGTTTTGGCACAGGCACCATTCGAAAAATGGGATATTGATTTCGTCGGACCAATTGCACCTGCTTCTCGGAATGGACAGAAACGTTATATTTTAGTAGCCACCGATTATGTCACCAAATGGGCGGAGGCTACGGCAACAAAAATTGATAATGCCACTACTGTAGCAATATTTTTATATGAGAACATTATCACTCATTTTGGTTGTCCGAAAGAATTGGTTAGTGATCGAGGAACCCATTTTATTAATGCAACCATTGAAGCATTAACAACGAAGTATGAGATCAAACATCGAAAAACTACCCCTTATCATCCACGTGCCAATGGGCAGACCGAAAAGACCAACGGTATCCTTTGTAAAATCTTAACAAAGACTATTTCAGGAGCGGGAACTGACTGGGATACTAAATTATTTGCAGCATTGTGGGCATATCGAACTGCGTATAAAGTAACGACCGATTCCACACCTTTTCAATTGGTATACGGGCAGGAGGCCATCTTACCAATAGAATTGGAGGTTCCCAATTTAAGAATTGCATTGGAGGAACGGTTGAGTAACAAAGAATCTCTCCAATATCGGTTAACAGAATTGAAAAAATTGGACGAGATTAGGGCTTCGACTTTGATGACCATGGAAGCTATTCAACGCCGTTGGAAGAGTTATCATGATAGTAAACTCCGCACAAAATCATTTATGTCCAATGATCTTGTCCTGCTGTATGACAGCCGTTTTCACAATTTTCTGGGAAAATTTCAAATTCGGTGGCATGGACCCTATCGCATATTGGCCGCCTTTTCCAATGGTTCCGTCCAATTGGAAGATTTCATGGGAACCAAATTCACAACCCGTATCAATGGAAACCGACTACGCCTGTATTACACATAAACCTGGGGGCGGATTAATCAAGATTGGAGGGAGCAGACGTGCCGTTCATGATGACTTGCCTGCCATCATAAGTGTCTAATCGGAGGCAAATGACGACGGTTGATTAGTGTATTAGAACATCAGCAATTAAGATTAGGGATTCTTGTTTCATAACTGGTTAAACAGTTAGGAGAGGGGCACTTTGTATAGCTGTCTTCAGTATTTTGTCTAGAATTGTTTAAGCATAGTTCGTGAGTGGAGAGTTCATGGCATATCATAGTATTTGTGCGAATACGCAGAGCTTTATAATATCGAGGGAGAAGGTGAAGAGAGCCTCGGAGAAGGAGGAAGAGGGTAGAAGGATGAGGTCAAGGAGTAATATGGATGAGCTTTCTCTTTGTATACTCACAAATATGGAACCCATGCAGTTAGAAATTTGCTGGAATGCAACGCGGCAGAAGGACTTTAGAAGTGCGCAACTTTATCCTTTTCTGCGAGCGGCAGACAATTTACCATCAATCGATGTAGAACTATTGGAAGAAAACTTGACGAACTATGATCCTGAGGATGGTTCGAGTGTTGTAAAAGGGAGGACTTTGAGAATTGATGAGAATACCTTGCATAAGGCATTACAGTTACCAATAGGAGAGTTAGCGGTTGACGCAGAAGAGTCTTCAGACTTCAATCTGGGGAGTTATTTTAAAGGGGGTATGACGTCGCTAGAAAGGAATCAAGGATGGCGGACGGCGGATGCACTTACACCAGAATTGATGGAGTGGATGTGCTTCGTTCAGAAGAGGTTGGGATTAAATAGACATACGACATATATGGCTAAATGATTATTATATGCGACAATAGGCTCCTTCGAGGGTATGATGTTCAATTAGGCAGCGTACGTGGCCACCAGAATTCATGCAAAGTTGAGTTACAAGCGCAGATCGGGTAGAATTGCAACGCTTTTGTGTTCCAACTATATACAGTCTGCAATTGTTTATGAGTTGAGTCAACCATTGTCGGAGAAAGGGAAGACGATAGCAGCTCCAGTACTACAAAAACCGAGGAGCAATTTATTGGCACTTCCATGGGGACCAAGAGAAACAAGCCAGCAGGCGGGAGAACCAATCAGTGTTCGGGAGAGGGGTCCAATGGCTCAGCGAGACAATAGGCCAGTGGACATTCAACATCGAACACTAGAGGAGAACGGTGTGAAAGAACGATTTTTGGTACAATTATCCTACTTGCGGCAGACGGCAAACGAATTGGTTGATCACACAAATTTTAAGCAGCAATTGGTGGCGTGTAAGAGGGAAATGGCAGAACAACGTCAAAAACTGTTGGAACAAGATCGGGTGAATAGGGCCACCAAAGAAGCCAATTCGAGACTGGAGCATGCCCTCGGAGTAAAACAGCAAGCATGTGAAAAGGAAAGAGAGCGCCTTCACCAAGGAATGGCGCATCAGAAACAAGAACTCTCCAATTCTCTCAATCAAGCGAAACTGGAAGTAGAGAAAATGAAGCAAAAATTGGAATTGAACCAGACGAAGATGGCGACTTTGGAATAGGAAAAGAAGACGATGAGTGACCAATTCAGAGTGAAAACAGAGGAAATGCAAGGGGAGATCAATACTCTGAAGGAGGTTGCAAAGAAAGTGGAGGAAGAATTGGTCAGCGTTCGATGGCCACAAGGGTCAATTGAAGGTTCAATTGGCGAATTAGAACAGAAGGTGAAGCAACAACAATACCAATTAGAGGCGAAAGACACCCACATTCTGCAATTGAAAAGTCAAGTCCGTGAATTGGGAGCACTTAATGAAGATTTAACGGCCAGATTGAACATAGTCCCAATAAATGTATCAGACGGGGAAGACGAAGAAGTGACTTTAGAATTGTAATCAGTAGCAATGAGTATGGGAAATGCTAAGGAGTCACCAGTTCAATTTTGAACTGGGTGTTTGCGAGGACGCTGCACAGTTGGGAGTGGCGCTATGTAGAATAAGTAGTTATTTGCTGATTTGTAGATACTTAGTTTATAGTATAAACAGGGTTAGATGACTGTTGGAAAGGTAGTTCAGTAGTTAAAATGGATGAATAGTTAGGAAAAGCAGTTTTCATTAGAGATGTAGCAGTTGGTATCTCGTGGTAGGATAAGGAGGAAGAGAGAGAGGAAGAAACGGCCATTACTATGATAGTGTGAGCCGGGATAAGCTTGGTGCTACCTCTTTTCTTTTGTTGTTATGTTCTTTGAAATAAGA
Source organism: Physcomitrium patens (assembly GCF_059467195.1). Classification (NCBI taxonomy): domain Eukaryota; kingdom Viridiplantae; phylum Streptophyta; class Bryopsida; order Funariales; family Funariaceae; genus Physcomitrium; species Physcomitrium patens. The sequence goes on along the minus strand of NC_143435.1, from coordinate 11,912,680 downwards.
GTATTGAGAGTTTCTGAATATTGTGAAGTGAATCATGGAATGAAAGTGTGAATGGAATTATATGTTATTGAATGAGAAGAAGAGAGATTGAATGCTGAAATCTGAATGTAGTTCAGCAGAAAGAGTGAATCTGTGGTTGTGTGAAACACTCTAATGTGAATGGTAGTTCTATGTGAAGAATTCCAGTAATAGGAATGAGGGTAATTGTGTGCTGAAGCTGTGATGTTGAGGTATTACATTTGGAGATTATAAGAGTGAAGATATATTGGTGGAAATAACAGTTATTGGTATGACTGAATTGTTGTAAGGAAGAGATTGATAAGGTGAAAGGAGAGATTATAGTTTCTTTGTGTGCTTAGACAATGGAAATAGAGACGAAACATTGGAGGTAATTAATTGTGTGACCCTAACGTGAACGCTCAAGCAACTAGTCACTCCCCGTGTTCGAATTCCCCTATACAGATTTATTCTGGGAGGTTTCTTTCGGAATAAGTAAAACGAGTAACCACAGGGAGACAATGGCAGTTTTGGAGAGGCAGCAGGTTTAGGGTTTTGTGGGAGGAGGAAAAAAGTCATCGTTTATGAGCGGCGGAGCGGGGAGACTAGCATCGCTGGACGGGGGAGTTGGTGGTCGCCATCGTTGTATGAATCGATAGGTGACTACATGCCTATGTCGCAGGATGTGCAAGCGCAGCATGCAATTCGGCGGTGGACCTTGTTCTTACCCGCAGCGATGCACAATGCGGAGGCGCCTTGAAATGACCCGTTGGGTGGGATGCACCAGAGGAGCCACAGCTTTTGGGGATAGGATTTAGGGTTGCATGCACTCAACAATTTCTTTTAGAGCCCGCCGAGGTTGTCGATGTCTAAGGGTGAGTTTTTGAGGTTTTCGATGGCAAACGAAGAGTCGCGGATCGAGGCGGGGAGCGGTGAAGGGGGCTTTTATGAGGAGGCAAGAAGAGAGCAAGTCAAACAGACATGCGAGGGTTGAAGTTGGGATCGACGTCATTACTGGGGGCTAAGGGACCTAGTCGATAGGATTACAAACATTTTTCGATGGGTCGTTCAATAATTTTCTGTCATCAAACAACGAGGACGAGGAGGCGTGGCCAGTGATAGACATGTACGGGTGCAATGAGTTCCAGATGTTGGAATTCTAGGTGAGGCGATGTATGAGAGGGAAGAGCCATGATTGGACGGAGGGCCCATTTGTCCACCTAGGTGAGAAAGCTAGGCGTTGCAATCCGCGACGGTACGACTACTCAGGGACAACGTGTAGGGACTTTTGAAAAAAGGAGCTCTTGGAGCGGCAATGCGTGCGAGTTTGGGTGCGTTTAAGTATTTGAGTATTGGCTACATTTGGCTCAGTACTTGGACGCAGCTGTACAAGGATGGATAGAATTGCCATCGTCGAGTGTGGTTTTTGGTGCATACATCGGAGCAGCTGCGGTGGATGCCTGCGACGGCACAAGACGCACAGGAAGCGACGACGAGAGATCGGAGCACAGGGCGTCACAAAGGGTTGCCGCGAGCCGGTGCACTAGGGAGCTACGATTGAGCGTCGAGGTACTAGGACTTGTCTTACGATGGACCATCGGGACGTGACGATCTGAGCCAGTCGTTCGAGTACTCAAGCTCGGCCCACTGGAGTGCAGGATGTGCAGCATTGTAGAATTTATTGCCTAGGTCGAAGCTGATCGGGCTCGCAGAGTACCCGCTGTCGTTAAGCCCTCTACTGTCTTGGTCGGGGTCGGTTGAGAAATGGGCATGACTGCGGGGTGATTAACGAGCGTGACAATGTCTGATTTTACAGAATCTGTAATGTGACTATAGGCGACACTGCAGTAAGCTGCGTAGTCTCGAAGGCTGCACTCACATATGCATCGGGGGTAGGCACCTTGGTCGCCTGCGAGAGTCTTGCAGAAGTCGAAGATGGAGCTGATGTTGACTCCGTCAACAATGATCCTGATGGAAGGAGAGCCGGTGGTGCATCAGGTGGAGAGCGCGCAAAGACATAGGGGCGAGCAGCCTGAAGGACTCTCTGGACCTGTAGTAGATGAACTACTTATCTATGGGAGATTCCTTTGAGTAAGCAGTGTTCTGTATTCATTTAGACTTCATACACAGTTCTTTCATGAAAAAAAATATACAAGTCAGAACTCTAATCAGGGTCTGAAGATCCTAATTAGGGTTTTCAAACCCTAAATTACAGAAAATGGAACACATTTTTTTGAAAAAAAAAAACGTTTATAGAGGTCTTTGGATGATTCTAAGCCTTGGCAAAATTTTACAACAGAAAAAGCTGTGATATATTGAGAGATATTCAGGATGAAAAACCTCTAGGACACCTATGTAACCCTAAACCCTAAACCCTAAACCTGGACCTACGAATAAGCTTTGGTAGCAATGGCATGAAGATCTTCTTCATGGATAACTATAATGCCAACATTGAGACCTTTATCAATTACGTGAACTATAATAAATTTTATCCAATACTCTCACAAATCAAATTATCTAGAAGCAACTTCATAATCATATTTTTTTGGCAAAGTTTACGAACACTACATGGACATGTTGTAGCTCCAGAGGATCCTACAACTACAACTCAACCTTAACATGTGGCAGCATTAAATCATACTACTAGGAATAGTCGTCATGCGTCATACTTGGGAGCTACGTTTCATGGAATGGAATTCATTACACTAAGGCATTCTATAAGCAAATTCTCAAGTTTTTTTTCAATGGCCAATTTGTCACTTCATCTTAGAATCCCACCGCATAGTGTGACCTAAAATTAGATGATTTTTATAAAAAACGACTGATCGAGTCGGATAACATTATGATTATCAGTAATTGTCAATAGAGGCAACCTTCACTAGTTTATGAATGGGTAGGTATCAACAAAGTATTAGATAAGTATCACCTAAGTATTACATAGATGTTAGTCCGAAAACTGGACTTCTACTAAACTAAGTAGACTTCTATCGCAGCCATCGCTTGTTATTGCTGCTACAAATTTAAATGCAAAAGATTACATAACTTCATAAGATATTTGAATCCTTATATTGAAGTCCTAATTTATCGAGGAATATCTTGATCAAAAAATGTAGAACGGAGAACATCTGTAGCACTAAAGGCTGTCTCTTTGTATTATAGCCAAGCTCTCTACTCTGCAACATGAAACATGATATCAATAACAACATTATCAATAGTTGCAAGTACTCATACATCAAACTCTTTTCCAAGGTAATCGAAGCAACACAACAAAATAAGAGCTAATTTTGAATAGATTTGATCACAATAAGTAGATGTTTCAACAAAATTCCTAAATCCTAAACATAAGGAAGAAGTTCCAGAACTTTGGAATAACAATGAACTTAAAAATCTAATTAGAAAATATATAGATCTATTTTAGAAAAGTGACATAATGCATACAGATAACCTTATATTTGTAATGGTGAATCTTCATTTGGCACTTACTACACACCAACATGACTTGTAACTTATGAATGCTTAGAAAGCTTCTTTGCCCTCCATTGATGTACCAAGGATCTCCATTGGTTCCTTAGAAGTTTGAGCATTCCTCGGAAGAGTAAGCGGCTGCACGCTTGAAGGTGATGCAATCAAATCTCTGGGAACTATCAATGGGCACCTTCTCATGATCATTTGTCGCTAACTCATAGATGGATATCTATGAATCATTATAAAATTTACCACCACTACAACAATTATTCCATGATCATTTGTCGCTATCTCATAGATGGACACCTATGAGTCATTATAAAATTCATTACTACTACAACAACTATTCCAATCCATTCTACTACGACATGCTCATTCCACTGTAACTTAGTCCAGTCTCTATGATAATGATTGCAAATGCTTTCCTTCCTTTTACATATTTGACTTCAAATCCTATACCCTCTAATTCCATTAATAACAAATAAAATATACAATTAATTCGTTATCCAACATAGTTCTTTGATGCCCGAAGTTGAAATGATGACTTTACATAACCACAATACTAGAGATTGTGTGTTGTATGTTTTTGTGTTGATGGTTGATCAATCACTCTACTTCCTATAACTTGTAAGCAGCTTAGGCTGCCTAATTCTAATAAGATATCGTCTAAAGTTAAATTAATTGCAATGTTTGGTCCACCTGACACCTCTTCTGTAACTTGTGTAAAAAAGAATATCAATATAAATATGTGGCAATAGATACAAAAAAATGATCAAATATGCCTATTATGGCAATTAAGAATTAATTAAAATAAATTTATATTCCAATAGTTGAAATCAAAGCACTTCTTTATAGTTCAGCTATCTTCTACTTAGTACCTACAAAAAGTCAAAGCATTACAATACATTCATTATACATGATCAAAATCAAAAAAAATAAATAATAATACACTCATTGTTGCAACAAAAAAAGCATACTTCAATGGAAAAATATGCAAACCATCTTTTGTTTCTTGTTAGGAGGAGGATGTGTAGGTGGCCTCTTAATTGTATCATTTTTTTCAACTTGTGTTGTTTGTGCATCTAAATCATGTTTGCCAATTTGGTATCTCCGCATATTCAAATAGACAATCTCTGAATGTTTTGGACGTGTAATAGAATTAGGCTTTTTAATTTGTTTATGTTGTAAATTAAAAAACATGTATAGATTTTTAAGTCTACTACTAGATTTTTAGACCCTTAAAATAGAGGGTAGGTCAAATCAAAACTTTAAAATATCTATTCGTATACAAAATCAATTCAATAATCAAAATGGTTAAATACTTAATATCTACAAATGTATGCACTTTTTAAAAAATTTAAGCACTTATTTAGAATATCAACCTTGAAATGGATCTGATGGCATTTTCTAAAAAATTTAAAAAGTCTTGGATGACAAAAGTCAAAATCTTAAAATCCAAGTCAAAATAGCTATATCTTTTAAATTATAAATATATATATATATATATATATATAGAAAAATAATTATACCACTGAAATCTTAGATATCATAAATAGAAAGATAGGCTAATTCAAAATCTAAAAATATTAATGCCAAAAAATCAAACTCACCCTTGTAATTCTAAATCCTCAATCCCTATTATCCTAAATCCTAAACCTTCCAACACAATCATCAACCACCAACTCTCCATCACAATCACCAATCATTAACCATCACTTTGGTCTTAACTAATCCAATTTAAGGATTTAGGCTAAGATTTGTACCATCAAAGGTTACAACCTTCAAAATTCTACAAAATTAGATTTTATTTATGTAAGTCATATTCCAACTTGTTCAATTATCACAATATAAAGAAAAAATAAAAATAAAAATTTTAAAGCATAATTAAGAGCTCACACTTGTTTGTGAAGAAAAAAGATGGATTTTTATGAATGTTCATAGGTTATCGAGGATTTAACAAGATCACTATCAAGAATGAATATCTTTTATCTTTGAATTTAGGATTTCTTAATCAACTCAATCAAAAAAAGATCTATCCAAAAATAGATCTACAAAGAACATACAATTTGATCTACATCAAAGAAAGAAATGAATTAAAGACTTTTTTTTGAATTATATATGGATATTTCTAATATAATAACATGCCTAAATTTTAATGCACCAACTGCTTTTTAACATTTTTTGGATGACATTTTCGATAAGTTTTTTCGATGATTATATCATTTATTATTTAAATGATATTTTAATCTATTCTAAGGACATAAAAGAATATGAACTTTATGTTTGTTGTGTATTACAAAAACTTAGAGATATAGGATTATATCCCAAGATATAAAAGTATATATTCTACACTACTCAAGTTGATTTCTTAAGATACATTATTTCTAATGAAGGCCTTATGATGGATCCCAAGAAGGTTCAAACTATTATGGATTGGAAGATTTCCAAAATATTCAGAGATGTGCAATGTTTTTTGAAATTTTCTAATTATTATTGGATCTTTATCAAGATTTTTTTTTTAAGTTGCATATCTTCTTACTTGTTTGACTTATAAAGACAAACTTGAATAAAGCAAAGAAGTTGAAGCATCTTTGGAAGTCTTAAAGACAACATTTATTTTTGTATCAATCTTATATCACATTGATTATTTCAAGGTATTTCTTATAAAAATAAATGCATTAGATTTTGCTATAGGTGTTGTTTTGTCACAAATAGGAAGAAATGACAAGCTCTACTTGGTAGCTTTTTATTTCAAGAAATTTTCAACAGTTGAGATTAAATATAAGATCTAAAAAAAAGTGCTTCTTGCAATCAAAGAATCATTTTAAGAATAACTTCATTATTTAAAAAGTGCATCTAGTCCAATTATCATATATACAAATCATAAGAACCTCAAGTACTTCATGTTGGTACATATTTTGAATTGTCACTAAGTCCATTAGAACTTGTTTTTGTTAAGATTTTTATTTTAAAATCACTTAAAAAATAACAAGGTTTATCAAACACCTTTTTTAGATACTTTTATCTTACACCAAAAAAACAAAATGTAGCTTTTAACCAATAAAATATAATTTTCTTGAAGCTAGAGCATTTCATCTTTGAGCAATGAAATCAACATTTATTATTCATTCAAACTTTTCAAGCAAGTTCAATTAAGTATGTCCTTTAATCCTCTTGTTTATGATATTAAGAATAATTCTTTTAAGTATCATGATACTTCTAAGTTCAAGTTCAAGAATATGTTACATCATTTTGAAGGATGATTATACATTCAAAAAGGAAAAAATACAATTATCTATTCTTTAAACTAGTCACAAGTTTTCAGCAACCAAACATTTTAGATAGAACAAAACTTTGGAGCTAATATCTAAAGATTATTGGTAGCTTCAAATGTAGGAGGCATTCAAAGACTTTGAACAATCATGCGACATTTGTTTAAGATTAAACATTCCTCTTAATCGTTCTTATGGACTTCTTCAGCCATTACACATTTCAAAACAACCATGGTCTATTTTTTCTATATATTTTATCCCTTGTCTCATATTTATATGATTAGACATTTGTAATAGTAGATCATTTTATCAACATGGTGCATTTTATACCATAAAAAAAATCTACCACAAATAAAGAAATAACAAAGTTTTTCTTGAAAAAATTTAATACTTTTGAGGAGAGTTCAAAGATATTATATTAGTAAGAAAGACTCAATTTATATCAAGATTTTTGAAACTCCTTTCTAAGATTTTAAAAATAGAAATAAAGCTATTTTAATCTTTTATTTTCAAATTAATAGACAAATGGAATATATTAAAGACGTTTTAGAACTATGTTTAAGATATACTATCAACTACCAACAAGATGATAAGACAATTCATTTGACATTGACAATTTTTTTTTATAATAACAGAATATATTTTTCTATGTAATAAATACTTTTCTATTATTAATTATGGTTATCATCTATAATTTGATGTTTTTGACTTTTCAAAAGTTAATAATCCCGCAACAAAAGATTTGGTGAATCATTTATCTGAGCTACATATAATAATGAAGCTACAACCATAAAAAGCTCATAAATAATAAAGGACCAATGTGGATGCCTATCACAAAGAACAACTTCAATTCTATGTTATTAATAAGATATGATTGCTTCATCACAATATTAAGTCTAGCCATTCTTCTAACTAGTTGGATTACCTTAAGTTTAGACCATTTCCTATTTGTAAAAGAACCAATCATGTTGCTTATTGGTTATATCTACCAAAGTCTATGAGATTTCATCCCATATTCTACATATTTCTTTCTAAATAATATGAAATAGTGAATATTTCAAAAAAAAAGACAAATGCCAACTCTTCCTATAGAAGTGGATAATAATGAAGAACTTGAAATGGAAGAAGTCTTAGATTCAAGGTAGTAGCAAAATAATTTAAAATATCTTGTTCATTGGTATAGATATAATATTAATAAATGTACATAGAAGTCAACAAAAATCTTGCAAATGTAAGAAAAGGGATTGATGCTTTTTATTAATGACATTAATCAAGATCAAAATAGAAGATAAAAAAAATATTATAAAAGAAACAAGATCTAAAAAAGATAGCATTCTAACTTTTATCTTTGTTTCTAATTTTTTATAATTGTGGCACTAAGGAGATAGAGAATCAACAACAAGCAAATTCAATTCAAGAATTATTATTTATTCACTTACTAGATTAGATATTACAATTGTTACAACTTTTAAGATGACACAATCAAATTGAAGATCCTAAAGAATGAGCTATTTTTCTTTGAATAGATGGTAAGATACAATGTATTTGGTATCATGACCTTGGAAGAGACTTCCAATGTTTGGTGATTTTATTAGAGATAGGAAAGTTTCATAACAATATTTCAAATATTTTCTTTTTGAAGGAATTTATGAAGGCCTTAATACTGATCAAATAACAAGGTAGTCTTCTCACCCTAGTTTGAAATATTATTAATAGCTGAGATGACCTATCACCAATCTTCAAAAACAACAAAGATCAAACTATCTACCAAACATGATTCTCTACAACTTAAAATTTTTCAATCTATGATGACAACTCTTTATGGAATTTATCGTTAGAAGGAAGATATTGTCATGGATATATAAAAATATATATATATATATATATATATATATATTCCAATAATTACCTATGTAATTAAATAGAAGTAGATAAAAATAGATTAATTTCATAAAATCTTCTAGAGAAGCTTCAAAGATGCGGCTTTAATTTTATACTCGTTTGTAGGTTAGAAACTTAGTCAACAAGTTAGCCAATTGTAACATATGTTGGTAGGTTGTAGAACAAGCTAACTATGTGGTGCACATATAGAAAACTTTTCTTTGAAGTTAAGATATATGTCTCGCAATTTGAACACATGTCAAAGGTCTTATATAATGTTGTCATGTAGCTCTTAGTTAGATAGAATACATAGTGGCAAGAGTGAAGCCTTCTTCACTCTTATCAATTTCTTTCTAGTCCTTAGTCTTATTTCAAGACTTTCCAATCTTCTTGTTTTTGGCAATAGCTATTCTAGTTTAATATTATACAATCTTTGAGTTATTGTCTAGTCAGTTTGAGTGATACAAGAGTGTCTTGATCTTTCAATTCTTTGAGATTCATGTTCTTGACAATTTTGGCTTGTAATAGCACCATTACAATTAGAAAATTTACCATCAATTTAAAAAAAAAATATATATATATATATATATATATATACCTACCAATTACTAACATACAAAGTGATCTATATAGACAAATTTCATCACACTAATGTAAAAATAAAAGTAAAAAATTACCACAATCTTTTGTCATTAGTGGAATGAAAAATAAAAATATTCAGTAGGACTATGAGAATAAAAGTATGTGACAATTTGATTCAACAAGTGAGTTCATAAGTAAAAACGAGTTGTTATTTATGCAGAATGAAAATTCCAATTAATCGCCACATTGAGAATGTTGCATTTCAACTCCATTCAAACAAATTTCATGCAAAGTTGGCCTATTCTTTATTTGTAATGGAAATTTAGAAATAATTTTTATTTTATGTTTCAAATTTTTATTAAAATATTGGTGATAGCAATAGCAAATCTAACCATATAGATATAGTGTAAAATTCAACATCAACTACTTTTGTGCATACATCACCTCCACATTCTTCTCCCGAGTTGTATTTTATAATGGATCCTCACAAAACTTCAAAAACACAGACTCCCTGTAACCTCAACACGTAAAAATCGAGCCCAGCTTTTTACCAATGCAATAACGGGCGTTCCAAGATACGGTACCTACTTTAGGACTGGTTTGGCTAAGTGATAGTTTGAACGTGGTTTGGGATTCGGTTTAGGTGGGTATTGGACAGTTTTGATCTGGGTATCGGGGTGCTCGTCGAGGTTTCGAGTTAGGGTCTACTTCGTCTCATTTGCTTCAACTCAGCGACTTCTTTCTGACGATTGGGAAGTGAGGTGCTGGACATTTATGCCGGTGGACATTCTGGACGTTGATATAGATAAGTTTGCTGCACATGGATGCTGGTGCAAGGGGTCTTGAAGTTGGTGGAAACGGTGATGACGACTTGTGCTCTGAGAGTAGCGTGGAGAAATCATCGTCTGGGGGTATAGGGGGTCGTGTTCCTCAGATCGGGCTCGCCTCGTTGGTTGCTTATTGAATTGGGTCGTGGAGAAGAATGGCTGACGGTGGTGGAAATTCGGAAGAGCAGATACGAAGCGTGGATGGCCAGATACGAGACTTGAACGACCAGATTCAAAGCGTGCACGAGCAGATAAGAATAGTGGAAGAGAAGATAGGAAGATTGGAAGAGGAGATCAACAGATGCCCTGGCGATGAGGAGAGGAAGCTACTGCGGGGCAAGGAAGCGCTACTGCGCGGCGAGAAAGCGCAACTTCGGGACAGGGAAGCGCAACTCGGGGGCGAGAAAGCGCAACTCCGGGACGAGAAAGCGCAAATCCTGCAACGACGAGGTCCTTCCTATCACTCGTCACTTGTCATTGAAGGCCCATCTCCTCAGGTTTTTTTTCTTTTAATGTTTCCGGGGGGCTTCCGGATTACTGGGGGAAGTTTAATTTCATGGTCGTGGCATAGGTTAGGATAGTTCACTTCATTGACCTCGATTGTGCCGTAGCCGGTTCTTTGTTGCCGAACTAGGTGTTCTGGGTTATGTTTACTCTTTATTGTGGGTCGTTTGGAGGCGATCCGTCCATAGGGTTGTCCTAGAACCTGTTTGGATCCTCCTCGGATCGGTGACGCTTGTGAAGGTGCGTGTATATCAAGTTCAATCTTAGATTGTGTTGTGCATGCAGACCTGGGCACAGAATATGAGTGGCTGGTGCAGAAGGTCGTGCCGCCGACTCGCTCTTCACGGGCTGGCGTTTACCCAAGCAGCTCGAGCCATGCACGGATGTGGTTACCTGTCAGAGTAGAGCATTGGGATGTAATGAACGAGATCGAAGAATTTCTAGAAAGCGCAGATAGAAGGAGGCGTGTGTTTCGAATGGCTGTCACCGCTCACACTCAGGACACTAGGCTGATAGAGAAGAATGAGATTCCACATATCGATTTTATCCTGGGGGAAATGGTACCTTTTATGCAGAAGAAGGAGCCGCAGTCTAACTTTTTCTTCAAGCGAGAATACATAATCTTCAGCAAGAGAAAAGGCGGAAATGACGGGATAGGATCGAGTGAGGGTGCGAGTTCAAGTGCCATGGTTGACGTTTATTCCGGAAGCCCTAGAGCAGATTTCGTAATCACTTTAAAGGAGAAGAATGCTTTGGTCTTCGAGGTCAAGAATGAAGGTCTGGGAAGTGACGGAGATGACCCCTGGTTTCTCCACCGATTTTGGACAGACTGCTCTTGCACATCAGGTTCTATCTGGCCCTATCCCATATTTTCATAGTGTGTTCCAATTCTTACATTGTTGCAAGCATTCTGACAGAGGTTCCAATAATCGCAGGAGAGGGCAGGTGCGGGTTCGCCGTTTTTGGCATCACGCCATCTCAAGGTGAAAGGATCACCCGCTGTATTAGTCAGTTGTATGAGTACATGGTTCTGTAAGCTTCTTTTGAACCCCTGATTATCTCGGTAGTTTTTCCTCTTGGCTAGATTCGCTTGGAGCTCAGCGTTTACGTGCTTGGCCTTTGCCTTTTCCGATCCCAATAAACAGGAAACCCTTTTTCTAACAAGCTGCATTCTACTGCCTGTTGATCCTGGTTCTACGTTGACTCACTTAAGATGATCTTGTTCTCTTCTTCTTACTTGTATCCTCCCTTCGTCCTGCCAGTGGGATTTTCTCGTACCGTCTTGGTTTCCCGATCTACGTTTGGCAAAACGACATGGAATGCGTGGCAGTTCTCATTTTGCTATCCCTTTGCTCTGAGTTGCAGGTGTAAGGTGGGTTACGGTGTTCTAACCGATGCAAGAAATTGGTATCTCTTCAAACGGGATAATGCCGGCTGCCTCAAAATATCAGCTGGTATTACGGCGAGTGCTGAGCCCCCGCGTGTGCTCGCTGCGTTGTCATATTTGGTGCACGCTGCTGCAGTGGATAACTCTGAGTTTGGTGACCCAACGGGGAATGGCCAATTTCCCTTAGTTCATGAAGCTGCCCCCTCTGAACATTCCGACGAAAGCAGTGATGACGACATCAATGATCGAACCTTTACAGCACGTGTGAGCCAAAATATCTCTTCCTCTGGAAAACGAAGGTAACTTGTCCAGCCAGCTATTCAAGTTTGTTCCATGAAGTCGGACACGTAGTCGAGAGCAAATGGTGAAATGACAGCAACTGCATTTGCAGGTCTGAAAGACATAGCTCGGGTGGGGCGCAGCTGGCTTTGGAAGATGTCCCCGCGGAGGACCTGAACCTGAAAAAGGCGGGCGGTGTCATAAGTAGTGAGGGGTGGAGTGGATGCGTTGTTAATGGCCGTTTGCGTGGCCAACCTGTTGCATTGAAGTTTGCCCACTTAGGCACGGAACGTGCGGAGGTGAGCCGGAGTTGTGTCATGTGGAAATGTTGCGTTCACATCTCACAGTGGCTGCTACTTCATCTAATCCGGGGACTGAGGAGGAGAGGTCCTGTTTGTGACATCTTTACTGACAGGTAGTCTTTGGTAGATGCAACGTGGAGCATGCTGGTGTTCAAGTGCACGTGCAGTTTGCGGCACTTACCTGTTTGTGATCTGACTCTGCCCAGCCCATCTTTGGCCGCGCTTGTGCAGGCTCTCCTGAAGGAGGTGGTTGCCTATACGAGGATGGAGAAGCTTTGGGGGGTTTTTGTTCCTCGATTAATAGGATATGGAACCACAAATAACGGTCGGGTTGTATTTATCGCAACTGAATTGATTGACGGTGTTGAGCTTGGAGAAGGTAGGATTTCTTGCAAAACTCTCAGATGCGGAGCATCCTACTCTCCGTATTCTGGTCTTGAGGGTTTCTCGTAGCCTGGGCATGGTGATTCTATGAAGTGTGTTTTTTTGAAGGGCCAATACCTTTGACCACCTGCAATCTGCTGGCAGAGTTGTCATTTATTTGCCTTTTGTGGTGATTATGTTTCAGTGGCGGTGACCCGGGAGGTGGAGACTGCAGCGCTTGAAGCGCTTGCTGCAGTCCATGCATGCGGGTTGCTTCATGGAGATGTTTCCTTAAGTAACATTATGGTTGTGTGGGGAAAGAAGCCTACTGTCCGCATCCTGGATTTTGGCTTCTCGTGTATTACCAGCAACAAGAAGTTACAGGAGGCAGAGCGCGTGCGCTTAAAGCGTCTTTTTTTCACACATGGTGGAGCAGCGGGGGAAGAAGCAAATGATGCAAGATATCCTTATATTCTGCCTTGTTAAATGCAAGGCAAGCCCTTGTCCAAGGAACGTTCACTTATCTTGTTACAGCTAGAAGTATCGTGTTAATGGCATCAGAGCAGGGTCAACTCTCCATTTGGAGAGTGCTATCGTGCGCTTGATACTTTGCGGCGTGTCTAGAAACAGAGAGATCGTGAATTATGCATTTGCATCCATGCTCGACTAGGTCCAATTTGAACCAGCTGACAGATTCTGACTGGTTATGTGTATCTGTTGCTGAAGGGTTATATGTATCTGTAGAAATTGATGCCAGCAGGCAGGTAGGCGTGCACTATTTTTTGGTCTCAAAGACATACATTGATAAAACATGATGTGCAGAGGGGACGTTGGATGTACTTTTAAATAAAAGATTGGATTGTGACTTCTATTGTCAACTGTTATGTTGAAGTCCAGTGAGGGGAAGTTGCTTAGCAGTACACTAAGTAAAATCAACAGTGTATTACAAAATATGGATTTGTAATATAGAATATGGGAGGGAGAAAGGTAAAAGTCAAGTAAGAGAAGAGGGGGAGGAGGTGTGGTGATAATCACAAATCTTGGGTGTACATATTGCATCATCTTGTCATTCAATACATGAGGCTAGTAGGTGGTTCCAATTGGTCATTTTTCTTGTCTACAAGTTTCATTAGTAGTGCCAAATCATGTAGCCATAGGTTGCTTAGATGGGTATGGTGGATTTTGAATCTAAACCAATGCCATGGTGTGAAGTGTTTAATTAGTTGGATTTTCGTGGCTTGGCAATTAGAGTGATGTGTACATGAGATTTGAATTCTTTTGTTTTGTTTTTTGTTTTTCTTTTTTCTTTTTCTGTTATATATATATATATATATATATATGTAAATATTTATTATTATTATTATTATTTTCTCCCCTGCTAATGTTTAAATTTCACCTAAACTTGAAGTTTCTTTCATATATCCACTTAGATTCTCAATTTTCTTTCTGTAGATAAATTATTTTGTGAGAGCAAGGTTAAATTTGTAAAAATAAATATATGAAAAAGAAAACATGGAAGAAGAAACCAAAGCATTTAGTAAGAAAGGAGATGGAAAAGAAAATCTAAATGCTTTGGTTAAAAAAAAAGCATGGGGAGAAAAATTCCATCAAGTGTTTAATCAATAAAGAGGCATGGAGAGAAAAAGTACAATGGAAGTTGGAATAGGTTAAAGTACAATAGAGGGTTGATGGAGAAGATAGAAAGAGAGGTTGGAGTATGCTAACAAAATCTAGAGGGAAAGGGAAGATGCATAGTTTATATTACAGTTTGAGTTATAAAGCTAATACAATTTGAACAATTTTTAGTTTTTAATTTTTAATTTTTTTTTATATCATTCAAATAGAAATAGCATAAGTAAATTTTTTTACTCCATTAGAATCACAACCTTTGATAATGGGAGGATAGGTCACCTCTAAATTCTAAAATTCCAAAAATATAAGAATTTATCAATTTTAAAATTTCTTTTTAAAACCTCCATATCATCCAAATCATATATTCTTTGAAAAATTGAATACACCACTAAATTCACAACATTTCAAAATAGGAGAGTAAGTCTCTTCAAAATGTTGAAATTCTTCATCAAAAATAGAAATCAACTCTACATCTCAAAATCAAAGTGTTTTTATCTATCAAATGATAAAAGCATAAGTAAAGTTAATTGCACCATTGGAACCACAACTTTTAAAAATAGGGAGGGTGGATAAATTCAAAATTTCCAAAAAAAGTATGTAAATTTTTTGAAAACACACATTTAACTCTAAGTCTTAAACCTAACTCTGACTAATGGTTGTGGATATTTGCTAAAGAACAAAATTTACATAGATTGTATGGGCGTTGCTCGACACTATATTGGCCTCTACATGACTAATTGGAGAGAATATATACAATCCACTTGATAGATATTTTTTAAGATTTAAAGTTTAATAATTAGAACTTTATGTATATTTCAAACTTTTGACATTTTTGTAATGAGACATCTTAAATACTAAACCCTAAATCCTAAATCCTAAACTTAGAAATACACATGTAATTCTAAATCCTAAAACTTAAATCTAAAAACACACATATAACTCTAAACCCCAAATTTTAAAACCTAGTTTATTATGACTAATTTTTCAAGGTGATTGTAATTGTATATAGCATATTTGTGGGTATTGTATTAATCTCTAAGCAAAAATGTGTCGCAAGTATTTTTTAAGAAAGCCAAAACTTTGATTATTGATTTCATAAGCAACTTTGATTCAATTTTAGCAAATTTTGAGTCTAATATGATTGATGTTTCAAGGCAATTCTAATGGTATATAGCACGTTTGTGGGTTTTTTTTAATAAATCTCTAGCTATGAGCAAAAATGTGTGGCAAATTTATTTAAAGAAAGCCAATTCTTTGATTATTGATTATGTATGCAAATATGATTTAATTTTTAAAATCTTTGAGTCTAATGCGATTGATTTTTTAAAGTAATTTCAATAGTGATTAGTATATTTGTGGGATTTTTCATAAATCTCTAGATATGAGCATAAATATTTTTCAAATTTATTTTAAGAAAGTCAAATCTTTGATTGTTGAATTTGAGTGCAATTCTTGTTGGATTTTTTTGATTTTTGAATCTAATATGAAGGATTTTTCAAGATGTTTGTAATTGTATATAATAAATTAATGTTAAATTATAAATTTATTATTATAGATCTTAAATTTTAAATCTTAAGATTCTAAAATCAACTCTAAATCCTAAAAACTCAAATTCTTTATATCTTTTAAATAGAAATAGCATAAATAAATGATTTTACTCCATTGGAATCAAAATCCTTGATAATGGGAGGATAGGTCACCTCTAAATTCCAAAATTCCAAAAACATAAGAATTTATTGATCCTTAAGTTCACTTTTAAAACCTCTATAACATCTAAATTATATATTTTTTAGGAAAACTAAATATACCATTAGATTCACAACATTCCAAAGTATGGGAATAAATTTCATCAAAATATTAAAATTCTTTATTAAAAATAAAAAAAAAACAGAAAAGAAAAGAAAAGAAAAAATAGTATCTAAAAATCAAAGAATGTATATGTATTAAATGAAAGAAGCATAAATAAAATTAAATTGCATCATTGGAACCACAATCTTTAAAACAAGAAAGATAGGTTAATTCAAAATTCCAAAATAAGTATGTAAATTTTTTAAAGAATACACATATAATTCTAGATCTTAAATCTTAAATCATTTTATTTTAAATCCTAAATCCTAAATCTGGCCACTTTATTTGATAATATAATGCAAATTGGCATATCCATGTTTAATACATTTCATAGGCTTTGCACTTACAAATCATTAGTGCAAGGTGTAAATTCATGTGTGTTTGATAGATTTTATTTTTGGGCCTTAAATCCTTTAAGTCCGTTTACACTTGTACTTATAGATCTTAAATCTTAAACCCTTAGTCACACTTGTAATTTCCAAACTTTAGTCATATACTTTGGACCCTAAGCTTGATTCACATTCATACTTGTACATCCAAAAATTCCTTAAAGCCCATTTACACTTGTATTTGTAGACCTTAAACCTCTTTAAATCTCGTTTATACCTATGGCAATAGACCTTCAACTCTAAATCTTGTTTACATTCCCACTAGTAGATACTAAAGTTCTTACACTTGCATTGGTAGATCTTCAATCCTAAACCTTATTCACACTCATGTTGGTAGACTCTCAACCTTAAACCTTGATTTGACTTGTACTAGTAGGCCCTAAATTCCTTATATTCCATTCACTCCCACACTTGTAAACCCTCAATCCATTAAATCATGTTCACACTCACATTTGTAGATCTTGAACTGTACTCCATTTATACTTGCACTAATAGAACCTCAATCTTAACCACACTCCATTTATACTTGTAATAATACATCTTCAATTCTATACTGCACCTCGTTCACTCTTGTATTTATGGACCCTTAATTCTTTAAATCCTATTCATGCTCACATTGATAGACCCTCAATTCCTTAAATTCCATTCACACTTGATTTAATATACCCTAAATCTCTAAAATCCCACTCACACTTATACTTGTAGACCTTGAATCTACTTAAATCCCATTTATACTCACATTTGTAGACCTTAAATCTCCTTAAACTCCATTCATATTTGTATTTGTAGACCTTAAATTTTCTTAAATTTGATTTACACTCGTTCTTATAGACCTTAAACTCCTTTAAATCCCATTTACATTAGCACTTGTAGACCTTCAATCCTAAATCTCGTTCATACTCATGCTTGTAGAACTTGAACCCCCTTAAATCCCATTTGACACTCATACTTTTTATAACCTTGTGTCTCTTCAACCGTAGATCCAATGAAGGTTTCAAATATGTCGTTGGAATCAAAAGCATGACAAACACAGAGGCACATCCGTTTAAAATCTCCAAAATAGAAAACACACAAAAAGTCAATCCTCAAATCCATATCAAATGCAACGCCTTATATCTTAATATTGAGAAACTATAGAGCAAGTTATTCACACTACATAATAGGTAGATCCTATAAATAAAGAAGCAGGTCAAATTAAATCCTGAAATATTCTTCTTCAATTGCATACATCAACTCAAATACCTTGAATACTAAATATCTAATATTATCCTATTTATACACATCCACAATAATTTATTCACATGTTTATAATTATTAGCCCTCAAATCGATCCAATGTCTTTTTCAAAACTTTCAAATGCACCTTATATCACAAAAGTCAACTATCTTAGAGGCAAAGTCAAACCTCTTTATATCTTATAAATTAAAAATTGGTAGAGCAAGTTGTTTGTACTATTGGAATTGTAGATCTCAAAAATAGAGTAATATGTCAACTCAAAATCCAAGAATAAGGAGGTTAGTAAATCCAGGTACATCCTTGTAATCCTAAATCCTAAACCTTATAAATGGGCATACATTTTTAATCCTAAATCCTAAATCCTAAATCCTAAAAATCCTAAACTCCTAAACCTTGACTCTATTGTAATTAATTTTTCAAGGCAATTACAATGGTATATATCAAGTATATGTTAAATTATAATTTTATTATTATAAATCCTAAATCCTAAATCCTAAGATTCCATAGTCAATCTTAAATCCTAAAAAGTCAAATTCTTCATATCTTTCAAATGGAAATAGCATAAGTAAATGTTTTTATACCATTGAAATCACCACTATCAAAAATGAAAGAATAAGTCACCTTCAAATTTCAAAATTCTAAAAATATAAGAAATTATCAATTCTAAATTTTATTTTCAAAACCTCCATATTATCCAAATCATATACTTTTTGGAAAAACTAAGTATACTATTAGATTCATGATATTTTAAAATATGAAGGTAGGTAACTTCAAAATGTTGAAGTTCATCATCAATAAAAAAAAGTCAAATCTATCTTCAAAAATCACTTCTATCTTTAAAGGTTGAAGAACCTATATCTACCAAATAAAGAACTA
Source organism: Physcomitrium patens (assembly GCF_059467195.1). Classification (NCBI taxonomy): domain Eukaryota; kingdom Viridiplantae; phylum Streptophyta; class Bryopsida; order Funariales; family Funariaceae; genus Physcomitrium; species Physcomitrium patens. The sequence goes on along the minus strand of NC_143435.1, from coordinate 11,893,840 downwards.
TAAGTAAAGTTAATTGCACCATTGGAACTACAACCCTTGAAAATGGAAAAGTAACTCAATTCAAAATCTCTAAAAAAATGTATTCATTTTTAGAAAATATTCATTTAATCTTAAATCTTAAATCCTAATATTCTAAACTGTAAATCCTTAAAACATAGATAATATAATTTTAAAATACATATATATATATATATATATATATATATATATATATGTATTATGTATTTAGAAATTAATATAAATATAATATCTTGTAAAAAAAATGACATATATTTACATATTCTATTCAATATATTATTGTAGTATCCAAAAGCTTCTATATATTTATTATATATTTTTAATTTTTTTTCATATATTAATTAAAGGAATTTTTTTATTTTATTTTAAAAACATCATATTTCTTAAATTACAAACTTGTTAAAGATATTAAATATATCATTAGAATCAAAAGCGTAATAAATAGAGAGGTAGGTCAAATCAAAACTTTCAAAAGACAAAGTACAAAAAAGATGGACTTAAAATTACATCAAGTCAAATGCCTTATATTTCAAAATTAAAAAATATGTATAGGATTTCAAGTCCATCATTAGATTTTTAGACCCTTAAAATAAGAAGACAGGTCAAATCAAAATTTAAAAATATTTATTCATATGTAAAATCAACTCACTAGTCAAAATGGTCAAATACTTAATATCTACAAATATATACACTTTTAAAAAACTTCAAGTACATATTTAGAATAGACGACCTCCAATTGACTCTAATAGATTTTTCAAAAATTTCAAAAATCCTTGTATGACAAAAATCTAAATCTTAAAGTCCAAATCAAAGTAGATATATTTTCCAAACTATGAACATGTGGAAGAAATCATTTGTCAAAGATATGAATTTTGAAGAAAGAAATCCTCAATACACTCTTATGTCACTAAAAAGAATTAGAAAGTCACTCAAAGATGATATAATATTCAATTAGAATGACTATTGCCAAAAACAAAAAGACTAGAAAGTCTTGAAACAAGACTAAAGACTAAAAGGGCATTGATAAGAGTAAAGAAGGCTTTATTCTTACCTCTATATATACTTTTAACTAGGAACTATGTGGCAATGTCCTATAACACCTCTAAAATATGTTGACTTTGTAAGACATGCATCTTAACTTGCAAAGCAAGTTTTTTATATGCATGTCACATACTTAGCTTATTTTGCAAGCTATCAATATGCGGTTAACTTGTTGTTTAAGTTTCTAACCTATCAATCAACTACAAATACATGTAAAGTCAAAGCAATGTCTATGAAGCTTCTAAAAAGCTTCTCTAAAAGGTATTATGAAATTAATTTATTTTTATTTACTTTTACTTATTTCTATCTTATCATATAGGTATTTAATAGAATATGTATGTATACCTATGACAATAATTACACCATTGAAATCCTAGATATTATAAATGGAGAGGTAAGTCAAGTCAAAATCTAAAAATATTGATGCCCAAGAACAAAGACACCCTTATAATCCTAAATTCTAAACTTCAAATCCTAAACTTTGAATCTTAAGTATTTATATCTATCAAATAAAAGAAACATAAGTTTAGTTAATTCCAACATACATATAAGCTTAAATCCTAAATCCTAAACATGTAGTAAGATACATCAAAGGAAATTTTGATTTTGAACTTTACTATAAATCAAAATAAAATAGCAATGTATAAATTTTCATTGATGTTGATTATACCTCAAAATACAAAGATCTATAGGATGTTAGTATTTTATTATAGTTAGAATAGCAATTACATAAAAAAATAAAAGACACTAAACAATAGTGAAATCTTTAATTGAATTTGAATATGTAAGTCTATCTATTAGAATTCCAAAAGCCATTTGGTTAAGAAGATTATCTATTAGAATAGGAGTCATACAATCTTTATTGTTGATGCTCTCACTTAACAATAGCAACAACAAAAAACTTATGTAAAAAATTCAAGATAATTTTATCCTAGTTTGGAACAATCAATCACTAATGAAATTAGCTAAGAACCTTATATTCTATGCAAGAACAAAGTACATTGAAGTATATCATCACTTTATCAAAGAAATACTAAATTCAAGAAATATTAGTTTGTATTATAGATAAGTTCATAGTCTTTATGTATATATATATATATATATATATGTATTTATTAATCCATTGCCTTGAAGTACATTCAAGAAATACTATACATTATTGAAATTAATCAAGTTTTGAAATACTATTCAAATTTCATACTCTATAAACTCCAGAGCCTCTTTACAAGATTTATAACTTTTGAAATAACTACACAAGTGAGTCAATTATGTGAATCATACTACTTATAGTATCTTTTCTATATGTAAATAAATAACTAAGCATAAGATACTTAATACATCATGTATTTCTAGTCTCAATTAATATAGCTTTTTTTTGATGCTTTTGACCATGAAGCAATCTTCAAATTACAACAATAATTATGGCTCCTCGACTTGTAGACATGTAAGACAAGCCATAGCATATAATCCAACTTACTAATATTGTAGATATTTATCAAACATTGATAAAAAAAAAACATTGTTAATCATGGCATCATATCGGCATCAATCCATGAGATAATTATTTGTGCAACCTTTGTTATGGCTATATAATACCAAACTATACCACAAGCATTGACAAATCCAATTGAAAATAGTTATCATTTTGTTATGCCACTAATCGAGCAAGAAATAGAGTGACCTCTTTTTTATTTTTATTTATTTATATTTATTTTATTGAAACAAATGAAAGATCTTTTTTTTATTGGTTCTATATTCAATCAAATGTGGCATTAAGATGATTCTTATCCAAATGAGAAAATAATATCATCCAATGTGCCATACAATAATTTATTACTTATATTAAATCATGCGATGGTCAAAATGTCTCTACATAAGTCTTTTACAACATGTAAGATTATCATTCTAAATCTTGATCAGACTCATTGATAGAGGTGTGATTAGCATTTTCAAATTCATCGACAAAGGCATGATTTGTAGTATATATACTAATAATCAGATTCATCAATAGCGACATAAATTTTATAGTGAAGATGGCTTTGGCAATGGTTGATTTGGTACTATTGCTAAATTTGATGCTCATGGTGCCGATCGCAAGCACGGCAAGTAAGAAATTCAAGTGGCCCAAAGCATTGTAGATGTGTATAGAGCCAATTTTGCCTATGCTCATGTAATTGCAAACGCTACCACAGTCATGACACCGATCTACCTCAACTTATACGTTGATAATTTTCTCAATTCCAAAAGTAAGGCACTCAATACAAGGTTTTATCTCCCACACTATAAGCATTGGATAACCATCTCCATTCATGAGGATTAATATTCATCATAGGCAAGTTTATGCTTGAATTTGAGATTTAAAATGGATTTAAAATATTCTACATTTTCATGTTTAGAGTTTGCCAATGTTTACAACAAACTATCAAAATAATTAATAACTATCATAGAATCTCAATAATGGAACAATGTTTTTGAAGCATGTATTCATGGAAGACTCTTTTCAAACAATTGGCAATTTTTTTAAAGCCAAATGTGCTCTTTTGAATAGATTTGTGATGTTCTCTATACTCATGTGATAAATCTATGCTGCATCTGTAAAATAGAGTTTATTATTAGAGTCCAGATAAGGATATCAAGAAACTTGAATTGTACTTAGAAAAGGTCACTAGTATTGAAAAGTCTAGGTTGATTTGGATAGAATTTACATGTGCAACAAAAGGTCCGTATCAACTAGTATAGAATACGTACAGGAATGGTATATATCACATTCTTGAAATTGGAGGCATTGACTTGTTTGTCATCACAAGTGTGCTGAATATGCCGTGGCTGGTAGTTATTGCCTCATTTGTTCTAGCTGTTGTTGTTGTAATTAAGGCGCCCATCACCATAAGTCAAATCCTATCTCTTGTGTCTATATGAGATTATATTTGACATTTCTGTTGTGGATGTAATTAATGACCTATTTTTTAAGACGCTTCATCATTTTGGTGCACGGCTCTTCTTCAATGGCAATATATTGCCACAAAGGTGCAACTTCGTATAGCTGATGTAATTTTTCAACCAGGCTAAAGACGCACTCTTGTGCAAGAATGACATCAATGCCATCAATCGCGCTTATGGTGTTGCTTTGTAATAGGCACTAATGGACCTACGAATAAGCTTTGGTAGCGATGGCATGAAGATCGTCTTCATGGATAACTATAATGCAAATATTCAGACCTGTACCAACTTGGTGAAATATAATAAGTTTTATCCAATACTCTCACAAATCAAATTATCTTGAGGCAACTTCATAATGATATTTTTTTGGCAAAGTTTACCAACACTCTATGGGCATGTTGTAGTTCTAGAGGATCCTACAACTACAACTCAACTTTTATATGTGGCAACATTAATTCATGCCACTAGAAGCAATTGGCATGTATGAGACTTGGGAGCTATGTTTCATGGAATGGAATTCATTCACCTAAAATTAGATGATTTTTATAAAAAACAACTGATTGAGTTAGATAACATTATGATTATCAGTAATTATCAATAGAAGAAACCTTTACTAGTTTATGAATGGCTAGGTATCAACAAAGTATTAGAATAGTATCACCTAAGTATTACATAGATGTTAGTTCGAGAACTGGACTTCTACTAAACCAGGTAGACTTCTATCGCAGCCATCGCTTGTTATTGCTACTATAAATTTAAATGCAAAAGATTATATAACTTCATCAGATATTTGAATCCTTATATTGAAGCCCCAATTTATTGAGGAATATTTTGATCAAAAAATGTAGAACGGAGAATATTTCTAGCACTAAAGGCTATCTCTTTATATTATACTCAAGCTCTTTACTCTGCAACATGAAACATATTATCAATAACTGAATTATCAACAGTTGCAAGTACTCATACTTCAAGCTCTATTCTAAGGTAATCGAAGCAACACAACAAAATAAGAGCTAATTTTGAATGGATTTGATCACAATAAGTAGATGTTTCAACAAAATTTCTAAATTCTAAACGAAAAGAAGAAGTTCCAGCCTTTTGGAGTTACAATGAAGTTAAAAATCCAATTAGAAAATATATAGATCTATTTTGGAGAAGTGACACAATGAATATAGATAACCTTGTATTTGCTATGGTGAATCTTCATTCAGCACTTGCTATACACACCAACAAGACTTGCAACTTATAAATGCTTAGAAAGCTTCTTTGCCCTCCATTGATATATCAAGGACCTCCATTGGATCATTAGAAGTTTGAGCATTCCTCGGAAGAGTAAGCGGCTGCATGCTTGAAGGTGATGCAATCAAATCTCTGGGAACTATCAATGGGCACCTTTTCATGATCATTTGTCGCTAACTCATAGATGGATACCTATGAATCATTATAAAATTTACCACGACTACAACAATTATTCCACGATCATTTGTCGCTATCTCATAGATGGACATCTATGAGTCATTATAAAATTCATCACTACTACGACAACAACTCCAATCCATTCTACTACGACATGCTCATTCGACTGTAACTTAGTCCAATCTCTATGATAATGATTGCAAATGCTTTCCTTTCTTTCACATATTTGACTTCAAATCCTATACCCTCTAATTCCATTAATAACAAGTAAAATATACAATTAATTCGTTATCCAACATAGTTCTTTGATGCCCGAAGTTGAAATGATGACTTTACATAACCACAATACTAGAGATTGTGTGTTGTATGTTTTTGTGTTGATGGTTGATCAATCACTCTACTTCCTATAACTTGTAAGCAGCTTAGGCTGCCTAATTCTAATAAGATATCGTCTAAAGTTAAATTAATTGCAATGTTTGGTCCACCTGACACCTCTTCTGTAACTTGTGTAAAAAAGAATATCAATGTAAATATGTGGCAATAGATACAAAAAAATGATCAAATATGCCTATTATGGCAATTAAGAATTAATTAAAATAAATTTATATTCCAATAGTTGAAATCAAAGCACTTCCTTATAGTTCAGCTATCTTCTACTTAGTACCTACAAAAAGTCAAAGCATTACAATACATTCATTATACATGATCAAAATCAAAAAAAATAAATAATAATGCACTCATTGTTGCAACAAAAATAGCATACTTCAATGGAAAAATATGCAAACCATCTTTTGTTTCTTGTTAGGAGGAGGATGTGTAGGTGGCCTCTTAATTGTTTCATTTTTTTTCAACTTGTGTTGTTTGTGCATCTAAATCATGTTTGCCAATTTGGTATCTCCCCATATTCAAATAGATAATCTCTGCATGTTTTGGACGTATAATTGAATTAGGCTTTTTAATTTGTTTATGTTATAAATTAAAAAATATGTATAGAATTTTAAGTCTACTACTAGATTTTTAGAGCCTTAAAATAGAGGGTAGATCAAATCAAAACTTTAAAATATCTATTCGTATACAAAATCAATTCAATAATCAAAATGGTTAAATACTTAATATCTACAAATGTATGCACTTTTTAAAAAATTTAAGCACTTATTTAGAATATCAACCTTGAAATGGATCTGATGGCTTTTTGTAAAAAATTTAAAAATTCTTGGATGACAAAAGTCAAAATCTTAAAATCCAAGTCAAAATAGCTATAGCTATTAAATTATAAATATATATATATATATATATATATAGAAAAATAATTATACCACTGAAATCTTAGATATCATAAATAGAAAGATAGTCTAATTCAAAATCTAAAAATATTAATGCCAAAAAATCAAACTCACCCTTGTAATTCTAAATTCTCAATCCCTATTATCCAAAATCTTAAACCTTCCAACACAATCATCAACCACCAACTATCCATCATAATCACTAATCATTAACCATCACTTTGGTCTTAACTAATCCAATTTAAGGATTTAGGCTAAGATTTGTACCATCAAAGGTTACATCCTTCAAAATTCTACAAAATTAGATTTTATTTATGTAAGTCATATTCCAACTTGTTCAATTATCACAATATAAAGAAAAAATAAAAATAAAAATTTTAAAGCATAATTAAGAGCTCACACTTGTTTGTGAAGAAAAAAGATGGATTTTTATGAATGTACATAGACTATCGAGGATTTAACAAGATCACTATCAAGAATGAATATCTTTTATCTTTGAATTTAGGATTTCTTAATCAACTCAATCAAAAAAAGATCTATCCAAAAATAGATCTACAAAGAACATACAATTTGATCTACATCAAAGAAAGAAATGAATTAAAGACTTTTTTTTGAATTATATATGGATATTTCTAATATAATAACATGCCTAAATTTTAATGCACCAACTGCTTTTTAACATTTTTTGGATGACATTTTCGATAAGTTTTTTCGATGATTATATCATTTATTATTTAAATGATATTTTAATCTATTCTAAGGACATAAAAGAATATGAACTTTATGTTTGTTGTGTATTACAAAAACTTAGAGATATAGGATTATATCCCAAGATATAAAAGTATATATTCTACACTACTCAAGTTGATTTCTTAAGATACATTATTTCTAATGAAGGCCTTATGATGGATCCCAAGAAGGTTCAAACTATTATGGATTGGAAGATTTCCAAAATATTCAGAGATGTGCAATGTTTTTTGAAATTTTCTAATTATTATTGGATCTTTATCAAGATTTTTTTTTTAAGTTGCATATCTTCTTACTTGTTTGACTTATAAAGACAAACTTGAATAAAGCAAAGAAGTTGAAGCATCTTTGGAAGTCTTAAAGACAACATTTATTTTTGTATCAATCTTATATCACATTGATTATTTCAAGGTATTTCTTATAAAAATAAATGCATTAGATTTTGCTATAGGTGTTGTTTTGTCACAAATAGGAAGAGATGACAAGCTCTACTTGGTAGCTTTTCATTTCAAGAAATTTTCAACAGTTGAGATTAACTATAAGATCTACAAAAAAGTGCTTCTTGCAATCAAAGAATCATTTTAAGAATAACTTCATTATTTAAAAAGTGCATCTAGTCCAATTATCATATATACAAATCATAAGAACCTCAAGTACTTCATGTTGGTACATATTTTGAATTGTTACTAAGTCCATTAGAACTTGTTTTTATTAAGATTTTTATTTTAAAATCACTTAAAAAATAACAAGGTTTGTCAAACATCTTTTTTAGATACTTTTAACTTTTGAAGGAAAGAACATTTTAAGTAGTTGCTAATGGTCAATAGAGTACAAGTGTTGTTAGGGATATCCCATAAGTTTAGGTGCTGGTCTATAGTACATTAAAGTACAAGAGGAGGGCTAGTCCTACGAGATATCCCATATGGATTGTAGCACTTGGTACCTTGGTACTAGTATATAAGGAAAGGGTTGGCATGGGAAGAATTATCTCATACCACACTCTATTTGTTAAAGTGCAACCTTGCTGGTCCTAACTTACTTGTATAGAGTATGCTTTCTATGTTTTAATAGATTATGGGCCCACATTCTCTTACGAAGTGAGTATTTCTTGCATTATTTCTTTGTTGCTTATTTTTCGTGGTTGAGATCATATGGTAGAGTGTTGCTAGTGAATTGTTGAAGTCTTTGTTCCTAAATTTGTGAGTCTATGAGCTTAGTGCAAGACTTTGATAGTGTCTTTGCTGAAGGAGCACTAGTATTTGAGAGTTATATGAAAAAGTGAGTCATTTTGAGTGAAGTGACGTTAGAGAGACGTTTGAAAGTCATAAAATCACATTACAAACCATTCTCTACGATTTAGACGTAATTTGGACTCAAAATATGTAAAAAGATGCAAAACAGCGAATTCTGGGTTTGTAGTTCAGCAATCTTTAAGTAGTCATATCTTTTGCATTACAACTCCAAATCAAGAGTTTTTTGGACCTACTTGTAGCTTGAGATGGCTTCTTTTGAGGGTATTAGCTTAACAGTTGTTGAAAAGTTTAGAGGTGACAAATTTCACCACTGGAAGGCCAAAATAGAACTACTTTTGGCATCATTGGATCTTTGGGAGATAGTAGATGAGGACGAACTTGCACCTGGGGTAGAGGCAAGCATCAAGGAGCAAAAGGACTTCAAAAGACGAGAGAAGAAGGCTTTTGGCATAATTGCCACTAATTTAGATGAAAGCAAGCTTGCTCATGTCATTTCTTGCAAAGGGGCAGCAGATGCATGGAAGACTCTTTGCAATGTCTATGAAAGTAGGAATCTCTCCAATGTGCTATGATCAAGGCAAAAATTCTTCACCGTGAAGATGGAAGAAGGTGAAGATCTCATGGCTCATGTGAATAAGGTAAAAGCACTTGCAAACCAACTTACTGTTATTGATAAGCCTTTACTTGAAAAAGATGTTGTGATGACATTGCTCTCAAGCCTTCCGGACTCCTATTCCTCCCTCATTGTGGTATTGGAGTCCATTTCAAGGAAAGACCTCACTTTGGACTATGTCACGGCAAGACTAGCCCATGAAGTGACCAAAAGAAAGCAAAAGGAGTCTATTGGGGAGCAATCAACACTATTTACAAGACCAAGTAAGGCAAGTGCCCCTTTTCAACGTTATCCTCCTAAAACTTATTATATTTGTGGAAAACCAGGCCATTTTGCTAGAAATTGTTTCAAGGCAAAGAGAGGAGAAAGAGAGAATGCCAACAATGCTTTTCAGGACCATGGAGGTGAAGACTTTGCATTCATGGCAAAACAAACTACTTCTATGCTTGATATGAGCAAATGGATTGTGGATTCCAGATGTACCAAACACATGACTCCATACAAGTGTTTATTTAACACTTATCAACCAATTCCAGCAACCAAGGTTTGGTTAAGTGATAATGGTATGGTACAAGCCATTGGAATGGGCACCATTGTAGTGGAGGTGGTGGTGAAGGGCATAAGCAAGAGAATCACTCTCAAGGATGTGTTGCATGTGCCAAAGATGAAGAAGAATCTCCTTTCGGTGAGTAAACTTGTAACTCATAGGTGCAAAGTACAATTTAATATGAATGGATGTTTTGTGAGAACCATGGAAGGCAAAGAAGTAGCAAAAGGGACTAGGGATGGCAATCTCTATATTATCAATTGTAAGAGGATCAATGGAGTGGAGGTTGCTGCCTTTGCTGAATTTCCATCAAATGAAGACAAGGTGGGCATTTGGCATCAAAGACTTGGGCATTTGAATGCCAAAAGCATGAAGGAGCTTCAATCCATGGTAAGTGGCTTAGACCTTGGCCATTCTACCATGAATCTTGCTTGTGAGGGATGCATTCAAGGCAAACAACATAGGACACCATTTCCTAGTGGAGTTGCAACAAGAGCAAGTCAATTATTGGAGCTTGTGCATTCGGATGTTTGTGGACCCATGAGGATACCATCTATGAGTGGAGCAAGGTACTTTGTCATATTTATTGATGACTTCTCAAGGAAGGTATGGATTTACATCATCAAGGCCAAGAGTGAGTGTTTTGCCAAGTTTAAAGAGTGGAAAGCACTTGTGGAGAAGCAATGTGAGCACAAGATTAAGGTGCTGCGATCGGACAATGGAGGTGAATATTTGTCCAAACACTTTGATGAATTATTGAAGCATGAAGGCATTGTAAGACAAACCTCTACTCCCTACACTCCACAACAAAATGGAGTTGCTGAAAGAACAAATCGCACCATTGTGGAGATGGCAAGGAGTATGATTCATGCTCAAAAACTTGGGTATGAATATTGGGCGGAAGCTGTGGTAAATGTCGTGTATACAAGAAATAGGTATCCCACAAGTGCACTTGAAGGAATGAATCCCCAAGAAGCTTGGACTAGTAACAAACCTTACATATCCCACATGAGGATTTTTGGGTGCATTGCATATATCAAGGTTCCAGATAGTATGAGAGGCAAATTTGATGCAAAGGGCACAAGATGTATATTCCTTGATTATTGTGAAGGCACCAAGGCATATAGGCTGATGTGTTTAGATACCAAAAAGATCATCAAAAGTCGTGATGTAGAGTTCTTAGAGCATAAGAGTGGTAGTGAAAAGTGGGAGATGTGTCCAAGTGAGAGTAGTGGTGTGTTTGTGGACACATCTTCAATTCCAGCAAACAAATAAGAAGATGAAGAAGAGCATTCTCAAAGTGAAGAAGGAGAGGAAGATGCCATGATAGAAGAGTCCAATACTATGAAGACTTCAATTCCAACAAGATACAACAAGGACAATGAAGAGAATGAAGATGAAGAATACCAACCAATGAGTAAGACAAAGAACTCCATGAGCCATACAAGGCAGCAAGAGGTGCATGAAGGCTCATCCTCCTTGCATGAAAGAAGATATCCAACACGTGAGAGAAGACCACAAGGTGAATGGTGGAAGAACCACATCTTTCCACAAGTAAGTGAAGACCATGCCAATATTGCTCTTCTTGATGATCTATTGACTTTGTGTGATGCAATGAGGTGTGGTGATGCAATGAAGTGGGAGATTGCTATGCAAGAAGAATACAAATCTCTTATGGACAATGAGACATGGAAGTTGACTCCACTTCCACCAAATCGATCAGCAATTGGATGTAAGTGGGTGTTTAGAACCAAGAGAGATGCTATGGGTAATGTTGTGAGGTACAAGGTAAGATTGGTTGCCAAAGGCTACTCACAAGTTGCTGGAGTGGACTTTAATGAGGCATTTGCACCTGTGGCCAAGTTCACCACCATTAGAACCATAGTAGCAATTGGAGCATCAATGGATCTTGAGATGTATCAAATAGACGTCAAGACAGCATTCTTGAATGGAGAATTGGAAGAAGACATCTACATGGAGCAACCTCAAGGATTTATTGAACAAGACAAACACTACCTTGTTTGCAAGTTGAAGAAGTCATTGTATGGACTCAAGCAATCACCAAGAGCATGGTACCAACGCATTGACTCATTCTTTGTGAAGGAAGGTTTTGTAAGGAGTGAAGCTGATCATTCTTTGTATGTATTGCAAGCCAAGGACTTCTTGCTGGTTGTGATCCTCTATGTAGATGATTTAATCATCTTAAATAACACCATGGTAAGATTGGATTGGTTGAAGAAGAAATTGGAGGGAGAGTTTGAGATGAGTGATTTGGGAGAGCTCCATTATTGTTTGGGTGTGGAATTCACAAGAAGTAGAGAATCAAAGACAATCACATTGAGCCAAAGCAAGTACATTGAAGAAGTGTTGAAACGATTCAACATGGGAGATTGCAAGCCCATTGGAACTCCTTTGGAGGCCAACTTGAAGTTGATGAAACTCACGGATGAGGAGTATGCTGAAGTTGAGCATCAAATGCAAGGCATACCATACAAGGCAGCAGTAGGCTCAGTCATGTATGCAATGGTAGGTACAAGGATGGATCTTACATTTGCGGTAAGTGTTGTAAGCCAACACATACCAAAATCAGGTCCTATGCATTGGACAACCATCAAGAGAATCATGAGGTACTTGAAAGGCTCTTTGAACCTCAAACTATATCTTGGAGGAGATAATATTGTATTACATGGATATTGTGATACGGATTCGGGTGGAGATGGAAACGATAGAAGGTCAACAACGGGCTATGTATTCTTTGTTGGAGTGGGAGCCATATCTTAGAATTGCAAGAGACAACCAACTATTGCAAGGTCCACAATGGAGGCGGAGTACATGGCAGCAAGTCATCGAGCAATGGAGGCAATTTGGTTGAGGTTGTTATTGGCAGATATTGGACTTGTGCAATTGGAGGCCACTCTATTGAGATGTGACAATCAAGGATGTCTTGCTTTTGCAAAGAATCCAAAGCATTATGCAAGAACCAAACACATTGATATTCAGCATCATTTCATAAGAGTGAAGATAGAAATGGGGGTTATTGATATGATGTATTGTGAAACTAAAGACATGTTGGCTGATTTATTGACAAAAGCCTTAGTTAGAAAAAGACACAACAAGTTGAGTAAGGCATTACGATTGATACGTAATTGACTAATAGCAAAGTGGGAGTGTTGAAGGAAAGAACTCTTTAAGTAGTTGCTAATGGTCAATAGAGTACAAGTGTTCTTAGAGATATCCCATAAGTTTAGGTGCTGGTCTATAGTGCATTAGAGTACAAGAGGAGGGCTAATCCTACGAGATATCCCATATGGGTTGTAGCACTTGGTACCTTGGTACTAGTATATGAGGAAAGGGTCGGCATGGGAAGAATTATCTCATACCACACTCTAATTGTTAAAGTGCAACATTGTTGGTCCTAACTTACTTGTGTGGAGTATGCTTTCTATGTTTTAATATAACTTGCACCAAAAAAATAAAATGTAGCTTTTAATCAATAAAATATAATTTTCTTAAAGCTAGAGCATTTCATCTTTGAACAATAAAATCAACATTTATTATTCATTCAATCTTTTTCAAGCAAGTTCAATTAAGTATGTCCTTTAATCCTCTTGTTTATGATATTAAGAATAATTCTTTTAAGTCTCATGATACTTCTAAGTTCAAGTTCAAGAATAAGCTATTTCATTTTGAAGGATGATTATACATTCAAAAAGGAAAAAATACAAGATAAAAATAGATTAATTTCATAAAATCTTCTAGAGAAGCTTCAAAGATGCGGCTTTAATTTTATACTCGTTTGTAGGTTAGAAACTTAGTCAACAAGTTAGCCAATTGTGACATATGTTGGTAGGTTGTAGAACAAGCTAACTATGTGGTGCACATATAGAAAACTTTTCTTTGAAGTTAAGATATATGTCTCGCAATTTGAACACATGTCAAAGGTCTTATATAATGTTGTCATGTAGCTCTTAGTTAGATAGAATACATAGTGGCAAGAGTGAAGCCTTCTTCACTCTTATCAATTTCTTTCTAGTCCTTAGTCTTATTTCAAGACTTTCCAATCTTCTTGTTTTTGGCAATAGCTATTCTAGTTTAATATTATACAATCTTTGAGTTATTGTCTAGTCAGTTTGAGTGATACAAGAGTGTCTTGATCTTTCAATTCTTTGAGATTCATGTTCTTGACAATTTTGGCTTGTAATAGCACCATTACAATTAGAAAATTTACCATCAATTTAAAAATATATATATATATATATATATATATACCTACCAATTACTAACATACAAAGTGATCTATATAGACAAATTTCATCACACTAATGTAAAAATAAAAGTAAAAAATTACCACAATCTTTTGTCATTAGTGGAATGAAAAATAAAAATATTCAGTAGGACTATGAGAATAAAAGTATGTGACAATTTGATTCAACAAGTGAGTTCATAAGTAAAAACGAGTTGTTATTTATGCAGAATGAAAATTCCAATTAATCACCACATTGAGAATGTTGCATTTCAACTCCATTCAAACAAATTTCATGCAAAGTTGGCCTATTCTTTATTTGTAATGGAAATTTAGAAATAATTTTTATTTTATGTTTCAAATTTTTATTAAAATATTGGTGATAGCAATAGCAAATCTAACCATATAGATATAGTGTAAAATTCAACATCAACTACTTTTGTGCATACATCACCTCCACATTCTTCTCCCGAGTTGTATTTTATAATGGATCCTCACAAAACTTCAAAAACACAGACTCCCTGTAACCTCAACACGTAAAAATCGAGCCCAGCTTTTTACCAATGCAATAACGGGCGTTCCAAGATACGGTACCTACTTTAGGACTGGTTTGGCTAGGTGATAGTTTGAACGTGGTTTGGGATTCGGTTTAGGTGGGTATTGGACAGTTTTGATCTGGGTATCGGGGTGCTCGTCGAGGTTTCGAGTTAGGGTCTACTTCGTCTCATTTGCTTCAACTCAGCGACTTCTTTCTGACGATTGGGAAGTGAGGTGCTGGACATTTATGCCGGTGGACATTCTGGACGTTGATATAGATAAGTTTGCTGCACATGGATGCTGGTGCAAGGGGTCTTGAAGTTGGTGGAAACGGTGATGACGACTTGTGCTCTGAGAGTAGCGTGGAGAAATCATCGTCTGGGGGTATAGGGGGTCGTGTTCCTCAGATCGGGCTCGCCTCGTTGGTTGCTTATTGAATTGGGTCGTGGAGAAGAATGGCTGACGGTGGTGGAAATTCGGAAGAGCAGATACGAAGCGTGGATGGCCAGATACGAGACTTGAACGACCAGATTCAAAGCGTGCACGAGCAGATAAGAATAGTGGAAGAGAAGATAGGAAGATTGGAAGAGGAGATCAACAGATGCCCTGGCGATGAGGAGAGGAAGCTACTGCGGGGCAAGGAAGCGCTACTGCGCGGCAAGGAAGCGCAACTCCGTGACGAGAAAGCGCAACTCCGGGACGAGAAAACGCAAATCCTGCAACGACGAGGTCACTCCTATCACCCGTCACTTGTCATTGAAGGCCCATCTCCTCAGGTTCTTTGTCTTTTAATGTTTCCGGGGGGCTTCCGGATTACTGGGGGAAGTTTAATTTCATGGTCGTGGCATAGGTTAGGATAGTTTACTTCATTGACCTCGATTGTTCCGTAGCCGGTTCTTTGTTGCCGAACTAGGTGTTCTGGGTTATGTTTACTCTTTATTGTGGGTCGTTTGGAGGCGATCCGTCCATAGGGTTGTCCTAGAACCTGTTTGGATCCTCCTCGGATCGGTGACGCTTGTGAAGGTGCGTGTATATCAAGTTCAATCTTAGATTGTGTTGTGCATGCAGACCTGGGCACAGAATATGAGTGGCTGGTGCAGAAGGTCGTGCCGCCGACTCGCTCTTCACGGGCTGGCGTTTACCCAAGCAGCTCGAGCCATGCACGGATGTGGTTACCTGTCAGAGTAGAGCATTGGGATGTAATGAACGAGATCGAAGAATTTCTAGAAAGCGCAGATAGAAGGAGGCGTGTGTTTCGAATGGCTGTCACCGCTCACACTCAGGACACTAGGCTGATAGAGAAGAATGAGATTCCACATATCGATTTTATCCTGGGGGAAATGGTACCTTTTATGCAGAAGAAGGAGCCGCAGTCTAACTTTTTCTTCAAGCGAGAATACATAATCTTCAGCAAGAGAAAAGGCGGAAATGACGGGATAGGATCGAGTGAGGGTGCGAGTTCAAGTGCCATGGTTGACGTTTATTCCGGAAGCCCTAGAGCAGATTTCGTAATCACTTTAAAGGAGAAGAATGCTTTGGTCTTCGAGGTCAAGAATGAAGGTCTGGGAAGTGACGGAGATGACCCCTGGTTTCTCCATCGATTTTGGACAGACTGCTCTTGCACATCAGGTTCTATCTGGCCCTATCCCATATTTTCATAGTGTGTTCCAATTCTTACATTGTTGCAAGCATTCTGACAGAGGTTCCAATAATCGCAGGAGAGGGCAGGTGCGGGTTCGCCGTTTTTGGCATCACGCCATCTCAAGGTGAAAGGATCACCCGCTGTATTAGTCAGTTGTATGAGTACATGGTTCTGTAAGCTTCTTTTGAACCCCTGATTATCTCGGTAGTTTTTCCTCTTGGCTAGATTCGCTTGGAGCTCAGCGTTTACGTGCTTGGCCTTTGCCTTTTCCGATCCCAATAAACAGGAAACCCTTTTTCTAACAAGCTGCATTCTACTGCCTGTTGATCCTGGTTCTACGTTGACTCACTTAAGATGATCTTGTTCTCTTCTTCTTACTTGTATCCTCCCTTCGTCCTGCCAGTGGGATTTTCTCGTACCGTCTTGGTTTCCCGATCTACGTTTGGCAAAACGACATGGAATGCGTGGCAGTTCTCATTTTGCTATCCCTTTGCTCTGAGTTGCAGGTGTAAGGTGGGTTACGGTGTTCTAACCGATGCAAGAAATTGGTATCTCTTCAAACGGGATAATGCCGGCTGCCTCAAAATATCAGCTGGTATTACGGCGAGTGCTGAGCCCCCGCGTGTGCTCGCTGCGTTGTCATATTTGGTGCACGCTGCTGCAGTGGATAACTCTGAGTTTGGTGACCCAACGGGGAATGGCCAATTTCCCTTAGTTCATGAAGCTGCCCCCTCTGAACATTCCGACGAAAGCAGTGATGACGACATCAATGATCGAACCTTTACAGCACGTGTGAGCCAAAATATCTCTTCCTCTGGAAAACGAAGGTAACTTGTCCAGCCAGCTATTCAAGTTTGTTCCATGAAGTCGGACACGTAGTCGAGAGCAAATGGTGAAATGACAGCAACTGCATTTGCAGGTCTGAAAGACATAGCTCGGGTGGGGCGCAGCTGGCTTTGGAAGATGTCCCCGCGGAGGACCTGAACCTGAAAAAGGCGGGCGGTGTCATAAGTAGTGAGGGGTGGAGTGGATGCGTTGTTAATGGCCGTTTGCGTGGCCAACCTGTTGCATTGAAGTTTGCCCACTTAGGCACGGAACGTGCGGAGGTGAGCCGGAGTTGTGTCATGTGGAAATGTTGCGTTCACATCTCACAGTGGCTGCTACTTCATCTAATCCGGGGACTGAGGAGGAGAGGTCCTGTTTGTGACATCTTTACTGACAGGTAGTCTTTGGTAGATGCAACGTGGAGCATGCTGGTGTTCAAGTGCACGTGCAGTTTGCGGCACTTACCTGTTTGTGATCTGACTCTGCCCAGCCCATCTTTGGCCGCGCTTGTGCAGGCTCTCCTGAAGGAGGTGGTTGCCTATACGAGGATGGAGAAGCTTTGGGGGGTTTTTGTTCCTCGATTAATAGGATATGGAACCACAAATAACGGTCGGGTTGTATTTATCGCAACTGAATTGATTGACGGTGTTGAGCTTGGAGAAGGTAGGATTTCTTGCAAAACTCTCAGATGCGGAGCATCCTACTCTCCGTATTCTGGTCTTGAGGGTTTCTCGTAGCCTGGGCATGGTGATTCTATGAAGTGTGTTTTTTTGAAGGGCCAATACCTTTGACCACCTGCAATCTGCTGGCAGAGTTGTCATTTATTTGCCTTTTGTGGTGATTATGTTTCAGTGGCGGTGACCCGGGAGGTGGAGACTGCAGCGCTTGAAGCGCTTGCTGCAGTCCATGCATGCGGGTTGCTTCATGGAGATGTTTCCTTAAGTAACATTATGGTTGTGTGGGGAAAGAAGCCTACTGTCCGCATCCTGGATTTTGGCTTCTCGTGTATTACCAGCAACAAGAAGTTACAGGAGGCAGAGCGCGTGCGCTTAAAGCGTCTTTTTTTCACACATGGTGGAGCAGCGGGGGAAGAAGCAAATGATGCAAGATATCCTTATATTCTGCCTTGTTAAATGCAAGGCAAGCCCTTGTCCAAGGAACGTTCACTTATCTTGTTACAGCTAGAAGTATCGTGTTAATGGCATCAGAGCAGGGTCAACTCTCCATTTGGAGAGTGCTATCGTGCGCTTGATACTTTGCGGCGTGTCTAGAAACAGAGAGATCGTGAATTATGCATTTGCATCCATGCTCGACTAGGTCCAATTTGAACCAGCTGACAGATTCTGACTGGTTATGTGTATCTGTTGCTGAAGGGTTATATGTATCTGTAGAAATTGATGCCAGCAGGCAGGTAGGCGTGCACTATTTTTTGGTCTCAAAGACATACATTGATAAAACATGATGTGCAGAGGGGACGTTGGATGTACTTTTAAATAAAAGATTGGATTGTGACTTCTATTGTCAACTGTTATGTTGAAGTCCAGTGAGGGGAAGTTGCTTAGCAGTACACTAAGTAAAATCAACAGTGTATTACAAAATATGGATTTGTAATATAGAATATGGGAGGGAGAAAGGTAAAAGTCAAGTAAGAGAAGAGGGGGAGGAGGTGTGGTGATAATCACAAATCTTGGGTGTACATATTGCATCATCTTGTCATTCAATACATGAGGCTAGTAGGTGGTTCCAATTGGTCATTTTTCTTGTCTACAAGTTTCATTAGTAGTGCCAAATCATGTAGCCATAGGTTGCTTAGATGGGTATGGTGGATTTTGAATCTAAACCAATGCCATGGTGTGAAGTGTTTAATTAGTTGGATTTTCGTGGCTTGGCAATTAGAGTGATGTGTACATGAGATTTGAATTCTTTTGTTTTGTTTTTTGTTTTTCTTTTTTCTTTTTCTGTTATATATATATATATATATATATATGTAAATATTTATTATTATTATTATTATTTTCTCCCCTGCTAATGTTTAAATTTCACCTAAACTTGAAGTTTCTTTCATATATCCACTTAGATTCTCAATTTTCTTTCTGTAGATAAATTATTTTGTGAGAGCAAGGTTAAATTTGTAAAAATAAATATATGAAAAAGAAAACATGGAAGAAGAAACCAAAGCATTTAGTAAGAAAGGAGATGGAAAAGAAAATCTAAATGCTTTGGTTAAAAAAAAAGCATGGGGAGAAAAATTCCATCAAGTGTTTAATCAATAAAGAGGCATGGAGAGAAAAAGTACAATGGAAGTTGGAATAGGTTAAAGTACAATAGAGGGTTGATGGAGAAGATAGAAAGAGAGGTTGGAGTATGCTAACAAAATCTAGAGGGAAAGGGAAGATGCATAGTTTATATTACAGTTTGAGTTATAAAGCTAATACAATTTGAACAATTTTTAGTTTTTAATTTTTAATTTTTTTTTATATCATTCAAATAGAAATAGCATAAGTAAATTTTTTTACTCCATTAGAATCACAACCTTTGATAATGGGAGGATAGGTCACCTCTAAATTCTAAAATTCCAAAAATATAAGAATTTATCAATTTTAAAATTTCTTTTTAAAACCTCCATATCATCCAAATCATATATTCTTTGAAAAATTGAATACACCACTAAATTCACAACATTTCAAAATAGGAGAGTAAGTCTCTTCAAAATGTTGAAATTCTTCATCAAAAATAGAAATCAACTCTACATCTCAAAATCAAAGTGTTTTTATCTATCAAATGATAAAAGCATAAGTAAAGTTAATTGCACCATTGGAACCACAACTTTTAAAAATAGGGAGGGTGGATAAATTCAAAATTTCCAAAAAAAGTATGTAAATTTTTTGAAAACACACATTTAACTCTAAGTCTTAAACCTAACTCTGACTAATGGTTGTGGATATTTGCTAAAGAACAAAATTTACATAGATTGTATGGGCGTTGCTCGACACTATATTGGCCTCTACATGACTAATTGGAGAGAATATATACAATCCACTTGATAGATATTTTTTAAGATTTAAAGTTTAATAATTAGAACTTTATGTATATTTCAAACTTTTGACATTTTTGTAATGAGACATCTTAAATACTAAACCCTAAATCCTAAATCCTAAACTTAGAAATACACATGTAATTCTAAATCCTAAAACTTAAATCTAAAAACACACATATAACTCTAAACCCCAAATTTTAAAACCTAGTTTATTATGACTAATTTTTCAAGGTGATTGTAATTGTATATAGCATATTTGTGGGTATTGTATTAATCTCTAAGCAAAAATGTGTCGCAAGTATTTTTTAAGAAAGCCAAAACTTTGATTATTGATTTCATAAGCAACTTTGATTCAATTTTAGCAAATTTTGAGTCTAATATGATTGATGTTTCAAGGCAATTCTAATGGTATATAGCACGTTTGTGGGTTTTTTTTAATAAATCTCTAGCTATGAGCAAAAATGTGTGGCAAATTTATTTAAAGAAAGCCAATTCTTTGATTATTGATTATGTATGCAAATATGATTTAATTTTTAAAATCTTTGAGTCTAATGCGATTGATTTTTTAAAGTAATTTCAATAGTGATTAGTATATTTGTGGGATTTTTCATAAATCTCTAGATATGAGCATAAATATTTTTCAAATTTATTTTAAGAAAGTCAAATCTTTGATTGTTGAATTTGAGTGCAATTCTTGTTGGATTTTTTTGATTTTTGAATCTAATATGAAGGATTTTTCAAGATGTTTGTAATTGTATATAATAAATTAATGTTAAATTATAAATTTATTATTATAGATCTTAAATTTTAAATCTTAAGATTCTAAAATCAACTCTAAATCCTAAAAACTCAAATTCTTTATATCTTTTAAATAGAAATAGCATAAATAAATGATTTTACTCCATTGGAATCAAAATCCTTGATAATGGGAGGATAGGTCACCTCTAAATTCCAAAATTCCAAAAACATAAGAATTTATTGATCCTTAAGTTCACTTTTAAAACCTCTATAACATCTAAATTATATATTTTTTAGGAAAACTAAATATACCATTAGATTCACAACATTCCAAAGTATGGGAATAAATTTCATCAAAATATTAAAATTCTTTATTAAAAATAAAAAAAAAACAGAAAAGAAAAGAAAAGAAAAAATAGTATCTAAAAATCAAAGAATGTATATGTATTAAATGAAAGAAGCATAAATAAAATTAAATTGCATCATTGGAACCACAATCTTTAAAAAAAGAAAGATAGGTTAATTCAAAATTCCAAAATAAGTATGTAAATTTTTTAAAGAATACACATATAATTCTAGATCTTAAATCTTAAATCATTTTATTTTAAATCCTAAATCCTAAATCTGGCCACTTTATTTGATAATATAATGCAAATTGGCATATCCATGTTTAATACATTTCATAGGCTTTGCACTTACAAATCATTAGTGCAAGGTGTAAATTCATGTGTGTTTGATAGATTTTATTTTTGGGCCTTAAATCCTTTAAGTCCGTTTACACTTGTACTTATAGATCTTAAATCTTAAACCCTTAGTCACACTTGTAATTTCCAAACTTTAGTCATATACTTTGGACCCTAAGCTTGATTCACATTCATACTTGTACATCCAAAAATTCCTTAAAGCCCATTTACACTTGTATTTGTAGACCTTAAACCTCTTTAAATCTCGTTTATACCTATGGCAATAGACCTTCAACTCTAAATCTTGTTTACATTCCCACTAGTAGATACTAAAGTTCTTATACTTGCATTGGTAGATCTTCAATCCTAAACCTTATTCACACTCATGTTGGTAGACTCTCAACCTTAAACCTTGATTTGACTTGTACTAGTAGGCCCTAAATTTCTTATATCCTATTTACTTCCACACTTGTAAACCCTCAATCCATTAAATCATGTTCACACTCACATTTTTAGATCTTGAACTGTATCCCATTTATACTTGCACTAATAGAACCTCAATCTTAACCACACTCCATTTATACTTGTAATAATACATCTTCAATTCTATACTGCACCTCGTTCACTCTTGTATTTATGGACCCTTAATTCTTTAAATCCTATTCATGCTCACATTGATAGACCCTCAATTCCTTAAATTCCATTCACACTTGATTTAATATACCCTAAATCTCTAAAATCCCACTCACACTTATACTTGTAGACCTTGAATCTACTTAAATCCCATTTATACTCACATTTGTAGACCTTAAATCTCCTTAAACTCCATTCATATTTGTATTTGTAGACCTTAAATTTTCTTAAATTTGATTTACACTCGTTCTTATAGACCTTAAACTCCTTTAAATCCCATTTACATTAGCACTTGTAGACCTTCAATCCTAAATCTCGTTCATACTCATGCTTGTAGAACTTGAACCCCCTTAAATCCCATTTGACACTCATACTTTTTATAACCTTGTGTCTCTTCAACCGTAGATCCAATGAAGGTTTCAAATATGTCGTTGGAATCAAAAGCATGACAAACACAGAGGCACATCCGTTTAAAATCTCCAAAATAGAAAACACACAAAAAGTCAATCCTCAAATCCATATCAAATGCAACGCCTTATATCTTAATATTGAGAAACTATAGAGCAAGTTATTCACACTACATAATAGGTAGATCCTATAAATAAAGAAGCAGGTCAAATTAAATCCTGAAATATTCTTCTTCAATTGCATACATCAACTCAAATACCTTGAATATTAAATATCTAATATTATCCTATTTATACACATCCACAATAATTTATTCACATGTTTATAATTATTAGCCCTCAAATCGATCCAATGTCTTTTTCAAAACTTTCAAATGCACCTTATATCACAAAAGTCAACTATCTTAGAGGCAAAGTCAAACCTCTTTATATCTTATAAATTAAAAATTGGTAGAGCAAGTTGTTTGTACTATTGGAATTGTAGATCTCAAAAATAGAGTAATATGTCAACTCAAAATCCAAGAATAAGGAGGTTAGTAAATCCAGGTACATCCTTGTAATCCTAAATCCTAAACCTTATAAATGGGCATACATTTTTAATCCTAAATCCTAAATCCTAAAAATCCTAAACTCCTAAACCTTGACTCTATTGTAATTAATTTTTCAAGGCAATTACAATGGTATATATCAAGTATATGTTAAATTATAATTTTATTATTATAAATCCTAAATCCTAAATCCTAAGATTCCATAGTCAATCTTAAATCCTAAAAAGTCAAATTCTTCATATCTTTCAAATGGAAATAGCATAAGTAAATGTTTTTATACCATTGAAATCACCACTATCAAAAATGAAAGAATAAGTCACCTTCAAATTTCAAAATTCTAAAAATATAAGAAATTATCAATTCTAAATTTTATTTTCAAAACCTCCATATTATCCAAATCATATACTTTTTGGAAAAACTAAGTATACTATTAGATTCATGATATTTTAAAATATGAAGGTAGGTAACTTCAAAATGTTGAAGTTCATCATCAATAAAAAAAAGTCAAATCTATCTTCAAAAATCACTTCTATCTTTAAAGGTTGAAGAACCTATATCTACCAAATAAAGAACTATAAGTAAAGTTAATTGCACCATTGGAACTACAACCCTTGAAAATGGAAAAGTAACTCAATTCAAAATCTCTAAAAAAATGTATTCATTTTTAGAAAATATTCATTTAATCTTAAATCTTAAATCCTAATATTCTAAACTGTAAATCCTTAAAACATAGATAATATAATTTTAAAATACATATATATATATATATATATATATATATATATGTATTATGTATTTAGAAATTAATATAAATATAATATCTTGTAAAAAAAATGACATATATTTACATATTCTATTCAATATATTATTGTAGTATCCAAAAGCTTCTATATATTTATTATATATTTTTAATTTTTTTTCATATATTAATTAAAGGAATTTTTTTATTTTATTTTAAAAACATCATATTTCTTAAATTACAAACTTGTTAAAGATATTAAATATATCATTAGAATCAAAAGCGTAATAAATAGAGAGGTAGGTCAAATCAAAACTTTCAAAAGACAAAGTACAAAAAAGATGGACTTAAAATTACATCAAGTCAAATGCCTTATATTTCAAAATTAAAAAATATGTATAGGATTTCAAGTCCATCATTAGATTTTTAGACCCTTAAAATAAGAAGACAGGTCAAATCAAAATTTAAAAATATTTATTCATATGTAAAATCAACTCACTAGTCAAAATGGTCAAATACTTAATATCTACAAATATATACACTTTTAAAAAACTTCAAGTACATATTTAGAATAGACGACCTCCAATTGACTCTAATAGATTTTTCAAAAATTTCAAAAATCCTTGTATGACAAAAATCTAAATCTTAAAGTCCAAATCAAAGTAGATATATTTTCCAAACTATGAACATGTGGAAGAAATCATTTGTCAAAGATATGAATTTTGAAGAAAGAAATCCTCAATACACTCTTATGTCACTAAAAAGAATTAGAAAGTCACTCAAAGATGATATAATATTCAATTAGAATGACTATTGCCAAAAACAAAAAGACTAGAAAGTCTTGAAACAAGACTAAAGACTAAAAGGGCATTGATAAGAGTAAAGAAGGCTTTATTCTTACCTCTATATATACTTTTAACTAGGAACTATGTGGCAATGTCCTATAACACCTCTAAAATATGTTGACTTTGTAAGACATGCATCTTAACTTGCAAAGCAAGTTTTTTATATGCATGTCACATACTTAGCTTATTTTGCAAGCTATCAATATGCGGTTAACTTGTTGTTTAAGTTTCTAACCTATCAATCAACTACAAATACATGTAAAGTCAAAGCAATGTCTATGAAGCTTCTAAAAAGCTTCTCTAAAAGGTATTATGAAATTAATTTATTTTTATTTACTTTTACTTATTTCTATCTTATCATATAGGTATTTAATAGAATATGTATGTATACCTATGACAATAATTACACCATTGAAATCCTAGATATTATAAATGGAGAGGTAAGTCAAGTCAAAATCTAAAAATATTGATGCCCAAGAACAAAGACACCCTTATAATCCTAAATTCTAAACTTCAAATCCTAAACTTTGAATCTTAAGTATTTATATCTATCAAATAAAAGAAACATAAGTTTAGTTAATTCCAACATACATATAAGCTTAAATCCTAAATCCTAAACATGTAGTAAGATACATCAAAGGAAATTTTGATTTTGAACTTTACTATAAATCAAAATAAAATAGCAATGTATAAATTTTCATTGATGTTGATTATACCTCAAAATACAAAGATCTATAGGATGTTAGTATTTTATTATAGTTAGAATAGCAATTACATAAAAAAATAAAAGACACTAAACAATAGTGAAATCTTTAATTGAATTTGAATATGTAAGTCTATCTATTAGAATTCCAAAAGCCATTTGGTTAAGAAGATTATCTATTAGAATAGGAGTCATACAATCTTTATTGTTGATGCTCTCACTTAACAATAGCAACAACAAAAAACTTATGTAAAAAATTCAAGATAATTTTATCCTAGTTTGGAACAATCAATCACTAATGAAATTAGCTAAGAACCTTATATTCTATGCAAGAACAAAGTACATTGAAGTATATCATCACTTTATCAAAGAAATACTAAATTCAAGAAATATTAGTTTGTATTATAGATAAGTTCATAGTCTTTATGTATATATATATATATATATATATATATATATATATGTATTTATTAATCCATTGCCTTGAAGTACATTCAAGAAATACTATACATTATTGAAATTAATCAAGTTTTGAAATACTATTCAAATTTCATACTCTATAAACTCCAGAGCCTCTTTACAAGATTTATAACTTTTGAAATAACTACACAAGTGAGTCAATTATGTGAATCATACTACTTATAGTATCTTTTCTATATGTAAATAAATAACTAAGCATAAGATACTTAATACATCATGTATTTCTAGTCTCAATTAATATAGCTTTTTTTTGATGCTTTTGACCATGAAGCAATCTTCAAATTACAACAATAATTATGGCTCCTCGACTTGTAGACATGTAAGAGAAGCCATAGCATATAATCCAACTTACTAATATTGTAGATATTTATCAAACATTGATAAAAAAAAAAACATTGTTAATCATGGCATCATATCGGCATCAATCCATGAGATAATTATTTGTGCAACCTTTGTTATGGCTATATAATACCAAACTATACCACAAGCATTGACAAATCCAATTGAAAATAGTTATCATTTTGTTATGCCACTAATCGAGCAAGAAATAGAGTGACCTCTTTTTTATTTTTATTTATTTATATTTATTTTATTGAAACAAATGAAAGATCTTTTTTTTATTGGTTCTATATTCAATCAAATGTGGCATTAAGATGATTCTTATCCAAATGAGAAAATAATATCATCCAATGTGCCATACAATAATTTATTACTTATATTAAATCATGCGATGGTCAAAATGTCTCTACATAAGTCTTTTACAACATGTAAGATTATCATTCTAAATCTTGATCAGACTCATTGATAGAGGTGTGATTAGCATTTTCAAATTCATCGACAAAGGCATGATTTGTAGTATATATACTAATAATCAGATTCATCAATAGCGACATAAATTTTATAGTGAAGATGGCTTTGGCAATGGTTGATTTGGTACTATTGCTAAATTTGATGCTCATGGTGCCGATCGCAAGCACGGCAAGTAAGAAATTCAAGTGGCCTAAAGCATTGTAGATGTGCATAGTGTTACGGCCATAATCATGTAAGCTAATTATTACATATAGAAATAGGTAGAAGTAAGTTAAAGTAGATAAAAATAAGTTAATTCTATAATATTTAATATGGAAGCTTCCTAGTAACTTCCTAGATGTTGCTTTGACGTCATAGGTGTCTTTAATTGACTTTTTGGATTAGAAGCGTGGTTAACAAGTTGGCCATGTGCCACACATGTTGTTAGCTAGAAGATCAAGCTAACTATGTGACCCACACATAGAAAAACTTGCCTTGTAAGTCAAGGCATGTGTCCTACAAAGTCAACACATATTAGAGGTCCTTTAGAACTTTGCCACGTAGCCTCTAGTTAGATAGTATATATAGAGACAAGAATGAAGGCTTCTTCACTCTTATCAACTCCTTTCTTGCTTCTAGTCTAGTTTCAAGGGTCTCTTGTTTTCTTGTCTTTTGGCAATAGCCATTCCAGTTTCTCTTTCTATATATATACTTGTTTATATATATTTTGTTACCTCTCTTTGAGTGAAGGCTCACTTATCTGAATTGTTTTTTCATTTAGTTCTTGTCCTTGACAGATTGACAAGAGTACACCTATAATATCAAAGCTTTGTCTAATCTTGATTAAGAGTGGATTACCCTTTTTTCTTAATAAGATATAAATGTATTAGAAGTTGCGGATTTTCCTCTTCTAAACTGATTTTGTCCTTAGTATTTTCTTTGTCCGCAAGTCCTCTCTTCTATTCGTCTTGAGCGATATTAGACATCTTCTCTCTTCTAAGTATTATCATGGCAGAACTTCTTGAAATGAAGAGTGCAATGGCACAAATGCAAGAGCAATTGAGGGAGTTAATGCTTGCGATGCATCAATTCAATTTACCACTACAAGGAGCAGTAAGATTGGTAGGAAGTGAAGATATAAAAATGGTTGGAGCTGCTTCAACATCTGCACCAAACCATGTCCTTTCTCCTATTGTGTAACACCCTTCAAATATTAGAGAACCAAGAATTATCCTACCCGAGAAGTTTGATGGCACCAAATCCAAGTTTCGAGGATTTATCAATCAAGTGCAACTTGTGATTGAACTTCAACCCCAAAGCTATCCAACTCCAGGATCACAAGTTAGATTCATTGGTACGATTCTTTCAGGTTCATCACTATCGTGGTTTTCATCTTTTCTTGAATGACGAGATCCAATATTGGATAATCTAGAGGCTTTTTTGGCAGAGTTTCGATCCATGTATGGAGAACATGATGTAATTCATATTGCAACCAATAAGATCCATATTTTACGACAAGACAATCGATCAGTAACGTTATATGCTTCACAATTTGGACAACTTGCAACTGATATCAAGTGGGATGATGCTGCACTTATTAGCCAATTTCTCTATGGATTACAATATCAGGTAAAAAAATTAATGCTCAACTTACCTGATCGTCAAACATTGAGTCAAGCAATTGACTTTGCTGTGAAGTGTGACAATCGCCTTTTTGAATTCCGATTTGAGAACCGTATAAGTGGACCTCAACGTTACTATAATTCAATGGCAACACCAACACCTCTTCAACACATACATTCGGAAGTAGAGGATATGCAAATTGATGCAGTACATTTCAAACCTCTTACTGAGCAAGAAAAGACTCGTCGTCGTCAAGAAGGATTATGTTTATATTGTGGAGAACCAAAGCACACTGCTCAGCATTATCCAAAGAAATGAAGCAATCACAAAATGAGGAGTATGGCTGTGAAAGAAGATAATATGTCGAAAAACGAGTTTGTCTAGCTACAATAGGGACCGTGCAACTGGAACCTTGCACAACTTCTAGTAAAGGTCTTATTCTTTCCTCAAAGCCCTCTCCTTATTTTACATTAAATGTTATTTGAGGACCTAAACATTACAAAGTCTGTGCCTTGTTAGATTCAGGAGCCTCAGCGTGTTTTTTAGATGAAGAATTTACTAAAAGACATAGCATATCTTGAGTAAAGAAAACTAAACCTGTTTATGTAGAAGTCATAGATGGTCGTCCATTGTCTTTGGAGATATTACTCACGAAATCCTTCCTATAGAAGTAATAATCAATGGTCATAATAATTTTGTAGTATTTAATATCATTAGATCTCCCTCTAATCCAGTCATTTTAGGTTTATCATAGTTAGAAAAATACAACCCTCAAATAGACTGGATTTCCTGAATTTTCACTTTCTCTAAAAGTATAACTAACAGTGTAGTTAAGCAAGTAGACAGTCATAAGTCCAGTTTAATTAAACCCATATTTATAGGTGTAAAAGCTTTCTTGGATGCTGCTATGAAAGAATCACCATACATTATTTATGGTACATCCATTTCTACTAGTGAAAAGACTTCAAGTGGCATTTCAAGCCAATATCAAGAATTTCAAGATGTATTCGAAAAAAAGAATGCGGATACACTCCCAGAACATCGTCCCTATGATTGCTCAATTAACCTTCAAGAAGGAGCACAACTGCCATTTGGACCAATCTATAGTTTATCACAAAATGAGTTGGCTGAACTCAAGGAGTATATTGTAGAAAATCTAGCCAAGAATTTCATACACCATTCTAAATCTCCGGTAAGAGCTCCAATTCTATTTGTGAAGAAAAAAGATGGATTATTGCAGATGTGTGTTGATTATCGAGGACTCAACAAGATTACCATCAAAAACAGGTATCCACTACCTTTAATATCAGGACTTCTTGATCAACTGAATCAAGCTAAGATCTATACAAAAATAGATCTTCGAGGAGCATACGATCTAGTATGCATCAAAGAAGGAGATGAATGGAAGACTGCGTTTCCAACTAAGTATGGATATTTTGAATACAATGTCATGCCTTTTGGACTTACAAATGCACCAGCAGCTTTTCAACATCTAATGAATGATGATTTTCGAGAGTTTTTGGATGATTTTGTGGTATGTTATCTAGACGACATCTTGATCTATTCTAAAAATCCAAAAGAACATGAACTTCATGTTCGTCGTGTGTTACAAAAATTAAGAGATGCAGGATTCTATGCCAAGATAGAAAAGTGTGTATTCCACACTACTCAAGTCGATTTCTTAGGTTACATCATTTCAAATGATGGACTTATGATGGATCCTAAGAAAGTTCAAACTATTATAGACTGGAAGATCCCAAAAACGGTAAGAGATGTTCAATGTTTTTTGGGATTTGTCAACTACTATCGAATCTTATCCAAAGACTTCTCTCGAGTTGCAACTCCACTTACACGTTTGACTTGTAAAGACAAACTCCAATGGAATCAAGAAGCGGAAGTTGCTTTGAATCTTTGAAGACAACGTTTATTTCTGCACCAATCTTGTATCGTGTTGATTTTTCCAAAGCATTCTTTATGGAAACAGATGCATCGGACTTTGCTCTGGGTGCGGTTTTATCACAAATGGGAACAGATGACAAACTTCATCCAGTAGCCTTTCATTCAAGAAAATTCTCAGCAGCAGAAATCAATTATGAGATCCACGACAAAGAACTTCTTGCAATTGTGGATTCTTTTCAAGAATGGCATCAGTATCTAGAAGGCGCTTCTAGTCTAGTCACCGTGAATACAAATCATAAGAACCTCAAATATGTTATGTCAGCACGCGTATTAAATCGTCGCCAAACTCGTTGGAGCATGTCTTTATCAAGATTCGAGTTCATCATCACTTATTGGCCAAGAAAACAATAAGGTTTGTCCGATGCCTTGTCTAGACGTTCTTATCTTGTACCAAAAGAAGGAGATGTAGCTTTTGAGTAATAAAGAATGATTCTCTTGAAGCCAGAACAATTTCATCTTCGAGCAATAAAATCAACATTGACTGTTGATTTAACTTTCCTTAAGCAAGTTCAGTTAAGTATGTCTTCAGACCCTCTTGTTCATGATATCAAGAACAATTCTTCTAAATCTCATGATTCATCTAAATTTGAATTCGAGAACAACCTACTCTATTTCGAAGGACGCCTATATGTTCCAGAAGGAAAAGCTTGTTTACGTGTTCTTCAAGCTCGTCACGACTTTCCAGTAGTAGGACATTTTGGATATAATAAGACTTTAGAGTTGATATCTAGGGATTTTTGGTGGCCTCAAATGTAGAAGGCAGTTAAAGATTTTGTACAATCATGTGAAGTTTGCTCAAGATCGAAAACTCCTCGTCATCGACCTTTTAGACTTCTTCAGCCATTACTCATTCCAGAACAACCATGGTCTTCTGTTTCTATGGACTTCATCACGGATCTTTCAATCTCAAGTTCTTATGACTCTATATTCGTGATAGTAGATCGTTTTACCAAGATGGCACATTTTGTACCATGTACAAAATCTATCATAGGTGAAGAAACAGCTAAGCTCTTCCTTGATAATATCTATCGCTATCATGGATTACCCAAAGATATTATATCAGATAGGAGAACTGAATTTGTATCTAGATTTTGGCGGACTTTTTTTAAGATTCTTAAAGTGGATATAAAACTATCTTCGGCATTCCATCCTCAAACTGATGGACAAACGGAGCGTGTTAATTAAGTTTTGGAGCAATATTTAAGATGTACCATTAATTACCAACAAGATGATTGGACAACTCTTTTGCCATTGGCACAGTTTGCTTACAATAACACGGTACACTCTTCTACAAAACAAACACCTTTCTTTACTAATTATGGTTATCATCCACGACTTGATACTTTTGACTTTTCAAAAGTTGATAATCCTGCTGCAAAAGATTTGGCAATTCATTTATCAGAGCTACATGCAACGATGAAGGCGCAGTTAAAAGAGGCTCAAGAACAACAAAAGGCCAATGCGGATGTCTATCGAAAGGAACAACCATCATTCGTCTTGGATGATAAGGTATGGCTACTTCGTCGCAATATCAAGACCTCTCGTCCTTGTGACAAGTTGGACTATCGAAGGTTGGGACCATTTTCTATTTCTGCACAAATCAATCCAGTTGCATATCGTTTAGATCTACCAGAGTCAATGAAAATCCATCCAGTATTCCACATATCTCTTCTTGAACCATACAAGACAGTGGACATATCAAGAAGATGACAAGCTCCACCTCATCCTATAGAAGTGGATAATAATGAAGAATTTGAAGTAGAAAAAATCTTAGATTCAAGGCGGCGCCAAAATAAATTAGAATATCTTGTCCATTGGCGCGGATATGATATTAGTGAACGCACATTAAGCCATTAAAGAATCTTGCAAATGCAGCAAAGGCGGTGGAGGCTTTTCATCGATGACATCCATCAAAATCAAGATAAAAACCTTCTTTATAAAAGAAACAACATCTAGGCAAGATAACATTCTACTTTCAATTCTTGTTCGTAGCTTCATTGTAGTAGTGCCGCTCAGGAGATGGAGAACCAACAACCCACGGATTCAACTTAAGAGCCTTCATTTGCTGACCTGCTGGAGGAGACATTACGATTGTCATAACCTTCGAGACGACCCAATCGAGATGAAGATCTTCAAGAACGACATGTTCTTCCTCGAATAGATGGTGAGATACAATGCGTTTGGTATCACGATTTGGGAAGGGACTCCAGATGTTTGGTGATTTTGCTAGAGATAGGAACAACTCCTGATGGTGTTCCAAATATTCTATTCGAAGGAAGTTACGAAGGCCTCAACAATGATTAAATAACTGGATCGACTTCCCACCCTGGTATAGGACACTACCGATGGTTGAGAGGTCCTATCAATCATCTTCGAAGAGAACAGAGATCAGAGTATGTGGCGAATACAATTCGTCGCATCATAGATTTCCTCAACATATGATGACCGCTCCTCGTAGAACTCGTCCCTAGAAGGGCGGGTAATGTCACGGCCATAATCATGTAAGCTAATAATTACATATAGAAATAGGTAGAAGTAAGTTAAAGTAGATAAAAATAAGTTAATTCTATAATATTTAATATGGAAGCTTCTTAGTAACTTCCTAGATGTTGCTTTGACGTCATAGGTGTCTTTAATTGACTTTTTGGATTAGAAGCGTGGTCAACAAGTTGGCCATGTGCCACACATGTTGTTAGCTAGAAGATCAAGCTAACTATGTGACCCACACGTAGAAAAACTTGCCTTGTAAGTCAAGGCATGTGTCCTACAAAGTCAATACATATTAGAGGTCCTTTAGAACTTTGCCACGTAGCCTCTAGTTAGATAGTATATATAGAGACAAGAATGAAGGCTTCTTCACTCTTATCAACTCCTTTCTTGCTTCTAGTCTAGTTTCAAGGGTCTCTTGTTTTCTTGTCTTTTGGCAATAGCCATTCCAGTTTCTCTTTTTATATATATACTTGTTTATATATATTTTGTTACCTCTCTTTGAGTGAAGGTTCACTTGTCTGAATTGTTTTTTCACCGAGTTTTTGTCCTTCACACATAGTGCCAACTTTGCCTATGCTCATGTAATTGCAAAGGCCACCACAATCATGACACCGATCTACCTCAACATATACGTTGATAATTTTCTCAATTCCAAAAGTAATGCACTCAATACAACGTTTTATCTCCCACACTATAAGCATTGGATAACCATCTCCATTCATGAGGATTAATATTCATCATAGGCAAGTTTATGCTTGAATTTGAGATTTAAAATGGATTTGAAATATTCTACATTTTAATGTTTAGAGACTGCCAATGTTTACAACAAACTATCAAAATAATGAATAACTATCATAGATACTCAATAATGGAGCAATGTTTTCGAAGCATGTATTCATGGAAGACTCTTTTCAAATAATTGGCAATTTTTTTAAAGCCAAATGTGCTCTTTTGAATAGATTTGTGATGTTCTCTATACTCATGTAATAAATCTATGCTGCATCTGTAAAATAGAGTTTATTATTAGAGTCCAGATAAGGGTATCAAGAAACTTGAATTGTACTTAGAAAAGATCACTAGTATTGAAAAGTCTAGGTTGATTTGGATAGAATTTACATGTGCAACAAAAGGTCCATATCAACCAGTGTAGAATACGTACAGCAATGGTATATATCACATTCTTGAAATTAGAGGCATCGACTTGTTTGTCATCACAAGTGTGTTGAACATGCCGTGGCTGGTAGTTATTGCCTCATTTGTTCCAGCTGTTGTTGTTATAATCAAGGCGCCCATCACCATTAGTCAAATCCTATCTCTTGTGTCTATTTGAGCTCATATTTGATATTTGTGTTGTGGATGTAATTAATGACCTACTTTTTTAGACGCTTCATGATTTTGGTGCACGGCTCTTCTTCAATGGCAATATATTGCCATAAAGGTGCAACTTAGTATAGCTGATGTAATTTTCCAACCAGGCTAAAGACGCACTCTTGTGCAAGAATGACATCAATGCCATCAATCGCGCTTATGGTGCTGCTTTGCAATAGGTACTCAAGGACCTACGAATAAGCTTTGGTAGCGATGGCATGAAGATCTTCTTCATGGATAACAATAATGCCAACATTCAGATCTATACCAACTAGGTGAACTATAATAAGTTTGATGCAATACTCTCATAAATCAAATTATCTAGAGGCAACTTCATAATGATATTTTTTTGGCAAAGTTTACAAACACTCTATGGGCATGTTGTAGTTCTGGAGGATCCTACAACTACAACTCAACTTTAATATGTGGCAATATTAATTCATGCCACTAGAAGAAGTCGGCATGCGTGACCCTTAAGAGCTACGTTTCATGGAATAGAATTCATTCACCTAAAATTAGATGATTTTTATAAAAAACAACTGATCGAGTTAGATAACATTATGATTATCAGTAATTGTCAATAGAGGCAACCTTCACTAGTTTATGAATGGCTAGGCATCAACAAAGTATTCAAAGAGTATCACTTAAGTATTACATAGACGTTAGTTCGAGAAGTGGACTTCTACTAAACCAGGTAGACTTCTATTACAGCCATCGCTTGTTATTGTTGCTACAAATTTAAATACAAAAGATTACATAACTTTATCAGATATTTGAATCTTTATATTGAAGCCCCAATTTATCGAGGAATATTTTGATCAAAAAATTTAGAATAGAGAACATCTCTAGCACTAAAGGCTTTTTCTTTGTATTATACCCAAGCTCTCTACTCTGCAATATGGAACATGACATCAATAACTGAATTATCAACAGTTGCAAGTACTCATACTTCAAGCTCTATTCCAAGTTAATCGAAGCAAAGCAACAAAATAAGAGCAAATTTTGAATGGATTTGATCACAATAAGTAGATGTTTCAACAAAATTTCTAAATTCTAAACGAAAAGAAGAAGTTCTAGCCTTTTGGAGTAACAATGAAGTTAAAAATCCAATTAGAAAATATATAGATCTATTTTGGAGAAGTGACACAATGGATACAGATAACCTTATATTTATAATGGTGAATCTTCATTCGGCACTTGCTACACACACCAACAAGACTTGCAACTTATAAATGCCCAAAAAGCTTCTTTGCACTCCATTGATGTATCAAGGATCTCCATTGGATCATTAGAAGTTTGAGCATTCCTCGGAAGAGTAAGCTGCTG
The DNA here is from genome assembly GCF_059467195.1 of Physcomitrium patens. Taxonomy (NCBI): domain Eukaryota; kingdom Viridiplantae; phylum Streptophyta; class Bryopsida; order Funariales; family Funariaceae; genus Physcomitrium; species Physcomitrium patens. The sequence continues at coordinate 11,858,367 of NC_143435.1, read as the reverse complement.
CACGCTTGAAGGTGATGCAATCAAATCTCTGGGAACTATCAATGGGCACCTTTTCATGATCATTTGTCGCTAACTCATAGATGGATACCTATGAATCATTATAAAATTTACCACCACTACAACAATTATTCCATGATCATTTGTGGCTATCTCATAGATGGATACCTATGAGTCATTATAAAATTCATTACTACTACGACAACTACTCCAATCCATTCTACTACGACATTCTCATTCCACTCTAACTTAGTCCAGTCTCTATGATAATGATTGCAAATGCTTTCCTTCCTTTCACATATTTGACTTCAAATCCTATATCCTCTTTTTCCATTAGTAACAAACAAAACCAGAATAAATTATAATGGCCAAAAATTAAAATTCTTGTATAAAAAAATATATTATATCAAACTACATATTATTCATCTATGTACAAACTTGACATATTAATTATGTATATGACACAAGACGTTTCCTATAGGTACAATTTATTTGTTATCCAACATAGTTCTTCGATGCCCGAAGTTGAAATGATGACTTTACATAACCACAATACTAAGGATGGTGTGTTGTATGTTTTTGTGTTGATGGTTGATCAATCACTATAGTTCCTATAACTTGTAAGCAGCTTAGGCTGCCTAATCCTAATAAGATATCGTCTAAAGTTAAATTAATTGCAATGTTTGGTCCACCTGACACCTCTTCTATAACTTGTGTAAAAAAGAATATCAATGTAAATATGTGGCAATAGATACAAGAAAATGCTCAAATATGCCTATTATGGCAATTAAGAATTAATTAAAATAAATTTATATTCCAATAGTTGAAATCAAAGCACTTCTTTATAGTTCAACTATCTTCTACTTAGTACCTACAAAAAGTCAAAGTATTACAATACATTCATTATACATGATCAAAATCAAAAAAAATAAATAATAATGCACTCATTGTTGCAACAAAAATAGCATACTTCAATGGAAAAATATGCAAACCATCTTTTGATTCTTGTTAGGAGGAGGATGTGTAGGTGGCCTCTTAATTGTTTCATTTTTTTTCAACTTGTGTTGTTTGTGCATCTAAATCATGTTTGCCAATTTGGTATCTCCGCATATTCAAATAGACAATCTCTGCATGTTTTGGACGTATAATTGAATTAGGCTTTTTAATTTGTTTATGTTATAAATTAAAAAATATGTATAGAATTTTAAGTCTACTACTAGATTTTTAGAGCCTTAAAATAGAGGGTAGATCAAATCAAAACTTTAAAATATCTATTCGTATACAAAATCAATTCAATAATCAAAATGGTTAAATACTTAATATCTACAAATGTATGCACTTTTTAAAAAATTTAATCACATATTTAGAATGAGCAACCTTGAAATGGATCTGATGGCTTTTTGAAAAAAAATTAAAAAGTCTTGGATGACAAAAGTCAATATCTTAAAATCCAAATCAAAATAGCTATATCTTTCAAATTATAAATATATATATAGAAAAATAATTATACCACTGAAATCTTAGATATCATAAATATAAAGATAGGCCAATTCAAAATCTAAAAATATTAATGCCAAAAAATCAAACACACCCTTATAATTCTAAATCCTCAATCCCTAATATCTTAAATCCTAAATCTTCCAACATAATCATCAACCCCCAACTATCCATCACAATCACCAATAATTAACCATCACTTTGGTCTTAATTAATCCAATTTAAGGATTTAGGCTAAGATTTGTACCATCAAAGGTTACAACCTTCAAAATTCTATAAAACTAGATTTTATTTATGTAAGTCATATTCCAACTTGTTCAATTATCACAATATAAAGAAAAAATAAAAATAAAAATTTTAAAGCATAATTAAGAGCTCACACTTGTTTGTGAAGAAAAAAGATGGATTTTTATGAATGTGCATAGACTATCAAGGATTTAACAAGATCACTATCAAGAATGAATATCTTTTATCTTTGAATTTAGGATTTTTTGATCAACTCAATCAAACAAAGATCTATCCAAAAATAGATCTATAAAGAACATACAATTTGATCTACATCAAAGAAAGAAATGAATTAAAGACTTTTTTTTGAATTATATATGGATATTTCTAATATAATAACATGCCTAAATTCCAATGCACCAACTGCTTTTTAATATTTTTTGGATGACATTTTTTGTAAGTTTTTTTGATGATTATATCATTTATTATTTAAATGATATTTTAATCTATTCTAAGGGCATAAAAGAATATGAACTTTTATGTTTGTTGTGTATTACAAAAACTTAGAGATATAGGATTATATGCCAAGATATAAAAGTATATATTCTACATTACTCAAGTTGATTTCTTAAGATACATTATTTCTAATGAAGGCCTTATGATGGATCCCAAGAAGGTTCAAACTATTATGGATTGGAAGTTTTCAAAAATATTTAGAGATGTGCAATGTTTTTTGAAATTTTCTAACTATTATTGGATCTTTATCAAGAACTTTTTTTTTAAGTTGCATACCTTCTTACTTGTTTGACTTATAAAGACAAACTTGAATAAAGCAAAGAAGTTAAAGCATCTTTGGAAGTCTTAAAGACAACATTTATTTTTGTATCAATCTTATATCACATTGATTATTTCAAGGTATTTCTTATAAAAATAAATGCATTAGATTTTGCTGTAGGTGTTGTTTTGTCACAAATAGGAAGAGATGACAAGCTCTACTTGGTAGCTTTTCATTTCAAGAAATTTTCAACAGTTGAGATTAACTATAAGATCTACAAAAAAGTGCTTTTTGCAATGAAAGAATCATTTTAAGAATAGCTTCATTATTTAAAAAGTGCTTCTAGTTCAATTATCATATATACAAATCATAAGAACCTCAAGTACTTCATGTTGGTACATATTTTGAATTGTCACTAAGTCCATTAGAACTTGTTTTTATTAAGATTTTTATTTTAAAATCACTTAAAAAATAACAAGGTTTATCAAACACCTTTTTTAGATATTCTTAACTTGCACCAAAAAAAAAAATGTAGCTTTCAATCAATAAAATATAATTTTCTTGAAGCTAGAGCATTTTCATCTTTGAGCAATGAAATCAACATTTATTATTCATTCAATCTTTTTCAAGGAAGTTCAATTAAGTATGTCCTTTAATCCTCTTGTTTATGATATTAAGAATAATTCTTTTAAGTCTCATGATACTTCTAAGTTCAAGTTCAAGAATAAGGTACTTCATTTTGAAGGATGATTATACATTGAAAAAGGCAGAATATAATTATGTATTCTTTAAACTAGTCACAAGTTTTCAGCAACCAAACATTTTAGATAGAACAAAACTTTGGAGCTAATATCTAAAGATTTTTGGTAGCTTCAAATTTAGGAGGCATTCAAAGACTTTGTACAATCATACGACATTTGCTCAAGATCAAACATTCCTTGTCATCATTCTTATGGACTTCTTCAGCCATTACACATTTCAAAACAACCATGGTTTTTTTTTTCTATACATTTCATCACAAATCTTTTAGTCTCATATTTATATAATTCTATATTTGTGATAGTAGATCAATTTATCAAGATGGTGCATTTTTTTTAGAATAAGTTGTTATTTTCAGAATTTAGATATCTAGTGTATAGTGTAAATAGAGATAGATAACTGCTGAAAAGGTTGTTTTGCTGGTAGAATGGATGAATAGTGAAGAAAAGTAGTTATCATCTGTAGTATAGGAGTTGGTATCTCGGGGTAGTATAAGGAGGATGGGAGAGGGGAAGAAAATGCCACACTGTGAGGATGTGAGCCGAGGTAAGCTTGGTCCTACCTCTTCTCTTTTGTTTGTTATTTTCTTTGAATAAGAGGATTGAAAGTTTCTGAATATTGTGAAGTGCATTATGGAATAGAAATGTAATTGGTACTATTTGAAAAGAAGAAAGATTGAATGCTGAAATTTGATTGTAGATCAGTAGAGAGAATGAGTTTGTGTTTGTGTGAAACACTGTAATATGAATGGCAGTTCTGTGTGAAGAATTCCAATGATTGGAACGAGGATAATTGTGTGCTAAAAGCTGTGAGGGCGCAGTATTATAGTTGGAGATTATGATGGTGAATATATTGGTGGAAATAGCAGTTATTGGTATGACTGAATTGCTGTAAGGAAGAGACCGATAAGGTGAAGGAGGAGATTGTAGTTTTCTTGTGAGTTCAGATATTAGAAATAGAGACGATACATTTAGGAGGTAATTGATTATGTGACTCTAACGTGAACGCTTAAGCAACTAGTCATTCCCCGTATTCGAATCCCCCTATATGGATTTATGCTGGGAGGTTTCTTCCAAAATAAGTAAAATGAGCAATCACATTTTGGCGCCGATGTCTGAGAGTGATAAAAGCTTTGAATGTTAGGAATTAATTATCAAACGTGTGAAAAAATTGGCAATGGAAGACGATTTTAGTAGTATTTGAAGAAAGAATATGGTTATTAAGAATGAGAATTTAACAGCAAAGAGAATAAAGCAATCAAAGGAAAGAACAGAGCAATCGCAAGCAATAAATTTGTTGCATAATGAGCGAGATTACAAATTAAAAAAGTAGCATCGACAAAATTGGATTAAGCCATTGTTGCATGCTTGTCGGCAAATTCGATCGTATCTAGAAGACGATGGACCTCTAATATTTCAGAAGTACATACCGTTAAAGAAATTACTAAGAGTACTTGCGGGGAGCGCTGCTAATAGTCCAGCAAACCTCTCGAAGCCGTTAACGGAAAACGAGGAAGGCACAGAGGAATTAGATATCCCACTGGGTATCTTCTTAATTGGAAATACGTCCGATCCTAACAAGACTGGTTCTGAAGATCGGCACAAATCACTTGCCAATAAAGACCAATTCAGAGTGTATCAAAATCTGTCGTTTTCACCTCATATTCAACTAGTAAAATTATTTGGGGATAATAATAGTCAATCAAGAAGGCCTGGAAGTCTAAAAAAGACTTTTGCGGGAGACAGTTTTTATTTTAATAAGAAATTGAGCGGAACACCGGCATCTTTAATGACATCCGGAGGACCAATAGTTTCAATTGCAGTTCAAATGGGTGCAGTGGGCGATCGAATGACTAGCATCGTGCCATTACCTATTTTTCAGGGTTTGCCAGATGTGGATCCAGATCAACATTTGACTCAGTTCTTAACAGCGTGTGTAGCCAATAATGGAAGAACAGAAGACATTTGGCTGAGATGGTTGCCAGCGACATTGAAAGACACAACGTTTGAGTGGTATAACCGCCAACCTGTGGGACAATTTATCAATTGGAAGGCATTGAAAAATACGTTTTTAGCCCATTTTTGACCAATTGGTTTTGAAGAACGTCTTAGAGAAAAATTAATGAACAGCAGAATGGTACCAGGGGAAGCGGTACAGTCATATTATGGTTGTATAGTGGATATACTTTGAAAATGGCCAAATAACCAAATGCCAGAATCATTTGTGTTGTCCATATTGGTTAATGGATTACACCCAGCAGAATTGAAAATGTTTGTAAAGGAGGCCCAATCAGCCACCATTGCATCATCTCTTGAGCGAGCAAAAGTATGAGAGGAATGTCACTATGACCAGAACTTAACAGTTGGAGCCACGATGATTCTATCTCAAGGAGGTTATCAAATGACAAATTAGATTGATGCATCGGGAAGTTATCTGGGAAAGAATGATTATGATACAATTCCACAGGAAATAGTGGATGCCGTTCTATTGCAAGTTGTACCACCATTATCATCACACTTGTATGCTCCTTATTCCGTGTATCAGAAACCAATACCTACAAAGAAATTACCAAATGCATTGGTATTAAGGTATCCCAATGAGTCATTGTTGTTAACATTGACAAAAAAAATGGATGAATTGGCTGTGAATCTGGCCAAGGATAAAGAAAAAAGGCATAAACCAATCAATATGCGTCCCAATGTCTGGTGCAGCAATTGTAAGGGATAAGGTCATTTAGTAATAGAATGTCCTTCACCACCCCAAATGACTGTACAATGTATCTTTTGCGGGGGCAAGCATATTACCACCAACTGTTGGAATTTACGAAAGCAACAATAACTCAGTAACCAGATAATGACTCAAGCAACTTCGTGGGATGTCAATCAAGTACATAGGAATAATAGATTTGATTGGAATGGAAATCGAGCGAATAAATAAAACAGGAATTATTCTAATTTCTTCAACTCTAAATTTCATCAAGAAGGTGTATTCAATACTCACGGATTGGCGATGAACCAATCAGGATACCATCAATATCCACCCATGACGAAGCCAATGCCAGACTCTATAGTAACAATGGGTCAACCAGGATCTTTTACTCATCCGACATGGAACAGACCTAGCCATTATATACCAGTAGAGACACCCATTATCCTTGAAGGAGTTGACAGGAGACCACTTCGTTGCTATCGTTGCAGACAAATCGGATAATATGCAAGTCAATGTTCTAATTCAAAGGCCAGTGAGGACTATGCTCCAATATGTGGAAATTATAAGCAGTCTGGTCACACTTATCAGCAGTGCAATCGGCCCTTTAATTATAATAACTAGGACCAGCTAATGCAAACAAGCCAACCGGCGGAGGACAAAGGCCCTATTCAACAAGACTCACCAGTACTTCGTGTGGAGGTGGTGAACGCAGTGCTTACTAGAGGCCAACAAAAAGACAAGAATCTAATTCAGGACATGGATGAACCTATTGCAGAAAAGCAAGTAGCGCCGTCCACCGGGCTAAATGAACCAATATCAATATTGAGACGTACCTCAATATTGAGACCTGAACATACTGAGGAACTCAATTCGGTTCCACGTGCCAATTTGCCTGGACCATCAAGATCGATCCCAACTGACTAAGTACTAATACTTGTACAGCCCAATGAAAGATCTTACACATTAAAGGAACCTTTAGTGGTAGATAAGTTGGCAAAGTTACTAACGGCAATCCCAATCGCGAGGAAGGAATTGCTGCCGAATGGAGTAAAATCAAAACCAATGAAACGTAAAAGAGCATTGGAAATTACTCTCAATATAGAACCCTACGACATTCTGAAGGATTTGGATGTTATTCAGCCTTCAATTACAATGAAGCAACTTATGGCTGTAGCACCGGAATAACAATCTACATTGAATTTAGCGTTAATACGACGAAGTTCCCGCACTAAAGAAATTCATGAAGTTAGCTTTAACCCAGATCCGAGAGCACCAACAATCGATGTATCAATTGATGGCGTTTTAATTCCAGGGGTTCAAGTCGATGGTGGCTCCAGTGTGAATTTAATGAACGCGGATACAATGGAGGACTTGGATCTAAAGCAATTACTACCTACGACATTGGTCTTACAAATGGCAGATCATAGTCGGGTAATGCCAATGGAAATCTTACGCAATATTGCCACTGTAATCGCGGGATTGACATACAAAATCGATTATATTGTATTTTGATTACAGAGTTCTACGTTATCGTATCCCATTTTATTGGACAGACCTTGGCTTTATCAAGCCAAAGCTAAGAACGATTGGGGCCGAGGCACATTGACAATTGGAAAAGGTCGGAACGAGATTGTTCTACAGATGTATCTGGTACAATATCATGGAGAATCTCAATTACCAAAATCAGAATTTACATCGAACAACGAGAGTCAATCGATTGAGGCAAATGACGATGCTATAGGTTCACCGTAATTTGGAGTAAGACAAAACACTTCAACAGCAAAGGCAAGAGTCTACCAATGTGGAAGTCCCAACGAATATTTACTGCATCAAGAAGATGCGACTAACTCGGATCATGCTATTGCCAAATGGATGAACAATTCCACAGTCAATAGAGCCAGCACATTGGAATCAGTTCGTCAAAGACAACACCGGCTTAATCCAAAATATTTCCTTTTAGTAAAAGAGGAATTGGATAAACTTCTTGACGTGGGTTTTATTTATCCTGTTCCGCATAGTGCATGGGTATCGCCAATCATGAAGGTACCGAAGAAGAATGGAAAAATTAGGATATGTCAAGATTTTTGAAAGTTAAATGTAGCCACCAAGAAAGATTAATTTCTATTACATTTCACAGACAGTATAGGTAACATGTTGTTATTATCAACACTAGGTAAAAGAATAGGAGTGAGGCACCAGTTAAAGTCATTTTGTGGTTTTCTTTTGGGTTGGCTGGAGTGCCATTTTCTTGTATTTCTTGTGTTTTTGAGAATAGTAGTTCCAAATAAAAGTTAATAGTGAGGAGCCAATCATAAGAAAGAGAACGTATGGTGGAGACCCATAGACAAGAACTATTCTGGGCTCGCAGTCATTCAATTTTGGAACTGAAAAAAGTGAAGGATCAGTTGGTAATGGAACAAGAAAAGGCCGAGTTATTGGCGCCAGAGAAATTGGTATTGAGTGACCAATATAGATGTGAAACGGAGCAGTTAAGGACTGAAATTGAGGCCTTGAACACCGAGGTGACAAGATTGGTAGAGGATTTAGTTAATATTGGTCAAGCACAAGTATCGACGTTGCCAGTTTCCGAAGTTCCAGAAGAGAGGAGTCACTTTCAGCGCCAGTTGGAATTGAGAGATGTCTAGATCCTGAAATTGGAAGCTCAAGTCCGTGAACTGGGCGAGTACAATGAAGACCTTTCAGCTTAGTTGAGGCAGGAACCGATGGAAGGATTGGAAGAGGATGAAGATTTACAATTGGAACCGGAATCGGTGGAACCAATAACAAATAATGCACCAATTGATTAATTCGATAGGCCAGAGGGATCGCAATTTTTATAGGATTTTCTTAGATAATTTTTAGATAGGTATCAATTGAGTGTTTATGAGGACGCTGCATAGTTAGGAGTGGGGCTATGTAGAATAAGTAGTTATTTTTAACATGGAGATACCTAGTGTATAGTATAAACAGAGATAGATAACTGCTGAAAAGGTGGTTCTATAGGTAGAATAGATGAATAGTCAGGAAAAGAAGTTATCATCTATAATATAGGAGTTGGTATCTCGGAATAGTATAAGGAGGATGGGAGAGGGGAAGAAAATGCCAGACTGTGAGAGTGTGAGCCGAGGTAAGCTTGGTGCTACCTCTTTTCTTTTGTTTGTTATTTTCTTTGAATAAGAGGATTGAAAGTTTCTGAATATTGTGAAGTGCATTATGGAATAGAAATGTAATTGGTACTATTTGAAAAGAAGAAAGATTGAATGCTGAAATTTGATTGTAGTTTAGAAGAGAGAATGAGTTTGTGTTTGTGTGAAACACTGTAATGTGAATGGCAGTTCTATGTGAAGAATTCCAATGATTGGAACGAGGGTAATTGTGTGCTGAAAGTTGTGAGGGTGCAGTATTATAATTAGAGATTATGATGGTGAATATATTGGTGGAAATAACAGTTATTGATATGACTAAATTGCTATAAGGAAGAGACCGATAAGGTGAAGGAGGAGATTGTAGTTTCCTTGTGTGTTCAGATATTGAAAATAGAGACAATACATTTAGGGCGTAATTGATTGTGTGATCCTAACGTGAACGCTTAAGCAACAAGTCATTCTCCGTGTTCAAATCCCCCTATACCAATTTATGCTGGGAGGCTTCTTCCGAAATAAGTAAAACGAGCAATGACAAATTTATACCATATAAAAAATCTAGCACAAGTAAAGAAATAACAAAGTTTTTCATGACAGCATTTAATACTATTGAAGATGCTCAAAGATATTATATTAGTTAGAAAGACTCAATTTATATCAAGATTTTGGAAACCTCTTTTTAAGATTTTAAAAATAGACATGAAGCTATTTTAATCTTTTATTTTCAAATTAATAGACAAATGGAATACATTAAAGACGTTTTAGAACTATGTTTAAGATATACTATCAACTACCAACAAGATGATTAGACAATTCTTTTGACATTGGTAAATTTTTTTTATAACAACATAATACATTCTTCTATGCAATAAGTACTTTTTTTATTATTAATTATGGTTATCATCTATAATTTGATGTTTTTGACTTCTCAAAAGTTAATAATCCCACAACAAAAGATTTGATGAATCATTTATCTGAGCTACATATAATAATGAAGCTACAACCATAAAAAGCTCATAAATAATAAAGGACCAATGTGGATGCCTATCACAAAGAACAACTTCAATTCTACATTATTAATAAGATATGATTGCTTCATCACAATATTAAGACTAGACATTCTTCTAACTAGTTGGATTACCTTAAGTTTAGACCATTTACTATTTGTAAAAGAACCAATCATGTTGCTTATTGGTTATATCTACCAAAGTCTATGAGATTTCATCCCATATTCTACATATTTCTTTCTAAATAATATGAAATAGTGAATATTTCAAAAAAAAAGATAAATGCCACCTCTTCCTATAGAAGTGGATAATAATGAAGAACTTGAAATGGAAGAAGTCTTAGATTCAAGGTAGTAGCAAAATAATTTAAAATATCTTATTCATTGGTATAGATATAATATTAATAAATGTACATAGAAGTCAACAAAAATCTTGCAAATGTAAGAAAAGGGATTGATGCTTTTTATTAATGACATTAATCAAGATCAAAATAGAAGATAAAAAAAATATTATAAAAGAAATAAGATCTAAAAAAGATAGCATTCTAACTTTTATCTTTGTTTCTAATTTTTTATAATTGTGGCACTAAGGAGATAGAGAATCAACAACAAGCAAATTCAATTCAAGAACTATTATTTATTCACTTACTAGATTAGATATTACAATTGGTACAACTTTTAAGATGACGCAATCAAATTGAAGATCCTAAAGAATGAGCTGTTTTTCTTTGAATAGATGGTAAGATACAATGTGTTTGGTATCATGACCTTGGAAGAGACTTCCAATGTTTGGTGATTTTATTAGGAATAGGAAAGTCTCATAACAATATTTCAAATGTTTTTTTTTTTGAAAGAATTTATGAAGGCCTTGACAATGATCAAATAACAAGGTAGTCTTCTCACCCTAGTTTGAAATATTATTAATAGTTGAGATGACCTATCAACAATCTTCAAAAACAACAAAGATCAAACTATCTACCAAACATGATTTTCTACAACTTAAAATTTTTCAATCTATGATGACAAATCTTTATGGAATTTATCCTTAGAAGGAAGATATTGTCATGGATATATAATTATATATATATATTCCAATAATTACCTATGTAATTAAATAGAAGTAGATAAAAATAGATTAATTTCATAAAATCTTCTAGAAAAGCTTCAAAGATGCGACTTTAATTTTATACGCGTTTGTAGGTTAGAAACTTAGTCAACAAGTTAGCCAATTGTGACATATGTTGGTAGGTTGTGGAACAAGCTAACTATGTGGTGCACATATAGAAAACTTCTCTTGGAAGTTAAGACATATGTCTTGCAATTTGAACACATGTCAAAGGTCTTATATAATGTTGTCATGTAGCTCTTAGTTAGATAGAATACATAGTGGCAAGAGTGAAGCCTTCTTCACTCTTATCAATTTCTTTCTAGTCCTTAGTCTTATTTCAAGACTTTCCAATCTTCTTGTTTTTGGTGATAGCTATTCTAGTTTAATATTATACAATCTTTGAGTTATTGTCTAGTCAGTTTGAGTGATACAAGAGTGTCTTGATCTTTCAATTCTTTGAGATTCATGTTCTTGACAATTTTGGCTTGTAATAGCACCATTACAATTAGAAAATTTACCATCAATTTAAAAAAAAATATATATATATATATATATATATATATACCTACCAATTACTAACATACAAAGTGATCTATATAGACAAATTTCATCACACTAATGTAAAAATAAAAGTAAAAAATTACCACAATCTTTTGTCATTAGTGGAATAAAAAATAAAAATATTCAATAGGACTATGAGAATAAAAGTATGTGACAATTTGATTCAACAAGTGAGTTCATAAGTAAAAACGAGTTGTTATTTATGCAGAATGAATATTCCAATTAATCACCACATTGAGAATGTTGCATTTAAACTCCATTCAAACAAATTCCATGCAAAGTTGGCCTATTCTTTATATGTAATGGAAATTTAGAAATAATTTTTATTTTATGTTTCAAATTTTTATTAAAATATTGGTGATAGCAATAGCAAATCTAACCATATAGATATAGTGTAAAATTCAACATCAACTACTTTTGTGCATACATCACCTCCACATTCTTCTCCCGAGTTGTATTTTATAATGGATCCTCACAAAACTTCAAAAACACAGACTCCCTGTAACCTCAACACGTAAAAATCGAGCCCAGCTTTTTACCAATGCAATAACGGGCGTTCCAAGATACGGTACCTACTTTAGGACTGGTTTGGCTAAGTGATAGTTTGAACGTGGTTTGGGATTCGGTTTAGGTGGGTATTGGACAGTTTTGATCTGGGTATCGGGGTGCTCGTCGAGGTTTCGAGTTAGGGTCTACTTCGTCTCATTTGCTTCAACTCAGCGACTTCTTTCTGACGATTGGGACGTGAGGTGCTGGACATTTATGCCGGTGGACATTCTGGACGTTGATATAGATAAGTTTGCTGCACATGGATGCTGGTGCAAAGGGTCTTGAAGTTGGTGGAAACGGTGATGACGACTTGTGCTCTGAGAGTAGCGTGGAGAAATCATCGTCTGGGGGTATAGGGGGTCGTGTTCCTCAGATCGGGCTCGCCTCGTTGGTTGCTTATTGAATTGGGTCGTGGAGAAGAATGGCTGACGGTGGTGGAAATTCGGAAGAGCAGATACGAAGCGTGGATGGCCAGATACGAGACTTGAACGACCAGATTCAAAGCGTGCACGAGCAGATAAGAATAGTGGAAGAGAAGATAGGAAGATTGGAAGAGGAGATCAACAGATGCCCTGGCGATGAGGAGAGGAAGCTACTGTGGGGCAAGGAAGCGCTACTGCGCGGCAAGGAAGCGCAACTCCGTGACGAGAAAGCGCAACTCCGGGACGAGAAAGCGCAAATCCTGCAACGACGAGGTCACTCCTATCACCCGTCACTTGTCATTGAAGGCCCATCTCCTCAGGTTCTTTGTCTTTTAAGGTTTCCGGGGGGCTGCCGGATTACTGGGGGAAGTTTAATTTCATGGTCGTGGCATAGGATTGGATAGTTTACTTCATTGACCTCGATTGTACCGTAGCCGGTTCTTTGTTGCCGAACTAGGTGTTCTGGGTTATGTTTACTCTTTATTGTGGGTCGTTTGGAGGCGATCCGTCCATAGGGTTGTCCTAGAACCTGTTTGGATCCTCCTCGGAACGGTGACGCTTGTGAAGGTGCGTGTATATCAAGTTCAATCTTAGATTGTGTTGTGCATGCAGACCTGGGCACAGAATATGAGTGGCTGGTGCAGAAGGTCGTGCCGCCGACTCGCTCTTCACGGGCTGGCGTTTACCCAAGCAGCTCGAGCCATGCACGGATGTGGTTACCTGTCAGAGTAGAGCATTGGGATGTAATGAACGAGATCGAAGAATTTCTAGAAAGCGCAGATAGAAGGAGGCGTGTGTTTCGAATGGCTGTCACCGCTGTCACTCAGGACACTAGACTGGAAGAGAAGCATGAGAATCATCATATCGCTTTTATCCTGGGGGAAATGGTATCTTTTATGCAGAAGAAGGAGCCGCAGTCTAACCTTCACTTTAAGTCGGAATTCATTATCTTCAGCAAGAGAAAAGGCGGAAATGACGGGATAGGATCGAGTGAGGGTGCGAGTTCAAGTGCCATGGTTGACGTTTATTCCGGAAGCCCTAGAGCAGATTTCGTAATCACTTTAAGGGAGAAGAATGCTTTGGTCTTCGAGGTCAAGAATGAAGGTCTGGGAAGTGACGGAGATGACCCCTGGTTTCTCCACCGATTTTGGACAGACTGCTCTTGCACATCAGGTTCTATCTGGCCCTATCCCATATTTTCATAGTGTGTTCCAATTCTTACATTGTTGCAAGCATTCTGACAGAGGTTCCAATAATCGCAGGAGAGGGCAGGTGCGGGTTCGCCGTTTTTGGCATCACGCCATCTCAAGGTGAAAGGATCACCCGCTGTATTAGTCAGTTGTATGAGTACATGGTTCTGTAAGCTTCTTTTGAACCCCTGATTATCTCGGTAGTTTTTCCTCTTGGCTAGATTCGCTTGGAGCTCAGCGTTTACGTGCTTGGCCTTTGCCTTTTCCGATCCCAATAAACAGGAAACCCTTTTTCTAACAAGCTGCATTCTACTGCCTGTTGATCCTGGTTCTATGTTGACTCACTTAAGATGATCTTGTTCTCTTCTTCTTACTTGTATCCTCCCTTCGTCCTGCCAGTGGGATTTTCTCGTACCGTCTTGGTTTCCCGATCTACGTTTGGCAAAACGACATGGAATGCGTGGCAGTTCTCATTTTGCTATCCCTTTGCTCTGAGTTGCAGGTGTAAGGTGGGTTACGGTGTTCTAACCGATGCAAGAAATTGGTATCTCTTCAAACGGGATAATGCCGGCTGCCTCAAAATATCAGCTGGTATTACGGCGAGTGCTGAGCCCCCGCGTGTGCTCGCTGCGTTGTCATATTTGGTGCACGCTGCTGCAGTGGATAACTCTGAGTTTGGTGACCCAACGGGGAATGGCCAATTTCCCTTAGTTCATGAAGCTGCCCCCTCTGAACATTCCGACGAAAGCAGTGATGACGACATCAATGATCGAACCTTTACAGCACGTGTGAGCCAAAATATCTCTTCCTCTGGAAAACGAAGGTAACTTGTCCAGCCAGCTATTCAAGTTTGTTCCATGAAGTCGGACACGTAGTCGAGAGCAAATGGTGAAATGACAGCAACTGCATTTGCAGGTCTGAAAGACATAGCTCGGGTGGGGCGCAGCTGGCTTTGGAAGATGTCCCCGCGGAGGACCTGAACCTGAAAAAGGCGGGCGGTGTCATAAGTAGTGAGGGGTGGAGTGGATGCGTTGTTAATGGCCGTTTGCGTGGCCAACCTGTTGCATTGAAGTTTGCCCACTTAGGCACGGAACGTGCGGAGGTGAGCCGGAGTTGTGTCATGTGGAAATGTTGCGTTCACATCTCACAGTGGCTGCTACTTCATCTAATCCGGGGACTGAGGAGGAGAGGTCCTGTTTGTGACATCTTTACTGACAGGTAGTCTTTGGTAGATGCAACGTGGAGCATGCTGGTGTTCAAGTGCACGTGCAGTTTGCGGCACTTACCTGTTTGTGATCTGACTCTGCCCAGCCCATCTTTGGCCGCGCTTGTGCAGGCTCTCCTGAAGGAGGTGGTTGCCTATACGAGGATGGAGAAGCTTTGGGGGGTTTTTGTTCCTCGATTAATAGGATATGGAACCACAAATAACGGTCGGGTTGTATTTATCGCAACTGAATTGATTGACGGTGTTGAGCTTGGAGAAGGTAGGATTTCTTGCAAAACTCTCAGATGCGGAGCATCCTACTCTCCGTATTCTGGTCTTGAGGGTTTCTCGTAGCCTGGGCATGGTGATTCTATGAAGTGTGTTTTTTTGAAGGGCCAATACCTTTGACCACCTGCAATCTGCTGGCAGAGTTGTCATTTATTTGCCTTTTGTGGTGATTATGTTTCAGTGGCGGTGACCCGGGAGGTGGAGACTGCAGCGCTTGAAGCGCTTGCTGCAGTCCATGCATGCGGGTTGCTTCATGGAGATGTTTCCTTAAGTAACATTATGGTTGTGTGGGGAAAGAAGCCTACTGTCCGCATCCTGGATTTTGGCTTCTCGTGTATTACCAGCAACAAGAAGTTACAGGAGGCAGAGCGCGTGCGCTTAAAGCGTCTTTTTTTCACACATGGTGGAGCAGCGGGGGAAGAAGCAAATGATGCAAGATATCCTTATATTCTGCCTTGTTAAATGCAAGGCAAGCCCTTGTCCAAGGAACGTTCACTTATCTTGTTACAGCTAGAAGTATCGTGTTAATGGCATCAGAGCAGGGTCAACTCTCCATTTGGAGAGTGCTATCGTGCGCTTGATACTTTGCGGCGTGTCTAGAAACAGAGAGATCGTGAATTATGCATTTGCATCCATGCTCGACTAGGTCCAATTTGAACCAGCTGACAGATTCTGACTGGTTATGTGTATCTGTTGCTGAAGGGTTATATGTATCTGTAGAAATTGATGCCAGCAGGCAGGTAGGCGTGCACTATTTTTTGGTCTCAAAGACATACATTGATAAAACATGATGTGCAGAGGGGACGTTGGATGTACTTTTAAATAAAAGATTGGATTGTGACTTCTATTGTCAACTGTTATGTTGAAGTCCAGTGAGGGGAAGTTGCTTAGCAGTACACTAAGTAAAATCAACAGTGTATTACAAAATATGGATTTGTAATATAGAATATGGGAGGGAGAAAGGTAAAAGTCAAGTAAGAGAAGAGGGGGAGGAGGTGTGGTGATAATCACAAATCTTGGGTGTACATATTGCATCATCTTGTCATTCAATACATGAGGCTAGTAGGTGGTTCCAATTGGTCATTTTTCTTGTCTACAAGTTTCATTAGTAGTGCCAAATCATGTAGCCATAGGTTGCTTAGATGGGTATGGTGGATTTTGAATCTAAACCAATGCCATGGTGTGAAGTGTTTAATTAGTTGGATTTTCGTGGCTTGGCAATTAGAGTGATGTGTACATGAGATTTGAATTCTTTTGTTTTGTTTTTTGTTTTTCTTTTTTCTTTTTCTGTTATATATATATATATATATATATATGTAAATATTTATTATTATTATTATTATTATTTTCTCCCCTGCTAATGTTTAAATTTCACCTAAACTTGAAGTTTCTTTCATATATCCACTTAGATTCTCAATTTTCTTTCTGTAGATAAATTATTTTGTGAGAGCAAGGTTAAATTTGTAAAAATAAATATATGAAAAAGAAAACATGGAAGAAGAAACCAAAGCATTTAGTAAGAAAGGAGATGGAAAAGAAAATCTAAATGCTTTGGTTAAAAAAAAAGCATGGGGAGAAAAATTCCATCAAGTGTTTAATCAATAAAGAGGCATGGAGAGAAAAAGTACAATGGAAGTTGGAATAGGTTAAAGTACAATAGAGGGTTGATGGAGAAGATAGAAAGAGAGGTTGGAGTATGCTAACAAAATCTAGAGGGAAAGGGAAGATGCATAGTTTATATTACAGTTTGAGTTATAAAGCTAATACAATTTGAACAATTTTTAGTTTTTAATTTTTAATTTTTTTTTATATCATTCAAATAGAAATAGCATAAGTAAATTTTTTTACTCCATTAGAATCACAACCTTTGATAATGGGAGGATAGGTCACCTCTAAATTCTAAAATTCCAAAAATATAAGAATTTATCAATTTTAAAATTTCTTTTTAAAACCTCCATATCATCCAAATCATATATTCTTTGAAAAATTGAATACACCACTAAATTCACAACATTTCAAAATAGGAGAGTAAGTCTCTTCAAAATGTTGAAATTCTTCATCAAAAATAGAAATCAACTCTACATCTCAAAATCAAAGTGTTTTTATCTATCAAATGATAAAAGCATAAGTAAAGTTAATTGCACCATTGGAACCACAACTTTTAAAAATAGGGAGGGTGGATAAATTCAAAATTTCCAAAAAAAGTATGTAAATTTTTTGAAAACACACATTTAACTCTAAGTCTTAAACCTAACTCTGACTAATGGTTGTGGATATTTGCTAAAGAACAAAATTTACATAGATTGTATGGGCGTTGCTCGACACTATATTGGCCTCTACATGACTAATTGGAGAGAATATATACAATCCACTTGATAGATATTTTTTAAGATTTAAAGTTTAATAATTAGAACTTTATGTATATTTCAAACTTTTGACATTTTTGTAATGAGACATCTTAAATACTAAACCCTAAATCCTAAATCCTAAACTTAGAAATACACATGTAATTCTAAATCCTAAAACTTAAATCTAAAAACACACATATAACTCTAAACCCCAAATTTTAAAACCTAGTTTATTATGACTAATTTTTCAAGGTGATTGTAATTGTATATAGCATATTTGTGGGTATTGTATTAATCTCTAAGCAAAAATGTGTCGCAAGTATTTTTTAAGAAAGCCAAAACTTTGATTATTGATTTCATAAGCAACTTTGATTCAATTTTAGCAAATTTTGAGTCTAATATGATTGATGTTTCAAGGCAATTCTAATGGTATATAGCACGTTTGTGGGTTTTTTTTAATAAATCTCTAGCTATGAGCAAAAATGTGTGGCAAATTTATTTAAAGAAAGCCAATTCTTTGATTATTGATTATGTATGCAAATATGATTTAATTTTTAAAATCTTTGAGTCTAATGCGATTGATTTTTTAAAGTAATTTCAATAGTGATTAGTATATTTGTGGGATTTTTCATAAATCTCTAGATATGAGCATAAATATTTTTCAAATTTATTTTAAGAAAGTCAAATCTTTGATTGTTGAATTTGAGTGCAATTCTTGTTGGATTTTTTTGATTTTTGAATCTAATATGAAGGATTTTTCAAGATGTTTGTAATTGTATATAATAAATTAATGTTAAATTATAAATTTATTATTATAGATCTTAAATTTTAAATCTTAAGATTCTAAAATCAACTCTAAATCCTAAAAACTCAAATTCTTTATATCTTTTAAATAGAAATAGCATAAATAAATGATTTTACTCCATTGGAATCAAAATCCTTGATAATGGGAGGATAGGTCACCTCTAAATTCCAAAATTCCAAAAACATAAGAATTTATTGATCCTTAAGTTCACTTTTAAAACCTCTATAACATCTAAATTATATATTTTTTAGGAAAACTAAATATACCATTAGATTCACAACATTCCAAAGTATGGGAATAAATTTCATCAAAATATTAAAATTCTTTATTAAAAATAAAAAAAAAACAGAAAAGAAAAGAAAAGAAAAAATAGTATCTAAAAATCAAAGAATGTATATGTATTAAATGAAAGAAGCATAAATAAAATTAAATTGCATCATTGGAACCACAATCTTTAAAAAAAGAAAGATAGGTTAATTCAAAATTCCAAAATAAGTATGTAAATTTTTTAAAGAATACACATATAATTCTAGATCTTAAATCTTAAATCATTTTATTTTAAATCCTAAATCCTAAATCTGGCCACTTTATTTGATAATATAATGCAAATTGGCATATCCATGTTTAATACATTTCATAGGCTTTGCACTTACAAATCATTAGTGCAAGGTGTAAATTCATGTGTGTTTGATAGATTTTATTTTTGGGCCTTAAATCCTTTAAGTCCGTTTACACTTGTACTTATAGATCTTAAATCTTAAACCCTTAGTCACACTTGTAATTTCCAAACTTTAGTCATATACTTTGGACCCTAAGCTTGATTCACATTCATACTTGTACATCCAAAAATTCCTTAAAGCCCATTTACACTTGTATTTGTAGACCTTAAACCTCTTTAAATCTCGTTTATACCTATGGCAATAGACCTTCAACTCTAAATCTTGTTTACATTCCCACTAGTAGATACTAAAGTTCTTACACTTGCATTGGTAGATCTTCAATCCTAAACCTTATTCACACTCATGTTGGTAGACTCTCAACCTTAAACCTTGATTTGACTTGTACTAGTAGGCCCTAAATTCCTTATATTCCATTCACTCCCACACTTGTAAACCCTCAATCCATTAAATCATGTTCACACTCACATTTGTAGATCTTGAACTGTACTCCATTTATACTTGCACTAATAGAACCTCAATCTTAACCACACTCCATTTATACTTGTAATAATACATCTTCAATTCTATACTGCACCTCGTTCACTCTTGTATTTATGGACCCTTAATTCTTTAAATCCTATTCATGCTCACATTGATAGACCCTCAATTCCTTAAATTCCATTCACACTTGATTTAATATACCCTAAATCTCTAAAATCCCACTCACACTTATACTTGTAGACCTTGAATCTACTTAAATCCCATTTATACTCACATTTGTAGACCTTAAATCTCCTTAAACTCCATTCATATTTGTATTTGTAGACCTTAAATTTTCTTAAATTTGATTTACACTCGTTCTTATAGACCTTAAACTCCTTTAAATCCCATTTACATTAGCACTTGTAGACCTTCAATCCTAAATCTCGTTCATACTCATGCTTGTAGAACTTGAACCCCCTTAAATCCCATTTGACACTCATACTTTTTATAACCTTGTGTCTCTTCAACCGTAGATCCAATGAAGGTTTCAAATATGTCGTTGGAATCAAAAGCATGACAAACACAGAGGCACATCCGTTTAAAATCTCCAAAATAGAAAACACACAAAAAGTCAATCCTCAAATCCATATCAAATGCAACGCCTTATATCTTAATATTGAGAAACTATAGAGCAAGTTATTCACACTACATAATAGGTAGATCCTATAAATAAAGAAGCAGGTCAAATTAAATCCTGAAATATTCTTCTTCAATTGCATACATCAACTCAAATACCTTGAATACTAAATATCTAATATTATCCTATTTATACACATCCACAATAATTTATTCACATGTTTATAATTATTAGCCCTCAAATCGATCCAATGTCTTTTTCAAAACTTTCAAATGCACCTTATATCACAAAAGTCAACTATCTTAGAGGCAAAGTCAAACCTCTTTATATCTTATAAATTAAAAATTGGTAGAGCAAGTTGTTTGTACTATTGGAATTGTAGATCTCAAAAATAGAGTAATATGTCAACTCAAAATCCAAGAATAAGGAGGTTAGTAAATCCAGGTACATCCTTGTAATCCTAAATCCTAAACCTTATAAATGGGCATACATTTTTAATCCTAAATCCTAAATCCTAAATCCTAAAAATCCTAAACTCCTAAACCTTGACTCTATTGTAATTAATTTTTCAAGGCAATTACAATGGTATATATCAAGTATATGTTAAATTATAATTTTATTATTATAAATCCTAAATCCTAAATCCTAAGATTCCATAGTCAATCTTAAATCCTAAAAAGTCAAATTCTTCATATCTTTCAAATGGAAATAGCATAAGTAAATGTTTTTATACCATTGAAATCACCACTATCAAAAATGAAAGAATAAGTCACCTTCAAATTTCAAAATTCTAAAAATATAAGAAATTATCAATTCTAAATTTTATTTTCAAAACCTCCATATTATCCAAATCATATACTTTTTGGAAAAACTAAGTATACTATTAGATTCATGATATTTTAAAATATGAAGGTAGGTAACTTCAAAATGTTGAAGTTCATCATCAATAAAAAAAAGTCAAATCTATCTTCAAAAATCACTTCTATCTTTAAAGGTTGAAGAACCTATATCTACCAAATAAAGAACTATAAGTAAAGTTAATTGCACCATTGGAACTACAACCCTTGAAAATGGAAAAGTAACTCAATTCAAAATCTCTAAAAAAATGTATTCATTTTTAGAAAATATTCATTTAATCTTAAATCTTAAATCCTAATATTCTAAACTGTAAATCCTTAAAACATAGATAATATAATTTTAAAATACATATATATATATATATATATATATATATATATATGTATTATGTATTTAGAAATTAATATAAATATAATATCTTGTAAAAAAAATAACATATATTTACATATTCTATTCAATATATTATTGTAGTATCCAAAAGCTTCTATATATTTATTATATATTTTTAATTTTTTTTCATATATTAATTAAAGGAATTTTTTTATTTTATTTTAAAAACATCATATTTCTTAAATTACAAACTTGTTAAAGATATTAAATATATCATTAGAATCAAAAGCGTAATAAATAGAGAGGTAGGTCAAATCAAAACTTTCAAAAGACAAAGTACAAAAAAGATGGACTTAAAATTACATCAAGTCAAATGCCTTATATTTCAAAATTAAAAAATATGTATAGGATTTCAAGTCCATCATTAGATTTTTAGACCCTTAAAATAAGAAGACAGGTCAAATCAAAATTTAAAAATATTTATTCATATGTAAAATCAACTCACTAGTCAAAATGGTCAAATACTTAATATCTACAAATATATACACTTTTAAAAAACTTCAAGTACATATTTAGAATAGACGACCTCCAATTGACTCTAATAGATTTTTCAAAAATTTCAAAAATCCTTGTATGACAAAAATCTAAATCTTAAAGTCCAAATCAAAGTAGATATATTTTCCAAACTATGAACATGTGGAAGAAATTATTTGTCAAAGATATGAATCTTGAAGAAAGAAATCCTCAATACACTCTTATGTCACTAAAAAGAATTAGAAAGTCACTCAAAGATGATATAATATTCAATTAGAATGACTATTGCCAAAAACAAAAAGACTAGAAAGTCTTGAAACAAGACTAAAGACTAAAAGGGCATTGATAAGAGTAAAGAAGGCTTTATTCTTACCTCTATATATACTTTTAACTAGGAACTATGTAGCAATGTCCCATAACACCTCTAAAATATGTTGACTTTGTAAGACATGCATCTTAACTTGCAAAGCAAGTTTTTTATATGCATGTCACATACTTAGCTTATTTTGCAAGCTATCAATATGCGGTTAACTTGTTGTTTAAGTTTCTAACCTATCAATCAACTACAAATACATGTAAAGTCAAAGCAATGTCTATGAAGCTTCTAAAAAGCTTCTCTAAAAGGTATTATGAAATTAATTTATTTTTATTTACTTTTACTTATTTCTATCTTATCATATAGGTATTTAATAGAATATGTATGTATACCTATGACAATAATTACACCATTGAAATCCTAGATATTATAAATGGAGAGGTAAGTCAAGTCAAAATCTAAAAATATTGATGCCCAAGAACAAAGACACCCTTATAATCCTAAATTCTAAACTTCAAATCCTAAACTTTGAATCTTAAGTATTTATATCTATCAAATAAAAGAAACATAAGTTTAGTTAATTCCAACATACATATAAGCTTAAATCCTAAATCCTAAACATGTAGTAAGATACATCAAAGGAAATTTTGATTTTGAACTTTACTATAAATCAAAATTAAATAGCAATGTATAAATTTTCATTGATGTTGACTATACTTCAAAATATAGAGATCTATAGGATGTTAATATTTTATTATAGTTAGAATACCAATTACATAAAAAAATAAAAGACACCAAATAATAGTGAAATCTTTAATTGAATTTGAATATGTAAGTCTATCTATTAGAATTCCAAAAGCCATTTGGTTAAGAAGATTACCTATTAGAATAGGAGTCATACAATCTTTATTGTTGATGCTCTCACTTAACAATAGCAACAACAAAAAGCTTATGTAAAAAATTCAAGATAATTTTATCCTAGTTTGGAACAATCAATCACTAATGAAATTAGCTAAGAACCTTATATTCTATGCAAGAACAAAGCACATTGAAGTATATCATCACTTTATCAAAGAAATAGTAAATTCAAGAAATATTAGTTTGTATTATATATAAGTTCATAGTCTTTATCTATATATATATATATATATATATATATATATATTTATAAATCCATTGCCTTGAAGTACATTCAAGCAATACTATACATTATTGAAATTAATCAAGTTTTGAAATACTATTCAAATTTCATACTCTATAAACTCCAGAGCCTCTTTACAAGATTTATAACTTTTGAAATAACTACACAAGTAAGTCAATTATGTGATTCATACTACTTATATTATCTTTTCTATATGTAAATAAATAACTAAGCATAAGATACTTAATACATCATGTATTTCTAGTCTCAATCAATATAGCTTTTTTTTAATGCTTTTGACCATGAAGCAATCTTCAAATTACAACAATGATTATGGCTCCTCGACTTGTAGACATGTAAGACAAGCCATAGCATATAATCCAACTTACTAATATTGTAGATATTTATCAAACATTGATAAAAAAAAAAACATTGTTAATCATGGCATCATGTCGGCATCAATCCATGAGATAATTATTTGTGCAACCTTTGTTATGGCTATATAATACCAAATTATACCACAAGCATTGACAAATCCAATTGAAAATAGTTATCATTTTGTTATGCCACTAATCGAGCAAGAAATAGAGTGATCTCATTTTTATTTTTATTTATTTATTTTTATTTTAATGAAACAAATGAAAGATCTTTTTTTTATTGGTTCCATATTCAATGAAATAGGGCATTAAGATGATTCTCATCTTAATGAGAAAATAATATCATCCATTCTGCCATACAATAATTTACTACTTATATTAAATCATGCCATGGTCGAAATGTCTCTACATAAGTCTTTTACAACATGTAAGACTATCATTCTAAATCTTGATTAGACTCATTGATAGAGGTGTGATTAGCATTTTGAAATTCATCGACAAAGGCGTGATTTGTAGTGTATATACTATTAATCTGATTCATCAATAGCGACATAAATTTTATAGTGAAGATGGCTTTGGTAATGGTTGAATTGGTACTATTGCTAAATTTGATGCTCATGGTGCCAATCGCAAGCACGGCAAGTAAGAAATTCAAGTGCCCCAAAGCATTGTAGATGTGCATAGTGCCAACTTTGCCTATGCTCATGTGATTGCAAAGGCCACCTCATTCATGACACTGATCTACCTCAACTTATACGTTGATAATTTTCTCAATTCCAAAAGTAATGCACTCAATACAAGGTTTTATCTCCCACACTATAAGCATTGGATAACCATCTCCATTCATGAGGATTAATATTCATCATAGGCAAGTTTATGCTTGAATTTGAGATTTTAAATGGATTTGAAATATTATACATCTTCATGTTTAGAGACTTCCAATGTTTCCAACAAACTATCAAAATAATGAATAACTATTATAGAATCCCAATAATGGAGCAATGTTTTTGAAGCATGTATTCATGGAAGACTCTTTTCAAATAATTGGCAATTTTCTTAAAGCCAAATGTGCTCTTTTGAATAGATTTGTGATGTTCTCTATACTCATGTGATAAATCTATGCTGCATCTGTAAAATAGAGTTTATTATTAGAGTACAGATAAGGGTATCAAGAAACTTGAATTGTACTTAGAAAATGTCACTAGTATTGAAAAGTCTAGGTTGATTTGGATAGAATTTACATGTGCAACAAAAGTCCGTATCAACCAGTGTAGAATACGTATAGCAATGGTATATATCATATTCTTGAAATTGGAGGCATTGAATGGTTTGTCATCACAAGTGTGCTGAACATGCCGTGGCTGGTAGTTATTGCCTCATTTGTTTCAGCTGTTGTTGTTGTAATCAAGGCGCCCATCACCGTAAGTCAAATCCTATCTCTTCTGTCTATTTGAGATTATATTTGACATTTGTGTTGTGGATATAATTAATGACCTACTTTTTTAGACGCTTCATGATTTTGGTGCAGGACTCTTCTTCATTGGCAATATATTGCCACAAAGGTGCAACTTGGTATAGCAGATTTAATTTTGGTAGGTGCAAAATGGATATAGATAACTTTATTATTAAGATATAGATAAAATGGATATAGATAACCTTATTAAATGGATATAGATAAAATGGATATAGATTAAATGGATATAGATAACCTTATTATTAAGTGTGCTGAACATGCCGTGGCTAGTAGTTATTGCCTCATTTGTTCCAGCTGTTGTTGTTGTAATCAAGGCGCCCATCACCATAAGTCAATTCCTATCTCTTCTGTCTATTTGAGATTATATTTGACATTTGTGTTGTGGATGTAATTAATGACCTACTTTTTTAGACGCTTCATGATTTTGATGCACGACTCTTCTTCATTGGCAACATATTGCCACAATGGTGCAACTGGGTATAGCTGATGTAATTTTCCAACCAGGCTAAAGACGCACTCTTGTGCAAGAATGACATCAATGCCATCAATCGCGCTTATGGTGCTGCTTTGCAATAGGTACTCAAGGACCTACGAATAAGCTTTGGTAGCGATGGCATGAAGATCTTCTTCATGGATAACAATAATGCCAACATTCAGATCTATACCAACTAGGTGAACTATAATAAGTTTGATGCAATACTCTCATAAATCAAATTATCTAGAGGCAACTTCATAATGATATTTTTTTGGCAAAGTTTACCAACAATGTGTAGGGATGTTGGAGTTCCAGAGGATCCTACAACTACAATTCAACCTTTATATGTGGCAACATTAGATCATGCCACTAGGAGCAATCGACATGCGTGACACTTGGGGGCTATGTTTCATGGAATGAGATTCATGATACTAATGCACTCTATAAGCAAATTCCCAAGTTTTTCTTCAATGGCTAGTTTGCCACTCCATCTTTGAATCTCACTGCATAGTGTCTCCTAAAATTAGATGATTTTTATAAAAAACAACTGATCGAGTCAGATAACATTATGATTATCAGTAATTGTCAATAGAGGCAACCTTCACTAGTTTATGAATGGCTAGGTATCAACAAAGTATTCAAAGAGTATCACTTAAGTATTACATAGACGTTAGTTCGAGAAGTGGACTTTTACTAAACCAGGTAGACTTCTATTACAGCCATCGCTTGTTATTGTTGCTACAAATTTAAATACAAAAGATTACATAACTTTATCAGATATTTGAATCTTTATATTGAAGCCCCAATTTATCGAGGAATATTTTGATCAAAAAATTTAGAATAGAGAACATCTCTAGCACTAAAGGCTTTTTCTTTGTATTATACCCAAGCTCTCTACTCTGCAATATGGAACATGACATCAATAACTGAATTATCAACAGTTGCAAGTACTCATACTTCAAGCTCTATTCCAAGTTAATCGAAGCAAAGCAACAAAATAAGAGCAAATTTTGAATGGATTTGATCACAATAAGTAGATGTTTCAACAAAATTTCTAAATTCTAAACGAAAAGAAGAAGTTCTAGCCTTTTGGAGTAACAATGAAGTTAAAAATCCAATTAGAAAATATATAGATCTATTTTGGAGAAGTGACACAATGGATACAGATAACCTTATATTTATAATGGTGAATCTTCATTCGGCACTTGCTACACACACCAACAAGACTTGCAACTTATAAATGCCCAAAAAGCTTCTTTGCACTCCATTGATGTATCAAGGATCTCCATTGGATCATTAGAAGTTTGAGCATTCCTCGGAAGAGTAAGCTGCTGCACGCTTGAAGGTGATGCAATCAAATCTCTGGGAACTATCAATGGGCACCTTTTCATGATCATTTGTCGCTAACTCATAGATGGATACCTATGAATCATTATAAAATTTACCACCACTACAACAATTATTCCATGATCATTTGTGGCTATCTCATAGATGGATACCTATGAGTCATTATAAAATTCATTACTACTACGACAACTACTCCAATCCATTCTACTACGACATTCTCATTCCACTCTAACTTAGTCCAGTCTCTATGATAATGATTGCAAATGCTTTCCTTCCTTTCACATATTTGACTTCAAATCCTATATCCTCTTTTTCCATTAGTAACAAACAAAACCAGAATAAATTATAATGGCCAAAAATTAAAATTCTTGTATAAAAAAATATATTATATCAAACTACATATTATTCATCTATGTACAAACTTGACATATTAATTATGTATATGACACAAGACGTTTCCTATAGGTACAATTTATTTGTTATCCAACATAGTTCTTCGATGCCCGAAGTTGAAATGATGACTTTACATAACCACAATACTAAGGATGGTGTGTTGTATGTTTTTGTGTTGATGGTTGATCAATCACTATAGTTCCTATAACTTGTAAGCAGCTTAGGCTGCCTAATCCTAATAAGATATCGTCTAAAGTTAAATTAATTGCAATGTTTGGTCCACCTGACACCTCTTCTATAACTTGTGTAAAAAAGAATATCAATGTAAATATGTGGCAATAGATACAAGAAAATGCTCAAATATGCCTATTATGGCAATTAAGAATTAATTAAAATAAATTTATATTCCAATAGTTGAAATCAAAGCACTTCTTTATAGTTCAACTATCTTCTACTTAGTACCTACAAAAAGTCAAAGTATTACAATACATTCATTATACATGATCAAAATCAAAAAAAATAAATAATAATGCACTCATTGTTGCAACAAAAATAGCATACTTCAATAGAAAAATATGCAAACCATCTTTTGATTCTTGTTAGGAGGAGGATGTGTAGGTGGCCTCTTAATTGTTTCATTTTTTTTCAACTTGTGTTGTTTGTGCATCTAAATCATGTTTGCCAATTTGGTATCTCCGCATATTCAAATAGACAATCTCTGCATGTTTTGGACGTATAATTGAATTAGGCTTTTTAATTTGTTTATGTTATAAATTAAAAAATATGTATAGAATTTTAAGTCTACTACTAGATTTTTAGAGCCTTAAAATAGAGGGTAGATCAAATCAAAACTTTAAAATATCTATTCGTATACAAAATCAATTCAATAATCAAAATGGTTAAATACTTAATATCTACAAATGTATGCACTTTTTAAAAAATTTAATCACATATTTAGAATGAGCAACCTTGAAATGGATCTGATGGCTTTTTGAAAAAAAATTAAAAAGTCTTGGATGACAAAAGTCAATATCTTAAAATCCAAATCAAAATAGCTATATCTTTCAAATTATAAATATATATATAGAAAAATAATTATACCACTGAAATCTTAGATATCATAAATATAAAGATAGGCCAATTCAAAATCTAAAAATATTAATGCCAAAAAATCAAACACACCCTTATAATTCTAAATCCTCAATCCCTAATATCTTAAATCCTAAATCTTCCAACATAATCATCAACCCCCAACTATCCATCACAATCACCAATCATTAACCATCACTTTGGTCTTAATTAATCCAATTTAAGGATTTAGGCTAAGATTTGTACCATCAAAGGTTACAACCTTCAAAATTCTATAAAACTAGATTTTATTTATGTAAGTCATATTCCAACTTGTTCAATTATCACAATATAAAGAAAAAATAAAAATAAAAATTTTAAAGCATAATTAAGAGCTCACACTTGTTTGTGAAGAAAAAAGATGGATTTTTATGAATGTGCATAGACTATCAAGGATTTAACAAGATCACTATCAAGAATGAATATCTTTTATCTTTGAATTTAGGATTTTTTGATCAACTCAATCAAACAAAGATCTATCCAAAAATAGATCTATAAAGAACATACAATTTGATCTACATCAAAGAAAGAAATGAATTAAAGACTTTTTTTTGAATTATATATGGATATTTCTAATATAATAACATGCCTAAATTCCAATGCACCAACTGCTTTTTAATATTTTTTGGATGACATTTTTTGTAAGTTTTTTTGATGATTATATCATTTATTATTTAAATGATATTTTAATCTATTCTAAGGGCATAAAAGAATATGAACTTTTATGTTTGTTGTGTATTACAAAAACTTAGAGATATAGGATTATATGCCAAGATATAAAAGTATATATTCTACATTACTCAAGTTGATTTCTTAAGATACATTATTTCTAATGAAGGCCTTATGATGGATCCCAAGAAGGTTCAAACTATTATGGATTGGAAGTTTTCAAAAATATTTAGAGATGTGCAATGTTTTTTGAAATTTTCTAACTATTATTGGATCTTTATCAAGAACTTTTTTTTTAAGTTGCATACCTTCTTACTTGTTTGACTTATAAAGACAAACTTGAATAAAGCAAAGAAGTTAAAGCATCTTTGGAAGTCTTAAAGACAACATTTATTTTTGTATCAATCTTATATCACATTGATTATTTCAAGGTATTTCTTATAAAAATAAATGCATTAGATTTTGCTGTAGGTGTTGTTTTGTCACAAATAGGAAGAGATGACAAGCTCTACTTGGTAGCTTTTCATTTCAAGAAATTTTCAACAGTTGAGATTAACTATAAGATCTACAAAAAAGTGCTTTTTGCAATGAAAGAATCATTTTAAGAATAGCTTCATTATTTAAAAAGTGCTTCTAGTTCAATTATCATATATACAAATCATAAGAACCTCAAGTACTTCATGTTGGTACATATTTTGAATTGTCACTAAGTCCATTAGAACTTGTTTTTATTAAGATTTTTATTTTAAAATCACTTAAAAAATAACAAGGTTTATCAAACACCTTTTTTAGATATTCTTAACTTGCACCAAAAAAAAAAATGTAGCTTTCAATCAATAAAATATAATTTTCTTGAAGCTAGAGCATTTTCATCTTTGAGCAATGAAATCAACATTTATTATTCATTCAATCTTTTTCAAGGAAGTTCAATTAAGTATGTCCTTTAATCCTCTTGTTTATGATATTAAGAATAATTCTTTTAAGTCTCATGATACTTCTAAGTTCAAGTTCAAGAATAAGGTACTTCATTTTGAAGGATGATTATACATTGAAAAAGGCAGAATACAATTATGTATTCTTTAAACTAGTCACAAGTTTTCAGCAACCAAACATTTTAGATAGAACAAAACTTTGGAGCTAATATCTAAAGATTTTTGGTAGCTTCAAATTTAGGAGGCATTCAAAGACTTTGTACAATCATACGACATTTGCTCAAGATCAAACATTCCTTGTCATCATTCTTATGGACTTCTTCAGCCATTACACATTTCAAAACAACCATGGTTTTTTTTTTCTATACATTTCATCACAAATCTTTTAGTCTCATATTTATATAATTCTATATTTGTGATAGTAGATCAATTTATCAAGATGGTGCATTTTTTTTAGAATAAGTTGTTATTTTCAGAATTTAGATATCTAGTGTATAGTGTAAATAGAGATAGATAACTGCTGAAAAGGTTGTTTTGCTGGTAGAATGGATGAATAGTGAAGAAAAGTAGTTATCATCTGTAGTATAGGAGTTGGTATCTCGGGGTAGTATAAGAAGGATGGGAGAGGGGAAGAAAATGCCACACTGTGAGGATGTGAGCCGAGGTAAGCTTGGTCCTACCTCTTCTCTTTTGTTTGTTATTTTCTTTGAATAAGAGGATTGAAAGTTTCTGAATATTGTGAAGTGAATTATGGAATAGAAATGTAATTGGTACTATTTGAAAAGAAGAAAGATTGAATGCTGAAATTTGATTGTAGATCAGTAGAGAGAATGAGTTTGTGTTTGTGTGAAACACTGTAATATGAATGGCAGTTCTGTGTGAAGAATTCCAATGATTGGAACGAGGATAATTGTGTGCTAAAAGCTGTGAGGGCGCAGTATTATAGTTGGAGATTATGATGGTGAATATATTGGTGGAAATAGCAGTTATTGGTATGACTGAATTGCTGTAAGGAAGAGACCGATAAGGTGAAGGAGGAGATTGTAGTTTTCTTGTGAGTTCAGATATTAGAAATAGAGACGATACATTTAGGAGGTAATTGATTATGTGACTCTAACGTGAACGCTTAAGCAACTAGTCATTCCCCGTATTCGAATCCCCCTATATGGATTTATGCTGGGAGGTTTCTTCCAAAATAAGTAAAATGAGCAATCACATTTTGGCGCCGATGTCTGAGAGTGATAAAAGCTTTGAATGTTAGGAATTAATTATCAAACGTGTGAAAAAATTGGCAATGGAAGACGATTTCAGTAGTATTTGAAGAAAGAATATGGTTATTAAGAATGAGAATTTAACAGCAAAGAGAATAAAGCAATCAAAGGAAAGAACAGAGCAATCGCAAGCAATAAATTTGTTGCATAATGAGCGAGATTACAAATTAAAAAAGTAGCATCGACAAAATTGGATTAAGCCATTGTTGCATGCTTGTCGGCGAATTCGATCGTATCTAGAAGACGATGGACCTCTAATATTTCAGAAGTACATACCGTTAAAGAAATTGCCAAGAGTACTTGCGGGGAGCGCTGCTAATAGTCCAGCAAACCTCTCGAAGCCGTTAACGGAAAACGAGGAAGGCACAGAGGAATTAGATATTCCATTGGGTATCTTCTTAATTGGAAATACGTCCGATCCTAACAAGACTGGTTCTGAAGATCGGCACAAATCACTTGCCAATAAAGACCAATTCAGAGTGTATCAAAATCTGTCGTTTTCACCTCATATTCAACTAGTAAAATTATTTGGGGATAATAATAGTCAATCAAGAAGGCCTGGAAGTCTAAAAAAGACTTTTGCGGGAGACAGTTTTTATTTTAATAAGAAATTGAGCGGAACACCGGCATCTTTAATGACATCCAGAGGACCAATAGTTTCAATTGCAGTTCAAATGGGTGCAGTGGGCGATCGAATGACTAGCATCGTGCCATTACCTATTTTTCAGGGTTTGCCAGATGTGGATCCAGATCAACATTTGACTCAGTTCTTAACAGCGTGTGTAGCCAATAATGGAAGAACAGAAGACATTTGGCTGAGATGGTTGCCAGCGACATTGAAAGACACAACGTTTGAGTGGTATAACCGCCAACCTGTGGGACAATTTATCAATTGGAAGGCATTGAAAAATACGTTTTTAGCCCATTTTTGACCAATTGGTTTTGAAGAACGTCTTAGAGAAAAATTAATGAACAGCAGAATGGTACCAGGGGAAGCGGTACAGTCATATTATGGTTGTATAGTGGATATACTTTGAAAATGGCCAAATAACCAAATGCCAGAATCATTTGTGTTGTCCATATTGGTTAATGGATTACACCCAGCAGAATTGAAAATGTTTGTAAAGGAGGCCCAATCAGCCACCATTGCATCATCTCTTGAGCGAGCAAAAGTATGAGAGGAATGTCACTATGACCAGAACTTAACAGTTGGAGCCACGATGATTCTATCTCAAGGAGGTTATCAAATGACAAATTAGATTGATGCATCGGGAAGTTATCTGGGAAAGAATGATTATGATACAATTCCACAGGAAATAGTGGATGCCGTTCTATTGCAAGTTGTACCACCATTATCATCACACTTGTATGCTCCTTATTCCGTGTATCAGAAACCAATACCTACAAAGAAATTACCAAATGCATTGGTATTAAGGTATCCCAATGAGTCATTGTTGTTAACATTGACAAAAAAAATGGATGAATTGGCTGTGAATCTGGCCAAGGATAAAGAAAAAAGGCATAAACCAATCAATATGCGTCCCAATGTCTGGTGCAGCAATTGTAAGGGATAAGGTCATTTAGTAATAGAATGTCCTTCACCACCCCAAATGACTGTACAATGTATCTTTTGCGGGGGCAAGCATATTACCACCAACTGTTGGAATTTACGAAAGCAACAATAACTCAGTAACCAGATAATGACTCAAGCAACTTCGTGGGATGTCAATCAAGTACATAGGAATAATAGATTTGATTGGAATGGAAATCGAGCGAATAAATAAAACAGGAATTATTCTAATTTCTTCAACTCTAAATTTCATCAAGAAGGTGTATTCAATACTCACGGATTGGCGATGAACCAATCAGGATACCATCAATATCCACCCATGACGAAGCCAATGCCAGACTCTATAGTAACAATGGGTCAACCAGGATCTTTTACTCATCCGACATGGAACAGACCTAGCCATTATATACCAGTAGAGACACCCATTATCCTTGAAGGAGTTGACAGGAGACCACTTCGTTGCTATCGTTGCAGACAAATCGGATAATATGCAAGTCAATGTTCTAATTCAAAGGCCAGTGAGGACTATGCTCCAATATGTGGAAATTATAAGCAGTCTGGTCACACTTATCAGCAGTGCAATCGGCCCTTTAATTATAATAACTAGGACCAGCTAATGCAAACAAGCCAACCGGCGGAGGACAAAGGCCCTATTCAACAAGACTCACCAGTACTTCGTGTGGAGGTGGTGAACGCAGTGCTTACTAGAGGCCAACAAAAAGACAAGAATCTAATTCAGGACATGGATGAACCTATTGCAGAAAAGCAAGTAGCGCCGTCCACCGGGCTAAATGAACCAATATCAATATTGAGACGTACCTCAATATTGAGACCTGAACATACTGAGGAACTCAATTCGGTTCCACGTGCCAATTTGCCTGGACCATCAAGATCGATCCCAACTGACTAAGTACTAATACTTGTACAGCCCAATGAAAGATCTTACACATTAAAGGAACCTTTAGTGGTAGATAAGTTGGCAAAGTTACTAACGGCAATCCCAATCGCGAGGAAGGAATTGCTGCCGAATGGAGTAAAATCAAAACCAATGAAACGTAAAAGAGCATTGGAAATTACTCTCAATATAGAACCCTACGACATTCTGAAGGATTTGGATGTTATTCAGCCTTCAATTACAATGAAGCAACTTATGGCTGTAGCACCGGAATAACAATCTACATTGAATTTAGCGTTAATACGACGAAGTTCCCGCACTAAAGAAATTCATGAAGTTAGCTTTAACCCAGATCCGAGAGCACCAACAATCGATGTATCAATTGATGGCGTTTTAATTCCAGGGGTTCAAGTCGATGGTGGCTCCAGTGTGAATTTAATGAACGCGGATACAATGGAGGACTTGAATCTAAAGCAATTACTACCTACGACATTGGTCTTACAAATGGCAGATCATAGTCGGGTAATGCCAATGGAAATCTTACGCAATATTGCCACTGTAATCGCGGGATTGACATACAAAATCGATTATATTGTATTTTGATTACAGAGTTCTACGTTATCGTATCCCATTTTATTGGACAGACCTTGGCTTTATCAAGCCAAAGCTAAGAACGATTGGGGCCGAGGCACATTGACAATTGGAAAAGGTCGGAACGAGATTGTTCTACAGATGTATCTGGTACAATATCATGGAGAATCTCAATTACCAAAATCAGAATTTACATCGAACAACGAGAGTCAATCGATTGAGGCAAATGACGATGCTATAGGTTCACCGTAATTTGGAGTAAGACAAAACACTTCAACAGCAAAGGCAAGAGTCTACCAATGTGGAAGTCCCAACGAATATTTACTGCATCAAGAAGATGCGACTAACTCGGATCATGCTATTGCCAAATGGATGAACAATTCCACAGTCAATAGAGCCAGCACATTGGAATCAGTTCGTCAAAGACAACACCGGCTTAATCCAAAATATTTCCTTTTAGTAAAAGAGGAATTGGATAAACTTCTTGACGTGGGTTTTATTTATCCTGTTCCGCATAGTGCATGGGTATCGCCAATCATGAAGGTACCGAAGAAGAATGGAAAAATTAGGATATGTCAAGATTTTTGAAAGTTAAATGTAGCCACCAAGAAAGATTAATTTCTATTACATTTCACAGACAGTATAGGTAACATGTTGTTATTATCAACACTAGGTAAAAGAATAGGAGTGAGGCACCAGTTAAAGTCATTTTGTGGTTTTCTTTTGGGTTGGCTGGAGTGCCATTTTCTTGTATTTCTTGTGTTTTTGAGAATAGTAGTTCCAAATAAAAGTTAATAGTGAGGAGCCAATCATAAGAAAGAGAACGTATGGTGGAGACCCATAGATAAGAACTATTCTGGGCTCGCAGTCATTCAATTTTGGAACTGAAAAAAGTGAAGGATCAGTTGGTAATGGAACAAGAAAAGGCCGAGTTATTGGCGCCAGAGAAATTGGTATTGAGTGACCAATATAGATGTGAAACGGAGCAGTTAAGGACTGAAATTGAGGCCTTGAACACCGAGGTGACAAGATTGGTAGAGGATTTAGTTAATATTGGTCAAGCACAAGTATCGACGTTGCCAGTTTCCGAAGTTCCAGAAGAGAGGAGTCACTTTCAGCGCCAGTTGGAATTGAGAGATGTCTAGATCCTGAAATTGGAAGCTCAAGTCCGTGAACTGGGCGAGTACAATGAAGACCTTTCAGCTTAGTTGAGGCAGGAACCGATGGAAGGATTGGAAGAGGATGAAGATTTACAATTGGAACCGGAATCGGTGGAACCAATAACAAATAATGCACCAATTGATTAATTCGATAGGCCAGAGGGATCGCAATTTTTATAGGATTTTCTTAGATAATTTTTAGATAGGTATCAATTGAGTGTTTATGAGGACGCTGCATAGTTAGGAGTGGGGCTATGTAGAATAAGTAGTTATTTTTAACATGGAGATACCTAGTGTATAGTATAAACAGAGATAGATAACTGCTGAAAAGGTGGTTCTATAGGTAGAATAGATGAATAGTCAGGAAAAGAAGTTATCATCTATAATATAGGAGTTGGTATCTCGGAATAGTATAAGGAGGATGGGAGAGGGGAAGAAAATGCCAGACTGTGAGAGTGTGAGCCGAGGTAAGCTTGGTGCTACCTCTTTTCTTTTGTTTGTTATTTTCTTTGAATAAGAGGATTGAAAGTTTCTGAATATTGTGAAGTGCATTATGGAATAGAAATGTAATTGGTACTATTTGAAAAGAAGAAAGATTGAATGCTGAAATTTGATTGTAGTTTAGAAGAGAGAATGAGTTTGTGTTTGTGTGAAACACTGTAATGTGAATGGCAGTTCTATGTGAAGAATTCCAATGATTGGAACGAGGGTAATTGTGTGCTGAAAGTTGTGAGGGTGCAGTATTATAATTAGAGATTATGATGGTGAATATATTGGTGGAAATAACAGTTATTGATATGACTAAATTGCTATAAGGAAGAGACCGATAAGGTGAAGGAGGAGATTGTAGTTTCCTTGTGTGTTCAGATATTGAAAATAGAGACAATACATTTAGGGCGTAATTGATTGTGTGATCCTAACGTGAACGCTTAAGCAACAAGTCATTCTCCGTGTTCAAATCCCCCTATACCAATTTATGCTGGGAGGCTTCTTCCGAAATAAGTAAAACGAGCAATGACAAATTTATACCATATAAAAAATCTAGCACAAGTAAAGAAATAACAAAGTTTTTCATGACAGCATTTAATACTATTGAAGATGCTCAAAGATATTATATTAGTTAGAAAGACTCAATTTATATCAAGATTTTGGAAACCTCTTTTTAAGATTTTAAAAATAGACATGAAGCTATTTTAATCTTTTATTTTCAAATTAATAGACAAATGGAATACATTAAAGACGTTTTAGAACTATGTTTAAGATATACTATCAACTACCAACAAGATGATTAGACAATTCTTTTGACATTGGTAAATTTTTTTTATAACAACATAATACATTCTTCTATGCAATAAGTACTTTTTTTATTATTAATTATGGTTATCATCTATAATTTGATGTTTTTGACTTCTCAAAAGTTAATAATCCCACAACAAAAGATTTGATGAATCATTTATCTGAGCTACATATAATAATGAAGCTACAACCATAAAAAGCTCATAAATAATAAAGGACCAATGTGGATGCCTATCACAAAGAACAACTTCAATTCTACATTATTAATAAGATATGATTGCTTCATCACAATATTAAGACTAGACATTCTTCTAACTAGTTGGATTACCTTAAGTTTAGACCATTTACTATTTGTAAAAGAACCAATCATGTTGCTTATTGGTTATATCTACCAAAGTCTATGAGATTTCATCCCATATTCTACATATTTCTTTCTAAATAATATGAAATAGTGAATATTTCAAAAAAAAAGATAAATGCCACCTCTTCCTATAGAAGTGGATAATAATGAAGAACTTGAAATGGAAGAAGTCTTAGATTCAAGGTAGTAGCAAAATAATTTAAAATATCTTATTCATTGGTATAGATATAATATTAATAAATGTACATAGAAGTCAACAAAAATCTTGCAAATGTAAGAAAAGAGATTGATGCTTTTTATTAATGACATTAATCAAGATCAAAATAGAAGATAAAAAAAATATTATAAAAGAAATAAGATCTAAAAAAGATAGCATTCTAACTTTTATCTTTGTTTCTAATTTTTTATAATTGTGGCACTAAGGAGATAGAGAATCAACAACAAGCAAATTCAATTCAAGAACTATTATTTATTCACTTACTAGATTAGATATTACAATTGGTACAACTTTTAAGATGACGCAATCAAATTGAAGATCCTAAAGAATGAGCTGTTTTTCTTTGAATAGATGGTAAGATACAATGTGTTTGGTATCATGACCTTGGAAGAGACTTCCAATGTTTGGTGATTTTATTAGGAATAGGAAAGTCTCATAACAATATTTCAAATGTTTTTTTTTTTGAAAGAATTTATGAAGGCCTTGACAATGATCAAATAACAAGGTAGTCTTCTCACCCTAGTTTGAAATATTATTAATAGTTGAGATGACCTATCAACAATCTTCAAAAACAACAAAGATCAAACTATCTACCAAACATGATTTTCTACAACTTAAAATTTTTCAATCTATGATGACAAATCTTTATGGAATTTATCCTTAGAAGGAAGATATTGTCATGGATATATAATTATATATATATATTCCAATAATTACCTATGTAATTAAATAGAAGTAGATAAAAATAGATTAATTTCATAAAATCTTCTAGAAAAGCTTCAAAGATGCGACTTTAATTTTATACGCGTTTGTAGGTTAGAAACTTAGTCAACAAGTTAGCCAATTGTGACATATGTTGGTAGGTTGTGGAACAAGCTAACTATGTGGTGCACATATAGAAAACTTCTCTTGGAAGTTAAGACATATGTCTTGCAATTTGAACACATGTCAAAGGTCTTATATAATGTTGTCATGTAGCTCTTAGTTAGATAGAATACATAGTGGCAAGAGTGAAGCCTTCTTCACTCTTATCAATTTCTTTCTAGTCCTTAGTCTTATTTCAAGACTTTCCAATCTTCTTGTTTTTGGTGATAGCTATTCTAGTTTAATATTATACAATCTTTGAGTTATTGTCTAGTCAGTTTGAGTGATACAAGAGTGTCTTGATCTTTCAATTCTTTGAGATTCATGTTCTTGACAATTTTGGCTTGTAATAGCACCATTACAATTAGAAAATTTACCATCAATTTAAAAAAAAAAATATATATATATATATATATATACCTACCAATTACTAACATACAAAGTGATCTATATAGACAAATTTCATCACACTAATGTAAAAATAAAAGTAAAAAATTACCACAATCTTTTGTCATTAGTGGAATAAAAAATAAAAATATTCAATAGGACTATGAGAATAAAAGTATGTGACAATTTGATTCAACAAGTGAGTTCATAAGTAAAAACGAGTTGTTATTTATGCAGAATGAATATTCCAATTAATCACCACATTGAGAATGTTGCATTTAAACTCCATTCAAACAAATTCCATGCAAAGTTGGCCTATTCTTTATATGTAATGGAAATTTAGAAATAATTTTTATTTTATGTTTCAAATTTTTATTAAAATATTGGTGATAGCAATAGCAAATCTAACCATATAGATATAGTGTAAAATTCAACATCAACTACTTTTGTGCATACATCACCTCCACATTCTTCTCCCGAGTTGTATTTTATAATGGATCCTCACAAAACTTCAAAAACACAGACTCCCTGTAACCTCAACACGTAAAAATCGAGCCCAGCTTTTTACCAATGCAATAACGGGCGTTCCAAGATACGGTACCTACTTTAGGACTGGTTTGGCTAAGTGATAGTTTGAACGTGGTTTGGGATTCGGTTTAGGTGGGTATTGGACAGTTTTGATCTGGGTATCGGGGTGCTCGTCGAGGTTTCGAGTTAGGGTCTACTTCGTCTCATTTGCTTCAACTCAGCGACTTCTTTCTGACGATTGGGACGTGAGGTGCTGGACATTTATGCCGGTGGACATTCTGGACGTTGATATAGATAAGTTTGCTGCACATGGATGCTGGTGCAAAGGGTCTTGAAGTTGGTGGAAACGGTGATGACGACTTGTGCTCTGAGAGTAGCGTGGAGAAATCATCGTCTGGGGGTATAGGGGGTCGTGTTCCTCAGATCGGGCTCGCCTCGTTGGTTGCTTATTGAATTGGGTCGTGGAGAAGAATGGCTGACGGTGGTGGAAATTCGGAAGAGCAGATACGAAGCGTGGATGGCCAGATACGAGACTTGAACGACCAGATTCAAAGCGTGCACGAGCAGATAAGAATAGTGGAAGAGAAGATAGGAAGATTGGAAGAGGAGATCAACAGATGCCCTGGCGATGAGGAGAGGAAGCTACTGTGGGGCAAGGAAGCGCTACTGCGCGGCAAGGAAGCGCAACTCCGTGACGAGAAAGCGCAACTCCGGGACGAGAAAGCGCAAATCCTGCAACGACGAGGTCACTCCTATCACCCGTCACTTGTCATTGAAGGCCCATCTCCTCAGGTTCTTTGTCTTTTAAGGTTTCCGGGGGGCTGCCGGATTACTGGGGGAAGTTTAATTTCATGGTCGTGGCATAGGATTGGATAGTTTACTTCATTGACCTCGATTGTACCGTAGCCGGTTCTTTGTTGCCGAACTAGGTGTTCTGGGTTATGTTTACTCTTTATTGTGGGTCGTTTGGAGGCGATCCGTCCATAGGGTTGTCCTAGAACCTGTTTGGATCCTCCTCGGAACGGTGACGCTTGTGAAGGTGCGTGTATATCAAGTTCAATCTTAGATTGTGTTGTGCATGCAGACCTGGGCACAGAATATGAGTGGCTGGTGCAGAAGGTCGTGCCGCCGACTCGCTCTTCACGGGCTGGCGTTTACCCAAGCAGCTCGAGCCATGCACGGATGTGGTTACCTGTCAGAGTAGAGCATTGGGATGTAATGAACGAGATCGAAGAATTTCTAGAAAGCGCAGATAGAAGGAGGCGTGTGTTTCGAATGGCTGTCACCGCTGTCACTCAGGACACTAGACTGGAAGAGAAGCATGAGAATCATCATATCGCTTTTATCCTGGGGGAAATGGTATCTTTTATGCAGAAGAAGGAGCCGCAGTCTAACCTTCACTTTAAGTCGGAATTCATTATCTTCAGCAAGAGAAAAGGCGGAAATGACGGGATAGGATCGAGTGAGGGTGCGAGTTCAAGTGCCATGGTTGACGTTTATTCCGGAAGCCCTAGAGCAGATTTCGTAATCACTTTAAGGGAGAAGAATGCTTTGGTCTTCGAGGTCAAGAATGAAGGTCTGGGAAGTGACGGAGATGACCCCTGGTTTCTCCACCGATTTTGGACAGACTGCTCTTGCACATCAGGTTCTATCTGGCCCTATCCCATATTTTCATAGTGTGTTCCAATTCTTACATTGTTGCAAGCATTCTGACAGAGGTTCCAATAATCGCAGGAGAGGGCAGGTGCGGGTTCGCCGTTTTTGGCATCACGCCATCTCAAGGTGAAAGGATCACCCGCTGTATTAGTCAGTTGTATGAGTACATGGTTCTGTAAGCTTCTTTTGAACCCCTGATTATCTCGGTAGTTTTTCCTCTTGGCTAGATTCGCTTGGAGCTCAGCGTTTACGTGCTTGGCCTTTGCCTTTTCCGATCCCAATAAACAGGAAACCCTTTTTCTAACAAGCTGCATTCTACTGCCTGTTGATCCTGGTTCTATGTTGACTCACTTAAGATGATCTTGTTCTCTTCTTCTTACTTGTATCCTCCCTTCGTCCTGCCAGTGGGATTTTCTCGTACCGTCTTGGTTTCCCGATCTACGTTTGGCAAAACGACATGGAATGCGTGGCAGTTCTCATTTTGCTATCCCTTTGCTCTGAGTTGCAGGTGTAAGGTGGGTTACGGTGTTCTAACCGATGCAAGAAATTGGTATCTCTTCAAACGGGATAATGCCGGCTGCCTCAAAATATCAGCTGGTATTACGGCGAGTGCTGAGCCCCCGCGTGTGCTCGCTGCGTTGTCATATTTGGTGCACGCTGCTGCAGTGGATAACTCTGAGTTTGGTGACCCAACGGGGAATGGCCAATTTCCCTTAGTTCATGAAGCTGCCCCCTCTGAACATTCCGACGAAAGCAGTGATGACGACATCAATGATCGAACCTTTACAGCACGTGTGAGCCAAAATATCTCTTCCTCTGGAAAACGAAGGTAACTTGTCCAGCCAGCTATTCAAGTTTGTTCCATGAAGTCGGACACGTAGTCGAGAGCAAATGGTGAAATGACAGCAACTGCATTTGCAGGTCTGAAAGACAT
Source organism: Physcomitrium patens (assembly GCF_059467195.1). Classification (NCBI taxonomy): domain Eukaryota; kingdom Viridiplantae; phylum Streptophyta; class Bryopsida; order Funariales; family Funariaceae; genus Physcomitrium; species Physcomitrium patens. Next base: position 11,816,298 of record NC_143435.1, on the reverse strand, counting down.
AGCTCGGGTGGGGCGCAGCTGGCTTTGGAAGATGTCCCCGCGGAGGACCTGAACCTGAAAAAGGCGGGCGGTGTCATAAGTAGTGAGGGGTGGAGTGGATGCGTTGTTAATGGCCGTTTGCGTGGCCAACCTGTTGCATTGAAGTTTGCCCACTTAGGCACGGAACGTGCGGAGGTGAGCCGGAGTTGTGTCATGTGGAAATGTTGCGTTCACATCTCACAGTGGCTGCTACTTCATCTAATCCGGGGACTGAGGAGGAGAGGTCCTGTTTGTGACATCTTTACTGACAGGTAGTCTTTGGTAGATGCAACGTGGAGCATGCTGGTGTTCAAGTGCACGTGCAGTTTGCGGCACTTACCTGTTTGTGATCTGACTCTGCCCAGCCCATCTTTGGCCGCGCTTGTGCAGGCTCTCCTGAAGGAGGTGGTTGCCTATACGAGGATGGAGAAGCTTTGGGGGGTTTTTGTTCCTCGATTAATAGGATATGGAACCACAAATAACGGTCGGGTTGTATTTATCGCAACTGAATTGATTGACGGTGTTGAGCTTGGAGAAGGTAGGATTTCTTGCAAAACTCTCAGATGCGGAGCATCCTACTCTCCGTATTCTGGTCTTGAGGGTTTCTCGTAGCCTGGGCATGGTGATTCTATGAAGTGTGTTTTTTTGAAGGGCCAATACCTTTGACCACCTGCAATCTGCTGGCAGAGTTGTCATTTATTTGCCTTTTGTGGTGATTATGTTTCAGTGGCGGTGACCCGGGAGGTGGAGACTGCAGCGCTTGAAGCGCTTGCTGCAGTCCATGCATGCGGGTTGCTTCATGGAGATGTTTCCTTAAGTAACATTATGGTTGTGTGGGGAAAGAAGCCTACTGTCCGCATCCTGGATTTTGGCTTCTCGTGTATTACCAGCAACAAGAAGTTACAGGAGGCAGAGCGCGTGCGCTTAAAGCGTCTTTTTTTCACACATGGTGGAGCAGCGGGGGAAGAAGCAAATGATGCAAGATATCCTTATATTCTGCCTTGTTAAATGCAAGGCAAGCCCTTGTCCAAGGAACGTTCACTTATCTTGTTACAGCTAGAAGTATCGTGTTAATGGCATCAGAGCAGGGTCAACTCTCCATTTGGAGAGTGCTATCGTGCGCTTGATACTTTGCGGCGTGTCTAGAAACAGAGAGATCGTGAATTATGCATTTGCATCCATGCTCGACTAGGTCCAATTTGAACCAGCTGACAGATTCTGACTGGTTATGTGTATCTGTTGCTGAAGGGTTATATGTATCTGTAGAAATTGATGCCAGCAGGCAGGTAGGCGTGCACTATTTTTTGGTCTCAAAGACATACATTGATAAAACATGATGTGCAGAGGGGACGTTGGATGTACTTTTAAATAAAAGATTGGATTGTGACTTCTATTGTCAACTGTTATGTTGAAGTCCAGTGAGGGGAAGTTGCTTAGCAGTACACTAAGTAAAATCAACAGTGTATTACAAAATATGGATTTGTAATATAGAATATGGGAGGGAGAAAGGTAAAAGTCAAGTAAGAGAAGAGGGGGAGGAGGTGTGGTGATAATCACAAATCTTGGGTGTACATATTGCATCATCTTGTCATTCAATACATGAGGCTAGTAGGTGGTTCCAATTGGTCATTTTTCTTGTCTACAAGTTTCATTAGTAGTGCCAAATCATGTAGCCATAGGTTGCTTAGATGGGTATGGTGGATTTTGAATCTAAACCAATGCCATGGTGTGAAGTGTTTAATTAGTTGGATTTTCGTGGCTTGGCAATTAGAGTGATGTGTACATGAGATTTGAATTCTTTTGTTTTGTTTTTTGTTTTTCTTTTTTCTTTTTCTGTTATATATATATATATATATATATATATATGTAAATATTTATTATTATTATTATTATTATTTTCTCCCCTGCTAATGTTTAAATTTCACCTAAACTTGAAGTTTCTTTCATATATCCACTTAGATTCTCAATTTTCTTTCTGTAGATAAATTATTTTGTGAGAGCAAGGTTAAATTTGTAAAAATAAATATATGAAAAAGAAAACATGGAAGAAGAAACCAAAGCATTTAGTAAGAAAGGAGATGGAAAAGAAAATCTAAATGCTTTGGTTAAAAAAAAAGCATGGGGAGAAAAATTCCATCAAGTGTTTAATCAATAAAGAGGCATGGAGAGAAAAAGTACAATGGAAGTTGGAATAGGTTAAAGTACAATAGAGGGTTGATGGAGAAGATAGAAAGAGAGGTTGGAGTATGCTAACAAAATCTAGAGGGAAAGGGAAGATGCATAGTTTATATTACAGTTTGAGTTATAAAGCTAATACAATTTGAACAATTTTTAGTTTTTAATTTTTAATTTTTTTTTATATCATTCAAATAGAAATAGCATAAGTAAATTTTTTTACTCCATTAGAATCACAACCTTTGATAATGGGAGGATAGGTCACCTCTAAATTCTAAAATTCCAAAAATATAAGAATTTATCAATTTTAAAATTTCTTTTTAAAACCTCCATATCATCCAAATCATATATTCTTTGAAAAATTGAATACACCACTAAATTCACAACATTTCAAAATAGGAGAGTAAGTCTCTTCAAAATGTTGAAATTCTTCATCAAAAATAGAAATCAACTCTACATCTCAAAATCAAAGTGTTTTTATCTATCAAATGATAAAAGCATAAGTAAAGTTAATTGCACCATTGGAACCACAACTTTTAAAAATAGGGAGGGTGGATAAATTCAAAATTTCCAAAAAAAGTATGTAAATTTTTTGAAAACACACATTTAACTCTAAGTCTTAAACCTAACTCTGACTAATGGTTGTGGATATTTGCTAAAGAACAAAATTTACATAGATTGTATGGGCGTTGCTCGACACTATATTGGCCTCTACATGACTAATTGGAGAGAATATATACAATCCACTTGATAGATATTTTTTAAGATTTAAAGTTTAATAATTAGAACTTTATGTATATTTCAAACTTTTGACATTTTTGTAATGAGACATCTTAAATACTAAACCCTAAATCCTAAATCCTAAACTTAGAAATACACATGTAATTCTAAATCCTAAAACTTAAATCTAAAAACACACATATAACTCTAAACCCCAAATTTTAAAACCTAGTTTATTATGACTAATTTTTCAAGGTGATTGTAATTGTATATAGCATATTTGTGGGTATTGTATTAATCTCTAAGCAAAAATGTGTCGCAAGTATTTTTTAAGAAAGCCAAAACTTTGATTATTGATTTCATAAGCAACTTTGATTCAATTTTAGCAAATTTTGAGTCTAATATGATTGATGTTTCAAGGCAATTCTAATGGTATATAGCACGTTTGTGGGTTTTTTTTAATAAATCTCTAGCTATGAGCAAAAATGTGTGGCAAATTTATTTAAAGAAAGCCAATTCTTTGATTATTGATTATGTATGCAAATATGATTTAATTTTTAAAATCTTTGAGTCTAATGCGATTGATTTTTTAAAGTAATTTCAATAGTGATTAGTATATTTGTGGGATTTTTCATAAATCTCTAGATATGAGCATAAATATTTTTCAAATTTATTTTAAGAAAGTCAAATCTTTGATTGTTGAATTTGAGTGCAATTCTTGTTGGATTGTTTTGATTTTTGAATCTAATATGAAGGATTTTTCAAGATGTTTGTAATTGTATATAATAAATTAATGTTAAATTATAAATTTATTATTATAGATCTTAAATTTTAAATCTTAAGATTCTAAAATCAACTCTAAATCCTAAAAACTCAAATTCTTTATATCTTTTAAATAGAAATAGCATAAATAAATGATTTTACTCCATTGGAATCAAAATCCTTGATAATGGGAGGATAGGTCACCTCTAAATTCCAAAATTCCAAAAACATAAGAATTTATTGATCCTTAAGTTCACTTTTAAAACCTCTATAACATCTAAATTATATATTTTTTAGGAAAACTAAATATACCATTAGATTCACAACATTCCAAAGTATGGGAATAAATTTCATCAAAATATTTAAATTCTGTATTAAAAATAAAAAAAAAAAAACAGAAAAGAAAAGAAAAGAAAAAATAGTATCTAAAAATCAAAGAATGTATATGTATTAAATGAAAGAAGCATAAATAAAATTAAATTGCATCATTGGAACCACAATCTTTAAAAAAAAAAAGATAGGTTAATTCAAAATTCCAAAATAAGTATGTAAATTTTTTAAAGAATACACATATAATTCTAGATCTTAAATCTTAAATCATTTTATTTTAAATCCTAAATCCTAAATCTGGCCACTTTATTTGATAATATAATGCAAATTGGCATATCCATGTTTAATACATTTCATAGGCTTTGCACTTACAAATCATTAGTGCAAGGTGTAAATTCATGTGTGTTTGATAGATTTTATTTTTGGGCCTTAAATCCTTTAAGTCCGTTTACACTTGTACTTATAGATCTTAAATCTTAAACCCTTAGTCACACTTGTAATTTCCAAACTTTAGTCATATACTTTGGACCCTAAGCTTGATTCACATTCATACTTGTACATCCAAAAATTCCTTAAAGCCCATTTACACTTGCATTTGTAGACCTTAAACCTCTTTAAATCTCGTTTATACCTATGGCAATAGACCTTCAACTCTAAATCTTGTTTACATTCCCACTAGTAGATACTAAAGTTCTTACACTTGCATTGGTAGATCTTCAATCCTAAACCTTATTCACACTCATGTTGGTAGACTCTCAACCTTAAACCTTGATTTGACTTGTACTAGTAGGCCCTAAATTTCTTATATCCTATTTACTTCCACACTTGTAAACCCTCAATCCATTAAATCATGTTCACACTCACATTTGTAGATCTTGAACTGTATCCCATTTATACTTGCACTAATAGAACCTCAATCTTAACCACACTCCATTTATACTTGTAATAATACATCTTCAATTCTATACTGCACCTCATTCACTCTTGTATTTATGGACCCTTAATTCTTTAAATCCTATTCATGCTCACATTGATAGACCCTCAATTCCTTAAATTCCATTCACACTTGATTTAATATACCCTAAATCTCTAAAATTCCATTCACACTTATACTTGTAGACCTTGAATCTACTTAAATCCCATTTATACTCACATTTGTAGACCTTAAATCTCCTTAAACTCCATTCACATTTGTATTTATAGACCTTAAATTTTCTTAAATTTGATTTACACTCGTTCTTATAGACCTTAAACTCCTTTAAATCCCATTTACATTAGCACTTGTAGACCTTCAATCCTAAATCTCGTTCATACTCATGCTTGTAGAACTTGAATCCCCTTAAATCCCATTTGACACTCATACTTTTTATAACCTTGTGTCTCTTCAACCGTAGATCCAATGAAGGTTTCAAATATGTCGTTGGAATCAAAAGCATGACAAACACAGAGGCACATCCGTTTAAAATCTCCAAAATAGAAAACACACAAAAAGTCAATCCTCAAATCCATATCAAATGCAACGCCTTATATCTTAATATTGAGAAACTATAGAGCAAGTTATTCACACTACATAATAGGTAGATCCTATAAATAAAGAAGCAGGTCAAATTAAATCCTGAAATATTCTTCTTCAATTGCATACATCAACTCAAATACCTTGAATACTAAATATCTAATATTATCCTATTTATACACATCCACAATAATTTATTCACATGTTTATAATTATTAGCCCTCAAATCGATCCAATGTCTTTTTCAAAACTTTCAAATGCACCTTATATCACAAAAGTCAACTATCTTAGAGGCAAAGTCAAACCTCTTTATATCTTATAAATTAAAAATTGGTAGAGCAAGTTGTTTGTACTATTGGAATTGTAGATCTCAAAAATAGAGTAATATGTCAACTCAAAATCCAAGAATAAGGAGGTTAGTAAATCCAGGTACATCCTTGTAATCCTAAATCCTAAACCTTATAAATGGGCATACATTTTTAATCCTAAATCCTAAATCCTAAATCCTAAAAATCCTAAACTCCTAAACCTTGACTCTATTGTAATTAATTTTTCAAGGCAATTACAATGGTATATATCAAGTATATGTTAAATTATAATTTTATTATTATAAATCCTAAATCCTAAATCCTAAGATTCCATAGTCAATCTTAAATCCTAAAAAGTCAAATTCTTCATATCTTTCAAATGGAAATAGCATAAGTAAATGTTTTTATACCATTGAAATCACCACTATCAAAAATGAAAGAATAAGTCACCTTCAAATTTCAAAATTCTAAAAATATAAGAAATTATCAATTCTAAATTTTATTTTCAAAACCTCCATATTATCCAAATCATATACTTTTTGGAAAAACTAAGTATACTATTAGATTCATGATATTTTAAAATATGAAGGTAGGTAACTTCAAAATGTTGAAGTTCATCATCAATAAAAAAAAGTCAAATCTATCTTCAAAAATCACTTCTATCTTTAAAGGTTGAAGAACCTATATCTACCAAATAAAGAACTATAAGTAAAGTTAATTGCACCATTGGAACTACAACCCTTGAAAATGGAAAAGTAACTCAATTCAAAATCTCTAAAAAAATGTATTCATTTTTAGAAAATATTCATTTAATCTTAAATCTTAAATCCTAATATTCTAAACTGTAAATCCTTAAAACATAGATAATATAATTTTAAAATACATATATATATATATATATATATATATATATATGTATTATGTATTTAGAAATTAATATAAATATAATATCTTGTAAAAAAAATGACATATATTTACATATTCTATTCAATATATTATTGTAGTATCCAAAAGCTTCTATATATTTATTATATATTTTTAATTTTTTTTCATATATTAATTAAAGGAATTTTTTTATTTTATTTTAAAAACATCATATTTCTTAAATTACAAACTTGTTAAAGATATTAAATATATCATTAGAATCAAAAGCGTAATAAATAGAGAGGTAGGTCAAATCAAAACTTTCAAAAGACAAAGTACAAAAAAGATGGACTTAAAATTACATCAAGTCAAATGCCTTATATTTCAAAATTAAAAAATATGTATAGGATTTCAAGTCCATCATTAGATTTTTAGACCCTTAAAATAAGAAGACAGGTCAAATCAAAATTTAAAAATATTTATTCATATGTAAAATCAACTCACTAGTCAAAATGGTCAAATACTTAATATCTACAAATATATACACTTTTAAAAAACTTCAAGTACATATTTAGAATAGACGACCTCCAATTGACTCTAATAGATTTTTCAAAAATTTCAAAAATCCTTGTATGACAAAAATCTAAATCTTAAAGTCCAAATCAAAGTAGATATATTTTCCAAACTATGAACATGTGGAAGAAATTATTTGTCAAAGATATGAATCTTGAAGAAAGAAATCCTCAATACACTCTTATGTCACTAAAAAGAATTAGAAAGTCACTCAAAGATGATATAATATTCAATTAGAATGACTATTGCCAAAAACAAAAAGACTAGAAAGTCTTGAAACAAGACTAAAGACTAAAAGGGCATTGATAAGAGTAAAGAAGGCTTTATTCTTACCTCTATATATACTTTTAACTAGGAACTATGTAGCAATGTCCCATAACACCTCTAAAATATGTTGACTTTGTAAGACATGCATCTTAACTTGCAAAGCAAGTTTTTTATATGCATGTCACATACTTAGCTTATTTTGCAAGCTATCAATATGCGGTTAACTTGTTGTTTAAGTTTCTAACCTATCAATCAACTACAAATACATGTAAAGTCAAAGCAATGTCTATGAAGCTTCTAAAAAGCTTCTCTAAAAGGTATTATGAAATTAATTTATTTTTATTTACTTTTACTTATTTCTATCTTATCATATAGGTATTTAATAGAATATGTATGTATACCTATGACAATAATTACACCATTGAAATCCTAGATATTATAAATGGAGAGGTAAGTCAAGTCAAAATCTAAAAATATTGATGCCCAAGAACAAAGACACCCTTATAATCCTAAATTCTAAACTTCAAATCCTAAACTTTGAATCTTAAGTATTTATATCTATCAAATGAAAGAAGCATAAGTAAAGTTAATTCCAACATTGAAATCACAACTCTTGAAAATAGAGGAAGTAGATTAATTCAAAATTTCAAAAAAAATATGCCAATGTTTTGAGAACAAACATATAAGCTTAAATCCTAAATCCTAAACATGTAGTAAGATACATCAAAGGAACTTTTGATTTTGAACTTTACTATAAATCAAAATAGCTATGTATAAATTTACATTGATGTTGATTATACCTCAAAATACAAAGATCTATAGGATGTTAATATTTTATTATTGTTAGAATAGTAATTACTTAAAAAAATAAAAAACACCAAACAATAGTAAAATCTTCAATTGAATTTGAATATGTAAGTCTATCTATTAGAATTCCAAAAGCCATTTGGTTAAGAAGATTACCTATTAGAATAGGAGTCATACAATCTTTATTGTTGATGCTCTCACTTAACAATAGCAACAACAAAAAACTTATGTAAAAAATTCAAGATAATTTTATGCTAGTTTGGAACAATCAATCACTAATGAAGTTAGCTAAGGACCTTATATTCTATGCAAGAACAAAGCACATTGAAGTATATCATCACTTTATCAAAGAAATAGTAAATTCAAGAAATATTAGTTTGTATTATATATAAGTTCATAGTCTTTATCTATATATATATATATATATATATATATATTTTATAAATCCATTGCCTTGAAGTACATTCAAGCAATACTATACATTATTGAAATTAATCAAGTTTTGAAATACTATTCAAATTTCATACTCTATAAACTCCAGAGCCAGTTTACAAGATTTATAACTTTTGAAATAACTACACAAGTGAGTCAATTATGTGATTCATACTACTTATATTATCTTTTCTATATATAAATAAATAACTAAGCATAAGATATTTAATACATCATATATTTCTAGTCTTAATCAATATAGTTTTTTTTTTTATGCTTTTGATTATGAAGCAATCTTCAAATTGCAACAATGATTATGGCTCCTCGACATGTAGACATGTAAGACAAGCCATAGCATATAATCCAACTTACTAATATTGTAGATATTTATCAAACATTGATAAAAAAAAAAAAACATTGTTAATCATGGCATCATGTCGGCATCAATCCATGAGATAATTATTTGTGCAACCTTTGTTATGGCTATATAATACCAAACTATACCACAAGCATTGACAAATCCAATTGAAAATAGTTATCATTTTGTTATGCCACTAATCCAGCAAGAAATAGAGTGACCTCATGTCACGGACATACTCATATAAGCTAATAATTACATATACAGGTAGGTAAAAGTAAGTTATTTCTATAATATTTAATATGGAAGCTTCTTAGAAGCTTTATAGATGCTGCTTTGACTTCATAGGTGTCTTTAATTGACTTTTTGGATTAGAAATGTCGTGAACAAGTTGGCCATGTGCCACACATGTTGTTAGCTTGAAGATCAAGCTAACTATGTGGCTCACACGTAGAAAAACTTGCCTTGTAAGTCAAGGCATGTGTCCTACAAAGTCAACACATATTTGATGTCCTGTAGAATGTCGCTACGTAGCCCCTAGTTAGATAGTATATTTAGAGATAAGAGTGAAGCCTTCTTCACTTTTGTCCTTTCTTGCTTCTAATCTAGTTTCAAGGGTCTCTAGTTTTCTTGTCTTTTGGCAATAGCCATTCTAGTTTTTCTTGCAATATACATACTAATTTATTTATATTTTGTTACCTTTCTTTGAGTGAAGGCTCACTTGTCTGGATTGTTTTTTTGTCGAATTCTTGTCCTTGACTGTTTGACAAGAGTACACCTACAATATCAGAGCTTTGTCTAATCTTGATTAAGAGTGGATTACCTCTTTTTCTTGATAAGATATTAGCACATTAGAAGTTGCGGATTACCCTCTTTTAAACTGATATTGTCTTTAGTATTTTCTTTGTTCTCAAGTCCTCTCTTCTATTTGTCTTGAGCGATATTAGTCATCTTCTCTTTTCTAAGTGTTATCATAACAGAACTTGTTGAAATGAAGAGTGCAATGGCACAAATGCAAGAGCAATTGAGAGAATTAATGCTTGCAATGCATCAATTCAATTTACCACCACAAGGAGCAATAAGATTGGCAGGAAGTGAAGATATAGAAATGGTTGTAGCTACTTCAACAACTCTACTAAATCATGTCTTTTCTCCTATGATGGAACGTCTTTCAAGTGTTAGAGAACCAAGAATTGCCCTACTCGAGAAGTTTGATGGCACCAGATCTAAGTTTCGAGGATTTATCAATCAAGTTCAACTTGTGATTGAACTTCAATCCTAAAGCTATCCAACTCCAGGATCGCAAGTTAGATTCATAGGTACGCTTCTTTCAAGTTCAGCACTATCGTGGTTTTTATTTGTTTTTGAATGATGAGATCCAATATTAGATAATCTAGAGGCTTTTTTGGCGGAGTTTCAATCCATGTATGGAGAACATGATGCAATTCGTATTGCAACCAATAAGATTCGTATTTTATGAAAAAACAATCAATCAGTAACGTTGTACGCTTTATAATTTTGACAACTTGCAACTGATATCAAGTGGGATGATGCTGCACTTATTAGCCAATTTTTCTACGGATTATAATATGAGGTAAAAAAATTAATGCTCAACTTACCTGATCTTCAAACATTGAGTCAAGGAATTGACTTTGTTATGAAGTGCGACAATCATCTTTTTGAATTCCGATCTGAGAATCGACCTCAATGTTACTATAATTCAATGGTAACACCAATACTTCTTCATCACATACATTCGAAAGTAGAGGATATGCAAATTGATGCAGTACGTTTCAAATCTCTTACTGAGCGAGAAAAGACTCATCGTCGTGAAGAAAGTTTATGTTTATATTGTGGAGAATCAAAGCACACTGCTCAACATTGTCCAAAGATACGACGTAATCAAAAAATGAAGAGTATGGCTGTAAAAGAAGACAATATGTCAGAAAACGAATTTGTCCAACTACAATAGGGACCATGCGGCTGGAACCTTGCACAACATCTAGTAAGAGTCCTATTCTCTCTTCAGAGCCCTCTCCTTGTTTTACATTAAATATTATTTTAGGACCTAAACATTACAAAGTCTCTGGCTTGTTAGATTCGGGAGCCTCATCGTGTCTTTTAGATGAAGAATTTACTAAAAGACATAGCATATCTTTAGTAAAGAAAACTAAACCTGTTCATGTAGAAGTCATAGATGGTCGTTCATTGTCTTTTGGAGATATTACTCACGAAATCCTTCTTATAGAAGTAATAATCAATGGTCATAATAGCTTTGTAGTATTTAATATCATTAGATTTCTCTCTAATCCAATCATTTTAGATTTATCGTGGTTAGAAAAATACAACCCTCAAATAGATTGGATTTTCCGAATTCTTACTTTCTCTAAAAGTATAACTAATAGTGAGATTAATCAAGTAGAGAGTCATAAGTCCAGTTCAATTAAATCCGTATTTATAGGTACAAAAGCTTTCTTGCATGCTGCTATAAAAGAATCACCATATATTATCTATGCCACACTTGTTCCTACTGGTGGAAAGTCTTCAAGTGGCATTTCAAGCCAATATCAAGAATTTTAAGATGTATTAAAAAAAAAGAATGCAGATACACTCCCGGAACATCGTCTCTATAATTGCTCAATTGACCTTTAAGAAGGAGCACAACCGCCATTCGGACCAATCTACAGTTTATCACAAAATAAGTTGACTGAACTCAAGGAGTATATTGAAGAAAATCTAGCCAAGAATTTCATACGCCATTCTAAATCTCCCACAAGAGCTCTAATTCTATTTGTGAAGAAAAAAGATAGATCATTGCAGATGTGTGTTGATTATCGAGGACTCAACAAGATTACTATTAAGAACAGGTATCCACTACTTTTAATATCTAGACTTCTTGATTAGCTGAATCAAGCTAAGATGTATACAAAAATAGATCTCCGAGGAGCATACAATCTAGTACGCATCAAAGAAGGAAATGAATGGAAGACTATGTTTCGAACTCGGTATGGACATTTTGAATACAACGTCATGCCTTTTGGACTAACAAATGCACCAGCAGCTTTTTAATATCTAATAAATGATGTTTTTCAAGAATTTTTGGACGATTTTGTGGTCTATTATCTAGATGACATCTTGATCTATTCTAAGAATCCAGAAGAACATGAACTTCATGTTTGTCGTGTATTACAAAAATTAAGAGATGAAGGACTCTATGCCAAGATAGAAAAGTGTGTATTCCATACTACTCAAGTCAATTTCTTAGGTTACATCATTTCAAATGGTGGACTTATTATGGATCCTAAGAAAGTTGAAACTATTATATATTAGACGATCCCAAAAATGGTAAGAGATGTCCAATGTTTTTAAGGATTTGCCAACTACTATCGGATCTTCATCAAAGACTACTCTCGAGTTGAAGCTCCACTTATACGTTTGACTTGTAAATACGAACTCCAATGGAATCAAGAAGCAAAAGTTGCTTTTGAATCTTTGATAGAGGTCTGATTAGCATTCTCAATTTCATCGACAGAGGCATGATTTGTAGTGTATATACTATTAATCTTATTCATTAATAGCGACATGAATTTTATAGTGAAGATGGCTTTGGCAATGGTTGAATTGGTACTATTGCTAAATTTGATGCTCATGGTGCCAATTGCAAGCACGGCAAGTAAGAAATTCAAGTGCCCTAAAGCATTCTAGATATGCATAGTGCCAACTTTGCCTATGCTCATGTGATTGCAAAGGCCACCACAATCATGACACCGATCTACCTCAACTTATACGTTGATAATTTTCTCAATTTCAAAAGTAAGGCACTCAATACAAGGTTTTATCTCCCACACTATAAGCATTGGATAACCATCTCCATTCATGAGGATTAATATTCATCATAGGCAAGTTTATGCTTGAATTTGAGATTTAAAATGGATTTGAAATATTCTACATCTTCATGTTTAGAGACTGCCAATGTTTACAACAAACTATCTAAATAATGAATAACTATCATAGAATCCCAATAATGAAGCAATGTTTTTGAAGCATGTATTCATGGAAGATTCTTTTCAAATAATTGGTAATTTTCTTAAAGCCAAATGAGCTCTTTTCAATAGATTTGTGATATTCTCTATACCCATGTGATAAATCTATGCTACATCTGTAAAATAGAGTTTATTGTTAGAGTACAGATGAAGGTATCAAGAAACTTGAATTGTACTTAGAAAATATCTCTAGTATTGAAAAGTCTAGGTTGATTTGGATAGAATTTATATGTGCAGCAAAAGGTCCGTATCAACTACTGTAGAATACGTACAGCAATGGTATATATCATATTCTTGAAATTGGAGGCATTGACTTGCTTGTCATCACAAATGTGCTGAACATGCCGTGGCTGGTAGTTATTGCCTCATTTGTTTCAGCTGTTGTTGTTGTAATCAAGGCGCCCATCACCGTAAGTCAAATCCTATCTCTTGTGTCTATTTGAGATTATATTTGATATTTGTGTTGTGGATGTAATTAATGACCTACTTTTTTAGACGCTTCATGATTTTGGTGCACAGCTCTTCTTCATTGGCAACATATTGCCAAAAAGTTGTAACTTGGTATATTTGATATAATTTTTCAACTAGACTAAGGACACGCACTTGTGCGAGGATGACATCAATGCCATCAATCGCACTTATGGTGATGCTTTGCAATAGGTATATAAGGACCTACGAATAAGCTTTGGTAGCGATGGCATGAAGATCTTCTTCATGGATAACTATAATGCCAACATTTAGTCCTTTACCAACTAGGTGAACTATAATAAGTTTGATACAATACTCTCATAAATCAAATTATCTAGAGGCAACTTCATAATGATATTTTTTTGGCAAAGTTTACCAACACTCTATAGGCATGTTCTACTTCTAGAGGATCCTACAACTACAACTCAACCTTTATATGTGACAACATTAGATCATGCCACTAAGAGCAATCAACATGTGTGACACTTGAGAGCTACGTTTCATGGAATGAGATTCATTATACTAATGCATTTTATATGTAAATTCCCAAGTTTTTCTTCAATGGCTAGTTAGTCACTCCATCTTTGAATCTCACTGCATAGTGTTTCCTAAAATTAGATGATTTTTATAAAAAACAACTGATCGAGTCAGATAACATTATGATTATCAGTAATTGTCAATAGAGGCAACCTTCACTAGTTTATAATAGGCTAGGTATCAACAAAGTATTCAAAGAGTATCACTTAAGTATTACATAGATGTTAGTTTGAAAAGTGGACTTCTACTAAATCAGGTAGATATCTATACCAACCATTGTTTGTTATTGCTGCTATAAATTTAAATACAAAAGATTACATAACTTTATCAGATATTTGAATCTTTATATTGAAGTCCCAATTTATCGAGGAATATTTTGATCAAAAAATGTAGAATAGAGAACATCTCTAGTACTAAAGGCTCTCTCTTTGTATTATACTCAAGCTCTCTACTCTGCAACATGAAACATGACATCAATAACTGCATTATCAACAGTTGCAAGTACTCATACATCAAACTCTTTTCCAAGGTAATCTAAGCAACTCAACAAACTAAGAGCTAATTTTAAATGGATTTGATCATAATAAGTAGACGATTCAACAAAATTCCTAAATCCTAAACGAAAGGAAGAAGTTCCAGCCTTTTCGAGTAACAATGAAGTTAAAAATCCAATTAGAAAATATATAGATCTATTTTGGAGAAGTGACACAATGGATACAGATAACCTTGTATTTGTAATGGTGAATCTTCATTCGGCACTTGCTAAACACACCAACAAGACTTTAACTTATAAATGCCTAGAAAGCTTCTTTGCACTCCATTGATGTACCAAAGATCTCCATTGGATCATTAGAAGTTTGAGCATTCCTCGGAAGACTAAGCCACTGCAAGCTTGAAGGTGATGCAATCAAATCTCAAGGAACTATCAATGTGTACCAGTTTTAGGGTCTTGAAAACAACATTTATTTTTGTATCAATCTTATATCACATTGATTATTTCAAGGTATTTCTTATAAAAATAAATGCATTAGATTTTGCTATAGGTGTTATTTTGTCACAAATAGGAAGAGATGACAAGCTCTACTTGGAAGCTTTTCATTTCAAGAAATTTTCAACAGTTGAGATTAACTATAAGATCTACAAAAAAGTACTTCTTGCAATCAAGGAATCATTTTAAGAATAGCTTCATTATTTAAAAAGTGCTTCTAGTTCAATTATCATATATACAAATCATAAGAACCTCAAGTACTTCATGTCAGTACATATTTTGAATTGTCACTAAGTCCATTAGAACATATTTTTATTTTAGATAGAACAAAACTTTGGACCAAATATCTAAAGATTTTTGGTAGCTTCAAATGTAGGAGGTATTCAAAGACTTTGAACAATCATGCGACATTTGTTCAAGATCAAACATCTCTTGTCATCATTCTTATCGACTTCTTCAGCCATTACACATTTCAAAACAACCATGGTCTTTTTTTTCTATACATTTTATCCCTTGTCTGATATTTATATGATTCCACATTTGAGATAGTAGATCATTTGATCAAGCTGGTGTATTTTATACCAAATAAGAAAATCTAGCACAAGTAAAGAAATAAAATTATTTTTCTTGATAAAATTTAATACTTTTGAGGAGATCTCAAAGATATTATATTAGTTAGAAAGACTCAATTTATATCAAGATTTTGGAAACCTCTTTTTAAGATTTTAGAAATAGACATGAAGTTATTTCAATCTTTTATTTTCAAATTTATAGACAAATGGAATACATTAAAGACGTTTTAGAACTATGTTTAAGATATACTATCAACTACCAACAAGATGATTAGACAATTCTTTTGACATTGGTAAATTTCTTTTATAACAACATAATACATTCTTCTATACAATAAATACTTTTCTTTTATTAATTATGGTTATCATCTATAATTTGATGTTTTTGACTTCTCAAAAGTTAATAATCCCGCAACAAAAGATTTGATGAATCATTTATCTGAGCTACATATAATAATGAAGCTACAACCATAAAAAGCTCATAAATAATAAAGGACCAATGTGGATGCCTATCACAAAGAACAACTTCAATTCTATGTTATTAATAAGATATGATTGCTTCATCACAATATTAAGACTAGACATTCTTCTAACTAGTTGGATTACCTTAAGTTTAGACCATTTCCTATTTGTAAAAGAACCAATCATGTTGCTTATTGGTTATATCTACCAAAGTCTATGAGATTTCATCCCATATTCTACATATTTCTTTCTAAATAATATGAAATAGTGAATATTTCAAAAAAAAAGATAAATGCCACCTCTTCCTATAGAAGTGGATAATAATGAAGAACTTGAAATGGAAGAAGTCTTAGATTCAAGGTAGTAGCAAAATAATTTAAAATATCTTATTCATTGGTATAGATATAATATTAATAAATGTACATAGAAGTCAACAAAAATCTTGCAAATATAAGAAAAGGGATTGATGCTTTTTATTAATGACATTAATCAAGATCAAAATAGAAGATAAAAAAAAATATTATAAAAGAAACAAGATTTAAAAAAGATAGCATTCTAACTTTTATCTTTGTTTCTAATTTTTTATAATTGTGGCACTAAGGAGATAGAGAATCAACAACAAGCAAATTCAATTCAAGAACTATTATTTATTCACTTACTAGATTAGATATTACAATTGGTACAACTTTTAAGATGACGCAATCAAATTGAAGATCCTAAAGAATGAGTTGTTTTTCTTTGAATAGATGGTAAGATACAATGTGTTTGGTATCATGACCTTGGAAGTGACTTCCAATGTTTGGTGATTATATTAGAGATAGGAAAGTCTCATAACAATATTTCAAATGTTTTTTTTTTGAAAGAATTTATGAAGGCCTTGACAATGATCAAATAACAAGGTAGTCTTTTCACGCTAGTTTGAAATATTATCAATAGTTGAGATGACCTATCAACAATCTTCAAAAACAACAAAGATCAAACTATCTACCAAACATGATTTTCTACAACTTAAAATTTTTTAATCTATGGTGACAACTCTTTATGGAATTTATCCTTAGAAGAAAGATATTATCATGGATATATAAATATATATCTATATATATATATATAAATATATATCTATATATTTATTCCAATAATTACCTATGTAATTAAATAGAAGTAGATAAAAATAGATTAATTTCATAAAATCTTCTAGAAAAGCTTCAAAGATGCGGCTTTAATTTTATACGCGTTTGTAGGTTAGAAACTTAGTCAACAAGTTAGCCAATTGTGACATATGTTGGTAGGTTGTGGAACAAGCTAACTATGTGGTACACATATAGAAAACTTCTCTTAGAAGTTAAGACATATGTCTCGCAATTTGAACACATGTCAAAGGTCTTATATAATGTTGTCATGTAGCTCTTAGTTAGATAGAATACATAGTGGCAAGAGTGAAGCCTTCTTCACTCTTATCAATTTCTTTCTAGTCCTTAGTCTTATTTCAAGACTTTCCAATCTTCTTGTTTTTGGTGATAGCTATTCTATTTTAATATTATACAATCTTTGAGTTATTGTCTAGTCAGTTTGAGTGATACAAGAGTGTCTTGATCTTTCAATTCTTTGAGATTCATGTTCTTGATAATTTTGGCTTATAATAGCACCATTACAATTAGAAAATTTACCATCAATTTAAAAATATATATATATATATATATATATATACCTACCAATTACTAACATACAAAGTGATCTATATAGACAAATTTCATCACACTAATGTAAAAATAAAAGTAAAAAATTACCACAATCTTTTGTCATTAGTGGAATGAAAAATAAAAATATTCAGTAGGACTATGAGAATAAAAGTATGTGACAATTTGATTCAACAAGTGAGTTCATAAGTAAAAACGAGTTGTTGTTTATGCAGAATGAAAATTCCAATTAATCGCCACATTGAGAATGTTGCATTTCAACTCCATTCAAACAAATTTCATGCAAAGTTGGCCTATTCTTTATTTGTAATGGAAATTTAGAAATAATTTTTATTTTATGTTTCAAATTTTTATTAAAATATTGGTGATAGCAATAGCAAATCTAACCATATAGATATAGTGTAAAATTCAACATCAACTACTTTTGTGCATACATCACCTCCACATTCTTCTCCCGAGTTGTATTTTATAATGGATCCTCACAAAACTTCAAAAACACAGACTCCCTGTAACCTCAACACGTAAAAATCGAGCCCAGCTTTTTACCAATGCAATAACGGGCGTTCCAAGATACGGTACCTACTTTAGGACTGGTTTGGCTAGGTGATAGTTTGAACGTGGTTTGGGATTCGGTTTAGGTGGGTATTGGACAGTTTTGATCTGGGTATCGGGGTGCTCGTCGAGGTTTCGAGTTAGGGTCTACTTCGTCTCATTTGCTTCAACTCAGCGACTTCTTTCTGACGATTGGGACGTGAGGTGCTGGACATTTATGCCGGTGGACATTCTGGACGTTGATATAGATAAGTTTGCTGCACATGGATGCTGGTGCAAGGGGTCTTGAAGTTGGTGGAAACGGTGATGACGACTTGTGCTCTGAGAGTAGCGTGGAGAAATCATCGTCTGGGGGTATAGGGGGTCGTGTTCCTCAGATCGGGCTCGCCTCGTTGGTTGCCTATTGAATTGGGTCGTGGAGAAGAATGGCTGACGGTGGTGGAAATTCGGAAGAGCAGATACGAAGCGTGGATGGCCAGATACGAGACTTGAACGACCAGATTCGAAGCGTTCACGAGCAGATAAGAATAGTGGAAGAGAAGATAGGAAGATTGGAAGAGGAGATCAACAGATGCCCTGGCGATGAGGAGAGGAAGCTACTGCGGGGCGAGAAAGCGCAACTGCTGGGCGAGAAAGCGCAACTGCGGGACAGGGAAGCGCAACTCGGGGGCGAGAAAGCGCAACTCCGGGACGAGAAAGCGCAAATCCTGCAACGACGAGGTCACTCCTATCACCCGTCACTTGTCATTGAAGGCCCATCTCCTCAGGTTCTTTGTCTTTTAAGGTTTCCGGGGGGCTGCCGGATTACTGGGGGAAGTTTAATTTCATGGTCGTGGCATAGGATTGGATAGTTTACTTCATTGACCTCGATTGTTCCGTAGCCGGTTCTTTGTTGCCGAACTAGGTGTTCTGGGTTATGTTTACTCTTTATTGTGGGTCGTTTGGAGGCGATCCGTCCATAGGGTTGTCCTAGAACCTGTTTGGATCCTCCTCGGAACGGTGACGCTTGTGAAGGTGCGTGTATATCAAGTTCAATCTTAGATTGTGTTGTGCATGCAGACCTGGGCACAGAATATGAGTGGCTGGTGCAGAAGGTCGTGCCGCCGACTCGCTCTTCACGGGCTGGCGTTTACCCAAGCAGCTCGAGCCATGCACGGATGTGGTTACCTGTCAGAGTAGAGCATTGGGATGTAATGAACGAGATCGAAGAATTTCTAGAAAGCGCAGATAGAAGGAGGCGTGTGTTTCGAATGGCTGTCACCGCTGTCACTCAGGACACTAGACTGGAAGAGAAGCATGAGAATCATCATATCGCTTTTATCCTGGGGGAAATGGTATCTTTTATGCAGAAGAAGGAGCCGCAGTCTAACCTTCACTTTAAGTCGGAATTCATTATCTTCAGCAAGAGAAAAGGCGGAAATGACGGGATAGGATCGAGTGAGGGTGCGAGTTCAAGTGCCATGGTTGACGTTTATTCCGGAAGCCCTAGAGCAGATTTCGTAATCACTTTAAGGGAGAAGAATGCTTTGGTCTTCGAGGTCAAGAATGAAGGTCTGGGAAGTGACGGAGATGACCCCTGGTTTCTCCACCGATTTTGGACAGACTGCTCTTGCACATCAGGTTCTATCTGGCCCTATCCCATATTTTCATAGTGTGTTCCAATTCTTACATTGTTGCAAGCATTCTGACAGAGGTTCCAATAATCGCAGGAGAGGGCAGGTGCGGGTTCGCCGTTTTTGGCATCACGCCATCTCAAGGTGAAAGGATCACCCGCTGTATTAGTCAGTTGTATGAGTACATGGTTCTGTAAGCTTCTTTTGAACCCCTGATTATCTCGGTAGTTTTTCCTCTTGGCTAGATTCGCTTGGAGCTCAGCGTTTACGTGCTTGGCCTTTGCCTTTTCCGATCCCAATAAACAGGAAACCCTTTTTCTAACAAGCTGCATTCTACTGCCTGTTGATCCTGGTTCTATGTTGACTCACTTAAGATGATCTTGTTCTCTTCTTCTTACTTGTATCCTCCCTTCGTCCTGCCAGTGGGATTTTCTCGTACCGTCTTGGTTTCCCGATCTACGTTTGGCAAAACGACATGGAATGCGTGGCAGTTCTCATTTTGCTATCCCTTTGCTCTGAGTTGCAGGTGTAAGGTGGGTTACGGTGTTCTAACCGATGCAAGAAATTGGTATCTCTTCAAACGGGATAATGCCGGCTGCCTCAAAATATCAGCTGGTATTACGGCGAGTGCTGAGCCCCCGCGTGTGCTCGCTGCGTTGTCATATTTGGTGCACGCTGCTGCAGTGGATAACTCTGAGTTTGGTGACCCAACGGGGAATGGCCAATTTCCCTTAGTTCATGAAGCTGCCCCCTCTGAACATTCCGACGAAAGCAGTGATGACGACATCAATGATCGAACCTTTACAGCACGTGTGAGCCAAAATATCTCTTCCTCTGGAAAACGAAGGTAACTTGTCCAGCCAGCTATTCAAGTTTGTTCCATGAAGTCGGACACGTAGTCGAGAGCAAATGGTGAAATGACAGCAACTGCATTTGCAGGTCTGAAAGACATAGCTCGGGTGGGGCGCAGCTGGCTTTGGAAGATGTCCCCGCGGAGGACCTGAACCTGAAAAAGGCGGGCGGTGTCATAAGTAGTGAGGGGTGGAGTGGATGCGTTGTTAATGGCCGTTTGCGTGGCCAACCTGTTGCATTGAAGTTTGCCCACTTAGGCACGGAACGTGCGGAGGTGAGCCGGAGTTGTGTCATGTGGAAATGTTGCGTTCACATCTCACAGTGGCTGCTACTTCATCTAATCCGGGGACTGAGGAGGAGAGGTCCTGTTTGTGACATCTTTACTGACAGGTAGTCTTTGGTAGATGCAACGTGGAGCATGCTGGTGTTCAAGTGCACGTGCAGTTTGCGGCACTTACCTGTTTGTGATCTGACTCTGCCCAGCCCATCTTTGGCCGCGCTTGTGCAGGCTCTCCTGAAGGAGGTGGTTGCCTATACGAGGATGGAGAAGCTTTGGGGGGTTTTTGTTCCTCGATTAATAGGATATGGAACCACAAATAACGGTCGGGTTGTATTTATCGCAACTGAATTGATTGACGGTGTTGAGCTTGGAGAAGGTAGGATTTCTTGCAAAACTCTCAGATGCGGAGCATCCTACTCTCCGTATTCTGGTCTTGAGGGTTTCTCGTAGCCTGGGCATGGTGATTCTATGAAGTGTGTTTTTTTGAAGGGCCAATACCTTTGACCACCTGCAATCTGCTGGCAGAGTTGTCATTTATTTGCCTTTTGTGGTGATTATGTTTCAGTGGCGGTGACCCGGGAGGTGGAGACTGCAGCGCTTGAAGCGCTTGCTGCAGTCCATGCATGCGGGTTGCTTCATGGAGATGTTTCCTTAAGTAACATTATGGTTGTGTGGGGAAAGAAGCCTACTGTCCGCATCCTGGATTTTGGCTTCTCGTGTATTACCAGCAACAAGAAGTTACAGGAGGCAGAGCGCGTGCGCTTAAAGCGTCTTTTTTTCACACATGGTGGAGCAGCGGGGGAAGAAGCAAATGATGCAAGATATCCTTATATTCTGCCTTGTTAAATGCAAGGCAAGCCCTTGTCCAAGGAACGTTCACTTATCTTGTTACAGCTAGAAGTATCGTGTTAATGGCATCAGAGCAGGGTCAACTCTCCATTTGGAGAGTGCTATCGTGCGCTTGATACTTTGCGGCGTGTCTAGAAACAGAGAGATCGTGAATTATGCATTTGCATCCATGCTCGACTAGGTCCAATTTGAACCAGCTGACAGATTCTGACTGGTTATGTGTATCTGTTGCTGAAGGGTTATATGTATCTGTAGAAATTGATGCCAGCAGGCAGGTAGGCGTGCACTATTTTTTGGTCTCAAAGACATACATTGATAAAACATGATGTGCAGAGGGGACGTTGGATGTACTTTTAAATAAAAGATTGGATTGTGACTTCTATTGTCAACTGTTATGTTGAAGTCCAGTGAGGGGAAGTTGCTTAGCAGTACACTAAGTAAAATCAACAGTGTATTACAAAATATGGATTTGTAATATAGAATATGGGAGGGAGAAAGGTAAAAGTCAAGTAAGAGAAGAGGGGGAGGAGGTGTGGTGATAATCACAAATCTTGGGTGTACATATTGCATCATCTTGTCATTCAATACATGAGGCTAGTAGGTGGTTCCAATTGGTCATTTTTCTTGTCTACAAGTTTCATTAGTAGTGCCAAATCATGTAGCCATAGGTTGCTTAGATGGGTATGGTGGATTTTGAATCTAAACCAATGCCATGGTGTGAAGTGTTTAATTAGTTGGATTTTCGTGGCTTGGCAATTAGAGTGATGTGTACATGAGATTTGAATTCTTTTGTTTTGTTTTTTGTTTTTCTTTTTTCTTTTTCTGTTTTATATATATATATATATATATATATATATATGTAAATATTTATTATTATTATTATTATTTTCTCCCCTGCTAATGTTTAAATTTCACCTAAACTTGAAGTTTCTTTCATATATCCACTTAGATTCTCAATTTTCTTTCTGTAGATAAATTATTTTGTGAGAGCAAGGTTAAATTTGTAAAAATAAATGTATGAAAAAGAAAACATGGAAGAAGAAACCAAAGCATTTAGTAAGAAAGGAGATGGAAAAGAAAATCTAAATGCTTTGGTTAAAAAAAAAGCATGGGGAGAAAAAAACCAATGCAATCAATCAACAAGGAAAAGCATGGGGAGAAAAATTCCATCAAGTGTTTAATCAATAAAGAGGCATGGAGAGAAAAAGTACAATGGAAGTTGGAATAGGTTAAAGTACAATAGAGGGTTGATGGAGAAGATAGAAAGAGAGGTTGGAGTATGCTAACAAAATCTAGAGGGAAAGGGAAGATGCATAGTTTATATTACAGTTTGAGTTATAAAGCTAATACAATTTGAACAATTTTTAGTTTTTAATTTTTAATTTTTTTTTATATCATTCAAATAGAAATAGCATAAGTAAATTTTTTTACTCCATTAGAATCACAACCTTTGATAATGGGAGGATAGGTCACCTCTAAATTCTAAAATTCCAAAAATATAAGAATTTATCAATTTTAAAATTTCTTTTTAAAACCTCCATATCATCCAAATCATATATTCTTTGAAAAATTGAATACACCACTAAATTCACAACATTTCAAAATAGGAGAGTAAGTCTCTTCAAAATATTGAAATTCTTCATCAAAAATAGAAGTCAACTCTACATCTCAAAATCAAAGTGTTTTTATCTATCAAATGATAAAAGCATAAGTAAAGTTAATTGCACCATTGGAACCACAACTTTTAAAAATAGGGAGGGTGGATAAATTCAAAATTTCCAAAAAAAGTATGTAAATTTTTTGAAAACACACATTTAACTCTAAATCTTAAACCTAACTCTGACTAATGGTTGTGGATATTTGCTAAAGAACAAAATTTACATAGATTTTATGGGCGTTGCTCGACACTATATTGACCTCTACATGACTAATTGGAGAGAATATATACAATCCACTTGATAGATATTTTTTAAGATTTAAAGTTTAATAATTAGAACTTTATGTATATTTCAAACTTTTGACATTTTTGTAATGAGACATCTTAAATACTAAACCCTAAATCCTAAATCCTAAACTTAGAAATACACATGTAATTCTAAATCCTAAAACTTAAATCTAAAAACACACATGTAACTCTAAACCCTAAATTTTAAAACCTAGTTTATTATGACTAATTTTTCAAGGTGATTGTAATTGTATATAGCATATTTGTGGGTATTGTATTAATCTCTAAGCAAAAATGTGTCACAAGTATTTTTTAAGAAAGCCAAAACTTTGATTATTGATTTCATAAGCAACTTTGATTCAATTTTAGCAAATTTTGAGTCTAATATGATTGATGTTTCAAGGCAATTCTAATGGTATATAGCACGTTTGTGGGTTTTTTTTAATAAATCTCTAGCTATGAGCAAAAATGTGTGGCAAATTTATTTAAAGAAAGCCAATTCTTTGATTATTGATTATGTATGCAAATATGATTTAATTTTTAAAATCTTTGAGTCTAATGCAATTGATTTTTTAAAGTAATTTCAATAGTGATTAGTATATTTGTGGGATTTTTCATAAATCTCTAGATATGAGCATAAATATTTTTCAAATTTATTTTAAGAAAGTCAAATCTTTGATTGTTGAATTTGAGTGCAATTCTTGTTGGATTGTTTTGATTTTTGAATCTAATATGAAGGATTTTTCAAGGTGTTTGTAATTGTATATAATAAATTAATGTTAAATTATAAATTTATTATTATAGATCTTAAATTTTAAATCTTAAGATTCTAAAATCAACTCTAAATCCTAAAAACTCAAATTCTTTATATCTTTTAAATAGAAATAGCATAAATAAATGATTTTACTCCATTGGAATCAAAATCCTTGATAATGGGAGGATAGGTCACCTCTAAATTCCAAAATTCCAAAAACATAAGAATTTATTGATCCTTAAGTTCACTTTTAAAACCTCTATAATATCTAAATTATATATTTTTTAGGAAAACTAAATATACCATTAGATTCACAACATTCCAAAGTATGGGAATAAATTTCATCAAAATATTAAAATTCTTTATTAAAAATAAAAAAAAAACAGAAAAGAAAAGAAAAGAAAAAATAGTATCTAAAAATCAAAGAATGTATATGTATTAAATGAAAGAAGCATAAATAAAATTAAATTGCATCATTGAAACCACAATCTTTAAAAAAAAAAGATAGGTTAATTCAAAATTCCAAAATAAGTAGGTGATTTTTTTAAAGAATATACATATAATTCTAGATCTTAAATCTTAAATCATTTTATTTTAAATCCTAAATCCTAAATCTGGCCACTTTATTTGATAATATAATGCAAATTGGCATATCCATGTTTAATACATTTCATAGGCTTTGCACTTACAAATCATTAGTGCAAGGTGTAAATTCATGTGTGTTTGATAGATTTTATTTTTGGGCCTTAAATCCTTTAAGTCCGTTTACACTTGTACTTATAGATCTTAAATCTTAAACCCTTAGTCACACTTGTAATTTCCAAACTTTAGTCATATACTTTGGACCCTAAGCTTGATTCACATTCATACTTGTACATCCAAAAATTCCTTAAAGCCCATTTACACTTGCATTTGTAGACCTTAAACCTCTTTAAATCTCGTTTATACCTATGGCAATAGACCTTCAACTCTAAATCTTGTTTACATTCCCACTAGTAGATACTAAAGTTCTTACACTTGCATTGGTAGATCTTCAATCCTAAACCTTATTCACACTCATGTTGATAGACTCTCAACCTTAAACCTTGATTTGACTTGTACTAGTAGGCCCTAAATTTCTTATATCCTATTTACTTCCACACTTGTAAACCCTCAATCCATTAAATCATGTTCACACTCACATTTGTAGATCTTGAACTGTATCCCATTTATACTTGCACTAATAGAACCTCAATCTTAACCACACTCCATTTATACTTGTAATAATACATCTTCAATTCTATACTGCACCTCATTCACTCTTGTATTTATGGACCCTTAATTCTTTAAATCCTATTCATGCTCACATTGATAGATCCTCAATTCCTTAAATTCCATTCACACTTGATTTAATATACCCTAAATCTCTAAAATTCCATTCATACTTATACTTGTAGACCTTGAATCTACTTAAATCCCATTTATACTCACATTTGTAGACCTTAAATCTCCTTAAACTCCATTCACATTTGTATTTATAGACCTTAAATTTTCTTAAATTTGATTTACACTCGTTCTTATAGACCTTAAACTCCTTTAAATCCCATTTACATTTGCACTTGTAGACCTTCAACTCTAAATCTCATTCATACTCATGCTTGTAGAACTTGAACCCCCTTAAATTTCATTTGATATTCATATTTTTTATAACCTTGTGTCAAGGACTTATACTCGAAGGTTGTAGAAGATTGTAGAAGGCTCTAGAAAAGCTTTGTAGTTTGTGAAAGCTGCTTGAGAAGCTTCTTAGTTTGTAGAAGCTACTTGAAAAGCCTTCTAGCTCATAGTATATATAAGAGCCAATATTCAGGGGATCCTCAGTCTTAAGAAGACATCTCTTGGAGCTCTTGCTCATCTCTCTACTATTCATTTTGTACTCATCTGAGTAATCTAGTTCTTGCCAATTTTCTTTGAGCTTGTTGTTTTCAATTGATATTCTAGTTTCGTGATAGTTTGTCGAGACTACACTCATCTTTCATATCAGAGTTAGTTCCTTCTTATTAGAGTGTAGATTATTCCTCTACTTGAAGGTGTGGCATTTTATAGGTTGTGGATTACCTCCTTCTAAACTGATATTTCTTCTATTATAGTATTAGAGTCTTATCTTTCTTGAAAAGAGTGGATTACCACTCTTCTTGAAGGTTTAAGGTATTTTAAAATTTACAGAGTATCCTCCTCTAAACCAATATTGCCTTCTTGTAGAGTCATTTCTTTTCTCTCCTAAAATGGCCAAAGGTCACGATATTAGTATGACTGAAAGTTTGGAATCCAAATTGGATGCCATTATGAATGTTCTTGCTATGTTATCACAAAGAACTGTAGAGATTGAAGGAATCATTGGAAGACTTTATGATGATGGAGCATCTGAGATGGAACAATTAAGGATTCATCAGCCTCAATCTTCAACACCTAGAGAAGCAACTTTGCCTCTAGTTTAATAAGGACCATTGATCTTACCTCGAAAGGAGCCCCAAATTAGCCTTCTAGACAAGTTTGATGGTACATGTCTAAGTTTTGAGGTTTTATCAATCAAATTAGATTGATTATAGCTTTACAACCTGAATGCTATCCGACGAAGGAGTCACGTGTTGGACTAGTATGAACTTCACTCACGGGACAAGCTCTATCATGGTTTGTTCTTTTGTTTGAAAAAGGATCGTTAATTTTGAACAACTTCAAAACTTTTTTAGAGGCATTTGTAGAAGCATTTGGCAAATATGACAAGACGCGATGGGCTACAATAAAGATCCGATTACTATGACAAGGAGCACGCTCCGTGTCACTTTATGTATCAAATTTTAGACAATTAGTGTGCGACATCAACTGGGACAAGGAAGTATTGATGAATCAATTTTATTGAGGCTTAAGAGACGACCTGAAGGATTCATTATTATCTCTTCCTGATCTGCGAATACTTAATGAAGCCATTAGCTAAGCTATGAAGTACAATAATTGCATATTCCAACGTCACCAAGACCAACGCTCAAGACAACATACGGCTCACCACACTCCAACTATGTCAGCTAGCAGCCCGAATTCACATTTAGAGGTGGAAGACATACAAATTGACACGATACGTATCAAATCACTAATTCTAGAAGAAAAAAAGCGGCGTATGGAGGAAGGACTATGCTTGTATTGTTGTGAAGAAGGCCATAGAGCTGGAAATTATCCCATGAAGAAAAATTGATGCATTATTTGGACCAAAGGTGAATTTGTTCAGGAAAATAAGGATGCCTAGTCACAATAAAGATCCTGCAGCTGGATGATTCAATACCACAACAACAATCAGATTCCTCTCTTTCTGCTCAATCTATCCATTACTTTATCATTCCTCTATCTTTTGGCCCTCAGAAATTAAAAACCTTAGCATTATTAGATTTAGGAGCATCTACTTACTTTTTGGACAAAGAATTTGCTAAGCATCATGAGATTCTTCTAGTACAAAAAGTTAAATCCGTTCATGTAGAAGTAATAGATGGACGACTTTTATTATCTGGTAGTATCACCTATGAATCAGAACCTATAAAGGTGATGTTTAAAGACCATAGTAGTTATATTATTTTCAATATTATTAGAACTCCATCAAATCCTATTATTCTTAGTCTTTCTTGGTTAAAAATGCATAACTCATCCATAGATTAGAGGTTACGAAAGATGACATTTCCTATAGAACATTCCAAGAGTAAGGCTGTTAGAAGATCCCAAATCAAAAAACCCTTATTTATTGGAGCAAGAGCATTTGTAACATCGTCTAAGAAAGACACACCATTTGTCATTTATGCGACTTCAACTAGCGAAGAGAAGATTTTGACAACAAGTATATCGGAGCAATATAAGGATTTTGAAGACGTTGTCATGTGACATGTTTCTCTATTTGGGAATACACCAAGTATCTAGCTGTAGAGAGTTTAGGTTTCACTTGTATATTAAACATTAGCTCCCAAAAATCCTCTTTGCTTTGTATAAAAACACAAAATATATTAAAATCCTTCAAGATATTTTTCTTCCCAGAAAGACCTTTTTACATCAGACTTTAGGATCTCATATATCTCGATCCAACCGTTCAATTTGTTTCAAATTTCTACATTAGATAGATGCTATTCTTTTCCCTTATCACAACAAAAATGAATCGTACATCTACCACCGATCTTTCAGCATCTTAGAAACCCTAGCAGGTGCACAAAACCCTAACTTACAAGCACCTAAAAACTATTTTCCTTATATCTCAAAAACCCAAATTCCAAATTCTACAAAACTTATGTATAAAGCTTTATAACAAGATTATACACAATCTTAGAAATTTTGAGCCAAAACTTTGTCAAATTGTTTAAGATATAGGTCAAATCACAAGTATAAGTAAATCAGGCTACTTACTACCCTTAGATTCTAAGCATTGAATTCAACTGCCAATATCTCCTTTATAAAAGCTTAGAATTTAATAAGTAATATGCATAAATTATAGCTGAGAAAGTGCTCTCTTCAACTTCAGTCGCCGATCCTCGTTTGTTGCTTATATGCATGCGCAATGCCCCAAAGAGTGACAGTAAGTCCAAAACTAAACCTTAACTTTGAGCACCTATAACTTCATAAAAATCCCAAATGACACAAATTTTACACCAAAAACATATCCAAAAACCTAGACCTTTTGACCTTAGCCTTCAAAATTCAAATGCCTTCAAGAAACTAACCCTAATCCCTAATATGGCCTAAAGCAGCCTCCTCAAAGCCTATTGGTCATGATTTTTGACCAATAGGAATGGAGATTTTCGTCATTCATCTCCATTCATCTATATTGGGGCCCTAATTACTTCCTTTTCCACCAAAACCGTTCTTCAATCTTTTTTCTTATAAGATTTACATAATTTATGCTCTAAATACCAAATAAAAGAATCAAAAGAAGTTTTCAAAAGTCACCAATGTCTAACAAAGGTGACTCTATATATTTAGAAGTTACTATGAACTAAAGGAATTTTAAAAGCCACTATCAAAAGGAAATTAAAATTATACAAATTTTATAGTAATCTTTTTAAACCTCTTCTCAAGATAATAATCAAATTATATTCTATAACCAACTGAAATCTACTAACATGGCTCTTGCCATGTTACTTAGTAAATTATATATTAAGTATATAATTACATTATTTTCATATAATAGCCAAACCACAACACGACAACGTATTTCAAATGAAGAATGCTGATATACTACTGGAGCATTGACCATACGCTTGTGCCATAGACTTGCAGAAAAGAGTACAACCATCTTTTGGCCTAATCTACAATTTGTCACAGACGGAGTTAGTGGAGTTACAAAAGTACATTGATGAGAATCTAGCCAAGAACTTCATTCATCATTTGAAGTCGCCAACTAGAGCACCAATCTTATTTGTGAAGAAGAAAGATGGCTTGCTGCAGATGTGCATGGATTATCGAGGTTTCAACAAGGTGATATAAAAGAATCATTATCTATTACTCTTGATATCAGGTCTTCTAGAGCAACTTGGACAGAACTTTACAAGGATTGATTTAAGGAGAATTTATAACCTTGTGCAAATCAAAGAAGGAGACGAATGGAAGACAACTTTCTATACAAGATATGGCCATTTTGAATATAATGTCATGCCTTTCGATCTTACCAATGCTCTAGCGGTCTTTTAATACATGATGAATGACATCTTTCGGGAGCACCTTGATGATTTTGTTATCATCTATCTAGATGATATTCTAATATTTTTCAAGAATATAGAAGAATATGAAAAATACATTTGTTTGGTCCTTAAAAAACTCTACAAGCGAGGACTTTACGCCAAATTAGAGAAGTACTTATTTAACCAAATTGAGATGGAATTTTTGGGATTCATTGCAAGTACGGAAGGTTTGAAGATGGATCATAAGAAGATGGAAGCAATTGTATCATAGATAGTTCCAAAGATGATTAGAGATGTATAATGCTTTTTTGGCTTTGCTAACTTCTATTGAATCTTCATCAAGAATTATTCTTAAGTTGCTGCTCTCTCACTCAGCTGACATGTAAAGACAAGCTTAAATGGAAACTTCTAGCAGAAAAAGCATTTTAAGATCTTAAGATGGCATTTACTATGGCTCCAATCTTGGTACATCCAGACTTTGCAAAGGCCTTATATTTGGAGACTGATGCTTCACATTTTGCTATGGAAGTTGTACTTTTGCAAATAGATGCAGACAAGAATCTTCATCTAATTGTATTCAAAAGTTTTCTACTGTCGAGATCAACTATGAGATCCATGATAAAGAACTCCTTGCGATAGTGGATTCTCTCCAAGAGTAGTGTCACTTTCTTAAAGGAGCTGCACATTTGGTAACCATATACATAGATCATAAGAATTTGGAGTACTTCATGTCAGCTTAAGTTCAAAATCATCGTCAAGCTCAATAGAATATGTTACTTTTCAAGTTTGACTTTGTTATTACTTATCAATCTAGGAAGCAACAAGGACTATCTGATGCATTATGAAGGAGATCGTATCTAGCACCAAAGGTTGAAGAAGCAGCATTTGATCAACAATGTACAATATTATTGAAGTTGAAAAAATTCAGACTTTGCTCTGTTATAGTGCAAATTGATGCTGACTTTCTCAATCAGATATGTGCTGTGACTATTAGAGATTCTATAGCCCTTGATATCACGCAACGTGTCAATAATGATAAGTTTAAGGTAGAAGGAGATCTTTTATATTTTAAAGAGCTGTTGTATGTTCCAAAGAAACCAATACGACTCCAAGTTCTTCAATCTCGACATGACTTTCCAAGTGCAGGACATTTTGGATTCAATAAGACCTTAGAACTTATTTCTCAAGATTTTTTGTGGTCTCAAATGTGGAAGGACGTCAAGGATTTTTTCTTCTCTTGTGACATTTGTTCAAGATCCAAGAATCCTCAGCATCGTCCTTTTGGTCTTCTTCAACTATTACGTATTCGATGTCAGCTATGGTCTTCAGTTTTCATAGACTTCATTATGGACCTGCCGCCATCAAATTCACTTGATAGTATCTTTGTTGTACTAGATATGATTATAAAAATGGCACAATTTGTTCCTTGCAAGAAAACATTGTCAAGGAAAGACACAGCAAGGCTCTTCCTTGATAGTGTGTATCGATATCATGGTTTACCAGATGATATTGTGTCGGATCAAAGAACTTAATTCGTATCAAAGTTCTAGAGATCCCTTTTTGAGATATTGAAGGTGGATATCAAGCTTTCTTCACCTTTCTATCCTCAAACTAACGACCAAATAAAATGAGTGAATCAAACTTTAGGGCAGTATTTACGATGCAGCATCAACTATCAACAAGATGATTGAATTACGTATCTATCATTAGCCAAGTTTGCATATAACAACACCCTTCATGCGTCGATTCAACAAACACCATTCTTTTCTAACTATGACCATTATCCAAAGCTTGATTTGTTGAGTCCGTCAAGTAATAACAACCCGGCAACTGAAGGATTTGTGAAAGAACTATCAAAGCTTCAAACTATATTGAAATTTCAATTGCAAACCACCCAAGAAGCTTACAAGGCATCTGCAGATAAATTTTGGAATCAGGCACCTACTTTCAAAATTGGAGATAAAGTATGGCTACTTCAACAAAATATTAAAATCAAGTGACCATGTAATAAGTTGGACTACCGGAGATTGTAACCATTTATTATCCAAAAGAAAATTAATCCAGTGGTGTACTATCTGAGGTTACCAGTTGCTATGAAGGTATATCCAATCTTTCATGTTTATTTATTGGAGTCTTATCGAGAGTTTTCTTTTCATGTAAGAGTGCAATGTTCGCCACCTAGTATTAAAATTGAGAACCACGAGGAATACGAGGTAGAAAAGGTATTAGATTCATAGTGTAAGTAGAGAAAATTAAAATATCTTGTATATTAGAGTGGCTATGATATCAATGAGCGCACATGAGAACTAGCAAAAAATCTTATCAATGCATTATAAAAGGTACAGGAGTTTCATTGACAATATCGTCAAAAATCTAAGCCCTTTTGATGAAAGTTTTTTTAAATGAAGTTCCTTTTCCTTGAAGTCTCTTAATCCTTGGTCTTATAAAGAAGGGAGAGAAAGAACCTCTAAAAGATATAATTAGAGATTATAAATCTGCAACTTGAGCCATTCTTCCATATTTAGTACTTATATTTTTTGATGTGATATGGATAGCCAAGAGATAGATACCATACCAGTTATGTCTTTTCAACCAAGCATCTCATGAAGATGACCCCGAAATGAAGAACTACTTGTACGACAAAGACGACGGAAGATACCTAGTAATAGGTCACTAGTGATTGTGTTTGAGATAGAACCTACCTTCGGTGATCTTTTTAAACGAATGTTTACAGGGCATTTCGACAATGAAGACACGGAGGTTTATGCCTAGTCGGAAATTGAAGGTGTAGGATACCATCATTAGTTACAAGGACCAATGAACTACTTGTCGCACAAATAACAATTGGAAAATATTGCAAACAGTATGTAACAAATTTTCAACTTCTTACATTGGTACTGACTCGCAATAGTAGTGTTTATCGGAGACCTCGAAGCTAAAGGAGAGAGTAATGTCAAGGACATATACTAAGAAGTTGTCAAAGATTCTAGAAGGTTCTAGTGAAGCTTTGTAGTTTGTGGAAGCTGCTTGAGAAGCTTCATAGATTGTAAAAGCTGCTCGAAAACCTTCCTAATTCGTAGAAGCTGCTCGAGAACCTTCTTAACTCGTAGAAGTTACTTGAGAAGCTTCCTAGTTTGTACAAACTACTTAAGAAGCTTCCTAGTTCAAAGTATATATAAGAGCCAAGACTGAGGAGATCCTAAGTTTTGACAACACAGCTCTTCGAGTTTTAGCTCACATCTCTAGTGTTGTTTTTAAACTCATCTGATTAATTTAGTTCTTGCCAATTCTTCTTGAGCTTCTTGTTTCCAATCAGTATTCTAGATTTGTGACACCTTATGTCTCTTCAATCATAGATTCAATGAAGGCTTCAAACATGTTATTGGAATCAAAAGTATGACAAACATAGATGCACATCCATTTAAAATCTCCAAAATAGAAAATACACAAAAAAATCAATCCTCAAATCCATGTCAAATGCAAGGCCTTATATCTTGATATTGAAAAACTATAGAGCAAGTTATTCTTATCATATGATAGATAGATCCTACAAATAAAGAAGCAGATCAAATAAAATCCTCAAATATTCTTCTTCAATTACATACATCAACTCAAATACCTTAAACACTAAATATCCAATATTATCCTATTTATACACATCCATAATAATTTATTCACATATTTATAATTATAAGCCCTCAAATTGATCCAATGTCTTTTTCAAAACTTTCAAATACACCCTATATTACAAAAGTCAACTATCTTAGAGGCAAATCAAACCTCCTTATATCTTGGAAATTAAGAATTGGTAGAGCAAGTTGTTTGTACCATTAAAATTGTAGATTTCAAAAACAGAGTAATATGTCAACTCAAAATCCAAGAATAAGGAGGTTAGTAAATCCAGGTACATTCTTATAATCCTAAATCCTGAACCTTATAAATGGGCATATATTTTTAATCCTAAATCCTAAATCCTAAATCCTGAAAATCCTAAACTTCTAAACCTTGACTCTATTGTAATTAATTTTTCAAAGAAATTACAATGGTATATATCAAGTATATATTAAATTATAATTTTATTATTATAAATCCTAAATCCTAAATCTTAAGATTTCATATTCAATCTAAAATCCTAAAAAGTCAAATTCTTCATATCTTTCAAATAGAAATAGCATAAGTAAATATTTTCATACCATTGAAATCATCACTATGAAAAATGAAAGAATAAGTCACCTTCAAATTTCAAAATTCTAAAAATATAAGAAATTATTAATTCTAAAAATATAAGAAATTATCAATTCTAAATTTTATTTTTAAAACCTCCATATTATCCAAATCATATAATTTTTGAAAAAACTAAATATACTATTAGATTCATGATATTTCAAAATAAGAAGGTAGGTAACTTCAAAATGTTAAAGTTCATCATCAATAAAAAAGTCAATTCTATCTTCAAAGATTGAAGAATTGTCACGGACACAAAATACAGACTTGAAATCTAACAAGAAGTTCAAGAAGAAGTGGCAAAACTAGATTAAACAGATGAGTACAAGAACAACACCAGAAAGATGAGCTAGAACTCGAAGAGATGTGTTGTCGAGACTGAAGAACTCTTCAGCCTCGATCCCTATATATACTCCTACTTAGGAAGCTTCTCGAGCTACTTCTATTAACTAGAAAGCTTCTAGAAGGTTCCAGAGACTTCCTTTCTAGAAGGTTCTAGAAACTTCTCGAGCTACTTCTATTAACTAGGAAGTTTCTAGAAAGTTCCACGGGATTCCTTTCTAGAAGCTTCTAGAAACTTCTCTTCTAGAAGGTTCCAGAGACTTCCTTTCTAGAAGCTTCTAGAAACTTCTCTCTAAAAGGTTCCAGAGGCTTCTCTTCTAGAAGGTTCTAGAGGCTTGTTTTCTAGAAGGTTCTAGAAACTTCTCTCTAGAAAGTTCTAAGGAATATGTCCCTAACATCACCCCCTCCTTTAGCTTCGAGGTCTCTGAGAAGCAATGTTGTTGATCAGTATCAACGCAAGAAAATGAAGATCTGTCGCATAACTTCTGCTATGAACTCCAACTGTTGTTCACGAGGCAAGTGGTTCATCGACCCTTGAAGCCAACGGTAGTGGCCCACGCCTTCAACTTCTGACCAAGCATGAACTTCCGTGTCCTCATTGTGAAATTGTCCTGCAAACACGCCTTCTGGTTGACCATCGTAAGCAGGCTCGATCTCAAATACGATCACGAGTGATCGGTTACTCGGTATCCTCCGTCGTCGTCGTGGTACATGTAGTTCTTCATCTCGGGGTCGCCTTCGTGAGCTACTCGGTTGCCATACTCTGACTGGCATAGTATCTATCTCTTGGCTATCCATATCAAAAGACCAAACTACGATCTATCTTGGAGAAAATAACTACATCAACTATGAATTTTGCTAGTGCTCTCCCCTTTTCTTATATTGTTGGGAGAACAAGCTTCAGAAAGAAGCTATCATCGAATTGATTTAGGTTTATCGGGATGTCGTTGATGAAACTCCTGTACCTTTTGTGGCGCATTTGCAAGATTTTTAGCTGGCTTCCACGTTCGCTCATTAATGTCATAGCCGCACCAATGAACAAGATATTCTAACTTTCTCCACCTTCGCCGTGAATCCAATACCTTTTCAACCTCGTATTCTTCGTGGTTCTCGATTTCAATACTAGGTGGCGGACATTGCACTCTTCCAGGAAAAGATGACTCTCGATAAGGTTCCAACAGAGAAACATGAAAGACTGGATGTACCTTCATAGAAGCCGATAACTCCAGTCGGTATGCCACTGGATTAATTTGCTTCTGGATGATAAATGGTCCCAATCTTCGATAGTCCAACTTATCACATGGTTGCTTGGTCTTGATATTTCGTCGAAGAAGCCAGGCTTTGTCTCCAACTTTGAAAGTAGGTGCTGGATTCCGAAATCTATCTGCAGACGTCTTATAGGATTCTTGAGTGGATTGTAATTGAAGCTTCAACATAGTTTGAAGCTCTGATAGTTGCTTCGCAAATCCTTCAGCTGCTGGATTGTTATTTGTTGACGGACTCAATAAATCAAGCTTCGGATGATATCCATAGTTGGAAAAGAATGGTGTTTGTTGAGTCGACGCATGGAGGGTGTTGTTATATGCAAACTCGGTTAGCGGTAGATATGCAGTCGAATCATCTTGCTGATAGTTGATGCTGCATCGTAAGTACTGCTCCAAGACTTGGTTCACTCGTTCCGTTTGGCCATCAGTTTGAGGATGAAAAGCTGAAGAAAGCTTGATATCCACCTTCAATATCCCAAAGAGAGATCTCCAAAACTTTGACACGAACTGGGTACCTCGATCTAATATGATATCATCTGGTAGTTCATGATATCGATACACATTATCGAGAAAGAGTCTTGCTGTGACTTCACTGGATGATGTCTTCTTACAAGGAACAAAGTGTGCCATCTTCGTAAGCCAATCTACCATGACAAAGATGCTGTCAAATGAGTTTGATGATAGCAAGTCCGTAATGAAGTCCATAGAAATTGAAGACCATGGTCGACGTGGAATTGGCAATGGCTGTAGTAGTCTATAAGGGCGATGCCAAAGATTCTTAGATCTTGAACAGATGTCACAAGAGAGGACAAAATCTTTCACATCCTTCCACATTTGGGGCCACCAAAAATCTCGAGAAATAAGCTCCAAGGTCTTATTGAATCCAAAATGTCCCGCAGTTGGAAAATCATGGCGAGATTGAAGATCTCGGAGTCGTGCTAGTCCTTTTGGAATGTACAATCGCTCTTCAAAGTATAAAAGATCTCATAATTGATTTCAGCAGCAGAGAACTTTCGAGAATAGAATGCAACTAGATGGAGCTTCTTATCTTCACTCATTTGTGAAAGCACAACTCCCAAAGCAAAATCTGAAGCATCAGTTTCTAAATAGAAGGCCTTTGTAAAGTCTGGATGTACCAAAATTGGAGCTGTAGTAAATGCTGTCTTCAAATCTTGAAACGACTTCTCCGCCAAAGGTCCCCATTCCAACTTATCTTTGCATGTTAATCGAATGAGAGGAGCAGCAACTTGAGAATAATTCTTGATGAAGATCCGATAGAAGTTAGCAAAACCAAGAAAGCATTGTACGTCTCTAACCGTCTTCGGAACCTCCCAAAATATGATTGCTTCTACTTTCTTGGGATCCATCTTTAAACCTTCTGTAGTCGCAATGAACCTCAAAAATTCCATCTCCGTCTGGTGAAATAAACACTTTTCTAATTTGGCATATAGTCCTCGCTTGCATAGTTTCTCCAAGACCAAACGAACATGCTCCTCATGCTCTTCCTCGTTTTTAGAGAATATTAGAATATCGTCCAAGTAGATGACAACAAAATCATCGAGGTGTTCTCGAAAGATGTCATTCATCATATGTTGGAAAACCGCTGGAGCATTGGTAAGACCAAAAGGCATGACATTATATTCGAAATGACCATACCTTGTACGGAATGCTGTCTTCCACTCATCTCCTTCCTTGATTCGTACGAGATTATAAGCTCCCCTTAGATCAATTTTTGTAAAGATCTTTGCACGTCCAAGTTATTCTAAGAGACTAGAAATCAAGCGTAATGGATAACGATTTTACTTTGTTACCTTGTTGAGGCCTCGATAGTCCACACACATCCGTAATGATCCATCTTTCTTCTTCACAAATAAGATGGGTGCTCCAGTTGATGATTTTGAATGACGAATGAAGTTCTTGGCTAGATTCTCGTCGATGTACTTTCGTAACTCTGCCAACTCCATTTGCGATAGATTGTAGATTGGGCCAAAAGGTGGTTGTGCTCCTTCTTGCAAGTCTATGGCACAATCATATGGTCGGTGTTCCGGTAGTATGTCGGCGTTCTTCTTTTGAAACATGTCTTCAAAATCTTTATATTGCTCCAGTATACTTGCTGTTGAGATCTTCTCCTCGGTATTTGGAGCCGCATAAATGACAAATGGAGTGCCTTCCTTAGATGATCTTATAAACGCTCTTGTTCCAATGAATAAGGATTTTTTTTTTCGAGGTTTTTTACTAGGTTTTTTCTTGGGTGGTTTTGTAGGAAAAGTCATCTTCCGCAACCTCCAATCTATCAATGGATTATGTTTTTCCAACCAAGAAAGACCAAGAATAATAGGATTTGATGGAGTTCTAATAATATTAAAAATAATATGACTACTATGATCTTTAAACGTTACTTCTATAGGTTTTGATTCATGGGTGATGCTACCAGACAATAAAGGTCACCCATCTATGACCTCAACATGAACAGGTTTTGATTTTTGTACTAAAGAGAACTTATGACGCTTTGCAAATTCTGCGTCTAAAAAACAAGCAGATGCTCCTGAGTCTAGTAGTGCTAAGGTTCTCAGTTTTTAAGGGCCGATAAATAGAAGGATTGTAAAACAAAGTGTAGGTTGGGCAGGAAGAAAGGAACCTGATTGTTGTTGGGATATTTCATTGTCCAGCCGCACGGTTCCTACTGTGGGTGGGCATCCTCGTTTTCCT
The DNA here is from genome assembly GCF_059467195.1 of Physcomitrium patens. NCBI lineage: Eukaryota > Viridiplantae > Streptophyta > Bryopsida > Funariales > Funariaceae > Physcomitrium > Physcomitrium patens. The sequence goes on along the minus strand of NC_143435.1, from coordinate 11,777,335 downwards.
GAACAAATACTCCCCTAGTCTTGACTATGCCTCGATTTTGCTTTTTGGGGCAGTTTCCGACTTTGTGGCCTTTTCCATCGCAATATAAGCATAAATTTTCCTCCATACGTCACTTTTTTTCTTCTATAGTAAGAGATTTGATACGTACCGCATCAATTTGCATGTCTTCCACCTCTGAATGCGAATTCACATTACTTGCCGACATAGTTGGAGCATGGCGAATTGTATGTTGTCTTGAGCATTGGTCTTAGCGACGTTGGAATAGGCGATTATCGCACTTCACAGCTTGGCTAATGGCTTCATTGAGCGTTCGTGGATCAGGAAGAGTTAAAAGCAAATCCTTCACATCATCTCTTAAACCCCAATAGAATTGAGTCATCAACGCTTCTTCATCCCAATTGATGTCGCATACTAATTGCCTAAAATCCGAAGTATAGACTGATGTAGAACGCATCCCCTGTCGTAGCGACCGGATCTTTGTTGTAGTCCATCGAACCTTATCGCGTTCACCAAATGCTTCCGCAAATGCTTCCAAAAAGGTTTCGAAGTTGTTTAATATGGATTATCGTTTCTCAAACAAAGGAGCAAACCATGATAGAACTTGTCCCGTAAGTAAGGTTCCAACAAGCCCAACACGTGACTCCTCCGTTGGATATCGTTCGGGCTGTAAAACTGTTATCAACTTGATTTGATTGACGAATCCTCGAAACTTGGAACGTGTTCCATCAAACTTATCTGGAAGGCTAACTCGAGGCTCCTTATGTTGTAGAACTAGTGGTTCTTGTCGAACCTGAGGTAAAGTTGTTTCTCCAAGTGCCAAAATTTGAGGTTGGTGTAGTTTAGATTGTGCTATCCCAAATACTCCATCATTATGAAGCCTTGCCACCACTCCTTCAATCTCTGCAGTTCTTTGTGATAACGTAGCGAGGGCATTCATAATAGCATCTAACTTAGACTCCGAACTTTCTTTCATACTAATGTCTTGACCTCCGGCCATTCTAAAAGAAGGACAAAAATGACCCTATAAGAGGCAATATTGGTTTATAGGAGGGTAATCCACAACCTATAAAATGCCTTAAGAATTTCAAGAAGAGGGGTAATCCACTCTCTCCAAGAAGAATAAGACTCCAATATTGTAACAGAAGAAGTATCAGTTTAGAGGAGGGTAATCCGCAACCTCTAAAAAATGCTAGTATACCTTCAAGTAGAGGGGTAATCCACACTCTACTAAGAAAGAACTAGCTCTGATATCTCAAGTTAGTGTAGTCTCGACGAACTGTCACGGACACAAAATACACACTTGAAATCTAACAAGAAGTTCAAGAAGAAGTGGCAAAACTAGATTAAACAGATGAGTACAAGAACAACACCAGAAAGATGAGCTAGAACTCCAAGAGATGTGTTGTCGAGACTGAAGAACTCTTTAGCCTCGATCCCTATATATACTCCTACTTAGGAAGCTTCTCGAGCTACTTCTATTAACTAGGAAGCTTCTAGAAACTTCTCTTCTAGAAGGTTCCAGAGACTTCCTTTCTAGAAGCTTCTAGAAACTTCTCTCTAAAAGGTTCCAGAGGCTTCTCTTCTAGAAGGTTTCAGAGGCTTGTTTTCTAGAAGGTTCTAGAAACTTCTCTCTAGAAAGTTCTAAGGAATATGTCCCTAACAAGAATCTATATCTACCAAATAAAAGAAGCATAAGTAAAGTTAATTGCACCATTGGAACTACAACCCTTGAAAATGGAAAAGTAACTCAATTCAAAATCTCTAAAAAAGTGTATTCATTTTTAGAGAATATTCATTTAATCTTAAATCTTAAATCCTAAAATCCTAAACTCTAAATCTTTAAAACATAGATAATATAATTTTAAAACATATATATATATATATATATATATATATATATATATATATATTTAAAAATTAATATAAATTTAATATCTTGTAATTTGGTTGATATTTACTTTTACATATTTAAAGTCGCCTTTGTTAGACCTTGGTGATCCTTGAAGTCTTATTTTGTTTTTTTATTTGATATTTAGGACATATATTATATAAATCTTATCAAAAAAATGATTAGAGAGGAATCTTGGTAGCAAAAAGAGAAGTTAGATCATCCATATGGATGAGTGGAGATGGATGATGAAAATCTCTATTCCTATTGATCAAAAATCATGCCTTATAGGCTTCAAAGAAGATGCCTAAGGTCTTATTAGGAACTAGATTTATTTTTTCGATTTTATTTGAGCTTTGGAGGCTAGGATTACTAAGTTTAGGTTTTTGACTATGGTTTTGGTAGAAATTTTATATGATTTGGACTTTATATGAAAGTAATATGGACGCTCAAAGTTAAGGTAATGATTTTGTACCTATTGTCATTCTTTTGGACATAATACATGTGTATAGAAAGCAATGAAGGATTGGCAATTGGAATTGAAGAAAGTACTTTCTTCACTATAATTTTTATATATTATTTGATGAATTCTAAGGTTTGGATGGAAGAGATATTAGAAGTTGAAGTGAGTACTTCAAATGTAAGAGTAGTAAGTGACCCGATTCCCTAGAAGTTGTTATTTGAGCTATATTTTGAGCAATTTGACGAGATTGTGACTCAAAATTTTCAAAAATATGTATAATTATATTTTTAAACTTTATGCACAAATTTTGTGGCATTTGAATTTCGGATTTTCAAGATATGAATAAAATAGTACTCAGGTACTTATAGACTAGGCTTTAGAGCATCTGATAGGATTTTTAAGATGCCAAAAAATTAATAGAGAATTTATTGTTTATTTTTTTTTGGTATAGCTTAAAAGCAAGTGCAAGACGATTTAGAAATTTGAATTAAATAAAATGGTTGAATTAAAGAACATGAATTTCTAAAATTCTAGAAAAAAAAATCTTTTGTAAAAAAAATATTTTTTGAGGGATTTTTCTACAATTTGGTCATTTTATATAGAGTAAAGAGATTTTGGAAGCGAAGACTTTGTGTATAAGTTGAAAGTAGAATAAATCACTTATTGGAGCTTAATTAATAAGTTAAAATTGAACTCTCTATAATTAGATACTCTATATATTTTTAGATTATAAATCATGTTATACGACAACATATACAAATTTGATCCAATTTTTAAAATCTTTAAGTCTAATGTGACAGATTTCTTAAAGCAATACCAATAGGATATAGCATGTTTTTAGAATTTTTTTAAATTTCTAGATATGAGCATAAATATATCATATTTATTTTAAGAAAGTCAAATCTTTGGTTGTTGATTTTGAATGTAATTTTTGTTGGATTGTTCCAATTTTTTATTCTAGTATGAATGATTTTTTAAGACATTTGCAATGGTATATAATAAGATAATATTGAATTAGAAATTTATTATTATAAATCCTAAATCCTAAATTTTCAATCTAAAAATATACATATAACTCTAAATCCTAAATCCTAAACCTAGTCTACTATAACAAACCTTTTAAAGCAAGTGCAATTATATATAGAATATTTATAGGTGTTTTATAAATCTCTAAGCATAAATATGTCACAAATATTTTTTAAAAAAGCCAAAACTTTTATTGTTGATTTCATTAGTAATTTTGATCTAATTTAAGCAAATTTTTGAATCTGATATGATTGACGTTTCAAAAAAATTCTAATGGTATATAACACGTTTGTAGGTTTTTTTGTAAATATCTAGCTACGAAAAAAATTGTATGGCAAATTTGTTTGAAGAAATCAAATCTTTGATTATTCATTACGTATTCAAATTTGATCCAATTTTTAAAATCTTTGAATCTTATGTGATTTATTTTTAAAGAAATTCTAATAGTTTATAGCATATTTGCGGATTTTTTATAAATCTCTAGATATTAAAAAAAATTTATCTCATATTTATTCATATCTAGAGATTTATAAAAAGTCAAATCTTTAATTTTTGATTTTGAGTGGAATTCTTATTGGATTGTTTTGATTTTTGAATCTAATATGACTGATTTTTAAGATGTTTGTAATGCTATATAATAAGTTAATTTTAAATTATAAATTTTTTATTATGAAATCCTAAATTTTAAATTTTAAGATTTTTAAATCAATCTTAAATCCTAAAAAGCCAAGTCCTTTACATCTTTCAAATAGAAATAGCATAAGTAAATATTTTTACTTTATTAGAATCATGATCTTTGATAATAGGGAGTAGGTTACTTCTAAATTCTAAAATTCTAAAAATATAAGAATTTACTAATCCTTGAATTTATTTTTAAAACCTCTATTTCATCCAAATCATATATTTGTTTTAAAAAAATTTAAATATACTACTATATTTACAACATTCTAAAATAAGGAGATAGGTCTCTTCAAAATGTTGAAATTCTTCACTAAAAAAAATTCATCTTTATATCTAAAAGTCAAAAGATATATATCTATCAAATAAAAGAAATATTAGTAAAATTAATTATACTATTAGAACCACAATCTATAAAAATAAAAAAATAAGTCAATTCAAAATTCCAAAAATAATATGTATATTTTTTGAAAAAATACATATAACCTTAAATCCAAAACCTTTTTTTTCTTAAATCCTAAAACCTAAATCCTAAATTCTAATTCCTAAACTTAAATCTTAAATCCTAAAATCCTAAGCTCTGAAATCCTAAATCTTAAACCTAGTCACTTTATTTGATAATATAGTACAAATTGGCATATCTATGTATAATACATTACATAGGCTCTACGGTTATAAATTATTAGTGCAAGGTATAAATTCATATGTATTTTGTATACTTTACTTTTAGGCCCTAAATCCTTCAACTCCATTTATACTTATACTTGTAGATCCTAAATCCTAAATCTTTATTCTTACTTGTAATTTTCAAACCTTGGTTGTATATCTTAGATCTTAAATTTAGTTCATACTCACACTTGTATATCTTAAAATTCTTTAAATTCCATTCAAACTCGCATTTGTAGACCTTAAATCTCCTTTAAATCTTGTTTACACTTATGTTGGTAGATCTTCAACTTTGAATCCCATTCATATTTCCACTCGTAGGTACTAAAGTTTTTAAATCCCATTCATATCCACAGTAGTAGACCTTCAATCCTGAACCTCGTTCACACTCATATCAATAGACTCTCAATCGTGAATCCCATTTCCATTCATATTAGTAGCTTCTAAATTCTTTAAACTCCATTCACACTCACATTAATAGATCTTCAATCTCTTAAATTTTGTTCACACTTGCATTTGTAGACCTTGAATTGTATTCCATTTACACTTGTACTAATAGACCTTCGACCTTGAACTGTACTCCATTTACACTTACATTTGTAGATTTTGAATCACATCCCGTTTATACTTACATTAGTAGACCCTCAACCCTGAACTACACTCTATTCACACTTTCATTAATAGATCTTCAATCCTAAACTACACTTCATTCATCTTTGCATTCATAGATCCTCAATTCCTTGAATTATATTCATACTTGCAATGGTAGATCTTAAATTCCTTAAATTCTATTTACACTAACATTTGTAGACCTTAAATCTCCTTAAATCTTATTCACACCTACATTTAAAGATCTTAAATTTTCTAAAATTCTATTCATATTTGTATTTATAGACCTTAAATTTCCTTAAATTCTATTTATAGTCATACTTGTAGACCTTAAATTCCCTTTAAATCTCATTTATATTTACACTAGTAGACCCTCAACCTTTAACCTCGCTCACACTTATGTTCATAGATCCTAAACCCTCTTAAATCCCATTTCACATTTGCACATTTTTGTAACTTTATATCTTTTCAACTGTAGATTTAATGAAGGTTTCAAACATGCTTTTGAAAGCAAAAGCATGACAACTATGAAAGCAAATCCAATCAAAATCTCTAAAATAGGAAAGATACAGAAATTCAACCCTTAAACCTATGTCAAATCCAAGGCCTTATATCTTAATATTGAAAAACTTGTAGAGCAAGTTATTCACACCACATGATAGGTAGATCCCACAAATAAAGAGGCATGTCAAATAAAAACCTCAAATATTCCTCTTCAATTGTAGAGATCAATTCAAACATCTTAAATTCTAAATATTTAATATTGTTCCATTGTCAAAGACATGAATCTTAAAGAAAGAAAATCCTCAATATACTTTTGTGTCAGTAAAAAAAACTAGAAAGTCATTGAAAGATAATATAATATTGAACTAGAATGGCTATTGTCAAAAATAATAAAACTAGAAAGTCTTAAAATAAGACTAAAGACTAAAAAGGAATTGATAAGAGTAAAGAAGGCTTACTCTTGCCTCTATATATACTCTCTGATTAGGAGTTACATTACAATATTTTATAGGACCTCCAACATGTGTTGACTTTGGTAGCTATATGTCTAAACTTGTGAGATAAGTCATCTATGTATGTACCACATAGTTAATTTATTTCACAAGCTATTATACGGAGTTAATTTATTCGAAAAGCTACTATATAGAATTAACTTATTCTACAAGCTACTACATGGAGTTGACTTGTTTTATAAGCTATCAATACATGATTAACTTGTTGGCCAAGTTTCTAACCTATAAACACATCTAAAGTTAAAATCATTTCTATGAAGCTTCTAAAAAGCTTTTGTAAGAGATTTTATGAAATTAATCTATATATATTTACTTCTATCTAATCATATAAATAACTATTGGAATAAATATATATGTTCATGATATTACTTTTTCTTCTAGGAACGAGTTCTATGAGAAGCGGTTATCATCTTTCATAGATCTTGTAATTCATTATCTTGGTTTTGATGGATGTTGTCAATGAAAGGCCTCAATATTTTTTATTTTATTTACAAGATTCTTTGATGGATTCCATGTGTATTCACTAATATCATATTTGTGCCAATAAATAAGATATTCTAATCTATTTTAGTACTACCTTGAATCTAAGATTTTTTCTATTTCAAATTCTTCATTATTATCTATTTTTTTAGGAGGAGGTGGCATTTGTCTTCTTTCCAAAATATTCACTATCTTATATGGCTTAAAAAGGGATACATGAAATATAAGGTAGATCTTCATAGACTCCTATAGATATAATCAATAAGCAATAGGATTGATTTATTCACAAATAAGAAAAGGTCTCAGCCTACGATAGTCCAACTTATCATAAAGACAAGTAGTCTTGATATTGTGACAAAGTAACCATACCTTATCATCCACATTGAATTATGGTTGCTCTTTGCAATAGGAATTTGCATTGGTCTTTTGTTGTTCTTGAGCTTTCTTTAATTATGCCTTCATTGTTGTATGTAGCACTAACAAATGATTTGCTGAATCTTTCTCTATGGAATTATTAACTTTTAAAAAGTCAAAAGTATCAAGTCGTAGATGATAACCATAATTGACAAAAAAAGATGTTTGTTGAATAGAAAAATATATCAAATTATTGTATGGAAACTCTACTAATGACAAAAGAGTTGTCCAATCATCTTGATGATAGTTATTGGTACATCTCAAATACTATTTTAGAACTTGATTCACTTATTTTGTTTGTCCATCAATTCAAGGATGAAAAGTCAAAGAGAGCTTTATATCCTTTTTTAGAAACTTGAATAAAGTTCTCCAAAATCTTCATACAAATTGAGTCCTCTTATTCAATACAATCTTTTTGGCAATCTATGATAGCAATAGATATTGTCAATGAATAGCTTAGTTATTTCTTTACTTGAAATAGATTTTGTACATAATATAAAATGTGCCATTTTGGTGAAGTGATTTGTGATCACAAATATAGAATCATATGAACTTGAACTTGAAATATCTGTAATAAAATTCATAGAAATAGAAGACTATAGTTGTTCAAATATAGATAATAGTTGAAGAAGTCCATAGAAGTGATGATAAGGAGTTTTTGATTTTGAACAAATATCACATGATTGTATAAAGACTTTTACTACTTTTTATATTTATAGTCACCAAAAATCTCTAGATATAAGCTCCAAAGTCTTGTTATATCTAAAATATCTTGCTACTGAAAAGTCATGATATACTTGAAGAATATATAAATATACTTTTTCTTTTGAAATATATAGGCATCTTTTGAAACAGAGTAGGTTATTTTTGCACTCAAACTTTGAAACATCATGAAACTTAGAAGAAATATTCTTGATATCATGAATAAAAAGATGAAAGGACATACTTGATTGAATTTGTTTGATAAAGAACAAATCAATAGTCAATGTTGATTTCATTGTTGGAAGATAAAAATGCTCTGGCTTCAAGAGAATTATTCTTTTTTGATCAAAAGATATATTTTTTTTTTGTTGGTATAAGATAAGAGCATTTAAAAAGAGCATCTGATAAACCTTGTTGTTTTCTAGGTCAATATGTGATCTAAAAATCAAATCTTGATAATGATATGTTTCAACGCGCTTAGTAATGATTCAAAATACATGCCAATATGAAATACTTGAGGTTCTTATAATCTGTATGTATTATGAATGGACTTCAAGCACCTTCTAGATAATGACACCAATCTTGAAATGAATCTATAATTACAAGAAGTTCTTTGTCATAGATCTCATAGTTAATCTCAGCTGTAAAATTTTTTTGGAATAAAAAGCTATTGGATAGAATTTTTCATCTGCTCTTATTTGTGATAATACTACATTGAAGGCAAAGTTGATGCATTTATTTCCATAAAAAATACCTTGGAGAAGTCAACATGATATAAGATTGATATATAAGTAAATTATTTTTTTAAAACATCAAATGATGCTTTGGATTCTTTATTCTACTCAAATTTGTCTTTACAAGTCAAATGTATAAGTGGAGCTACAACTTGAGAAAAATTCTTGATAAAGATTCAATAGTAATTGGAAAAGTTCAAAAAGTATTTTACGTCCCTTATTATTCTTAAAATCTTCTAATCTATGATATTTTGGACCTTCTTTGGATCTATCATTAGACCTTTATTAGAAATGATGTATCTTAGGAAGTCAACTTGAGTAGTGTAGAATACATACTTTTTAACTTGACATATAATCCTACATCTCTAAGTTTTTATAACTTACAACAAACATTATTAAAGAAAGAGAAGTTAGAAGCTACAACACTTAGCATCAACAAAGTTGCATACAAAATAAAGTTAGGAATAAGATGATTCTCACTTCCAACACTCTTTATTTATAGCTAGAGTGTACATCGATTGTAAATGAAGTTCATCTATGATTATTTTCATCCTTCTTTCTTATAATTAAATAAATCCTAAATTCTTCTTAACTTAGCTACTACTTAAAAATCCTAGTTACTACCATAATAACATCTTTTAATCTTTTATTATCTTTTAACTATTAGAAATTTATTATGGTTTAACTTTATATAGTAGCAACTATATAAAATCTTGCTGATCTTCAACACTCCTATTTTATTAATTATCAAAAGGCTTTTAAGCCTAATACCTCTATCAACTTAAAGTGTCTATCCTTTATCAATGCTTTTATAAGCACATCACCAAGCATGTCTTTTGTAGCACAATACTTCATACCAATTACTCCATCTTTAATTTTCTCTCATATAAAATGATGTTGAACATCAATGTGCTTAATTCTTAAATGGTGCTTTGGATTCTTAGCAAATCCAAGACATCTTTGATTATCATATATTATTAGAATTGTTTCAAATTATGCTAGTCTAGTATCTTCTAAGAGTTGTCTTATCCAATATGCTTCCATTGTACAATGACTTGCTACCATGTACTTAACTTCCATGGTTGATCTTATAATAGTAGGTTGTTTCTTGCAATTCCGTAGAATGACTCCCATCCCAATAAAGAATACATATCTTATTAAGGATCTTCTAGCATTTGTATTTCTAACCCAATCCGCATTACAATATCCTTACAAATCAATATTCTTACCACCAAAGTACAATTTGAAGTTCTTTGTATCTTTTAATTACCTTGATACCTTTTTTTATTATTGTTCAATGTAAAGGTCATGCCTTAGACATATAGTCGCTCATAATACTTATACTAAATCTAAGATCTACTTTTATGGCCACCATTGCTTACATAAGTGAGCCTACTACTATTTTGTATGGAATACTTTGCATCTCACCTTCAACTTGTGTATATTCTTCATCCGTGAGCTTCATCATCTTCAAATTGGCTTCCAAAGGTGTTCCAATGGACTTGCACTCCTTAATGTTGAAACGTTTTAATACTTCTTTAACATATTTGGTTTAGTTCATTGTAATGGTCTTGTTGCTATGATCTCTTATAAATTCTACTTTTAAGAAATAATAGAACTCTTCCAAATCACTTATCTAATACTCTTTTTTTAATATGTCCTTCATTCAATCTATCTTTTCTATATTATTAGCCAAGATGATCAAATCATCAACATAGAGGATTACAATTAGCAAGAACTCTTTAAATTACATTACATATAATAAATGATTAGCTTCACTCCTTGCAAATTTTTTATTAACAAAAAATGTGTCAATATATTGGTACTATACTCTTGGTGATTATTTCAATCCGTACAAAGATTTTTTCAACTTGCATACAAGGTATTCTTTGCTTTAGTGTATAAATCCTTGAGGTTGGTTTATATAGATATCTTCTTATAATTCTCCATTCAAAAAGGCCATCTTTACATCCATTTGGTGCATTTTTAAGTCCATTGTTGCCTCAATTAATACAATGGTCCTAATGGTGTTGAATTTGGCAATGGATGCATAAGTCTCATTGAAGTCAAATCCAACAACTTGTAAATATCCTTTGGCAACTAATCTTGTCTTGTGCCTCACCACTACATCCATTATATTTTTTTTAGTCTTAAACACCCATTTACAACCAACATTAAATTGATTTGCTAGAAGAGGTGCCAATTCCCATGTACCATTCTTCATAAAAGATTGGTACTTTTCTTCTATAGCCTTCTTCCACTTCATTGTATCTTGGGACTTTACAGCATTATATAAAGACAAAAAATTAACAAAGAATGTAATATTTATATGTTCTTTATTTACTTGAAGAAACATGTGGTTCTTCCACCATTTGCCATGAAATCTTCTTTCTCTCAAGAGATATCTTCTTTCATTTAAAGAAAATTCAGCCTGTTATATTCCAAGCTCCCTTTCAAGCTTCTTTTCTCTTAAAGCTTATCTTTTCTCATTTAAAAGTTGATACTCTTCATCATCATCATTATCATCATTATCATCTTCATTGCTAGTTCTTAGAATTTATATGGCCATCTTTTTCATCTTCTTTGCCTCTTTATCTTCATTCATATCTTTATTATCTTTATTTTCTTCATCTTCTTCTTTTGTTGCTAGAGTTGGAGTTGTATCTAAAAACACATCATTATTCCTACTTGGACACATTTTCAAGTACTCACAAGCACTTTTATCTTCGAAAAACTCAACATTGCAACTTATGATGATCTTTTTTGTGTCCAAATACATTAGCCTATATGTCTTGGTACCTTCACAATATCCTAAGAAAATACACTTTGTACCTTTTGCATCAAATTTGGACCTCATACAATCTGGTGTCTTTGCATATACAATATATCCAAAGATCCTCATATGTGAAATATAAGATTTTTTTCCACTCCAAGCTTCTTGTAATATCATTGATACAAGAGCACTTATTGGACACATATTCTTTATATATATTGCATTCACTATAGCTTCTGTCCAAAAGTCATAATCAAAATTTTGACCATGAAGCATGCTTCTTGCCATCCATAATGGTTTGATTTGCTCTTTCCATAATATCATTTTATTGTGGAGTATATAGAGTTATTTTTTGTTTAGCAATTCTTTCATTTTTCAAATAGACATCATATTACTTAGATATGTACTCACTTCCATTATCCATATGTAGCACCTTGATTTTGCACTCACTTTACTTTTCAACAAATGCTTTAAACTCCTTAAACTTCCAAAAGTACTCTTTCTTTGCTTTAAGAATGTAAATTCAAAATTTTCTTGAAAAATCATCAATAAAAATGAAAAAATACCTTATTCTTCCAATACTTAAATTCTTCATAGGTCTACATATATCAAAATAGACAATCTCTAACAACTTTGTAGTATATATTGCTACACTACTTGAAAATGAGGCCTTTTGTTGTTTGCCTTGTATGCATCCTTTTCATACAAGTTATATTATATTTTGGCTTATTTTACCAAGATCTAAGCCACTAACTATAGACTTAAGCTTTGCTATGCTTTTCACGTTCAAATGGCTAAGGCAACAATGCTATATATTCAACTTATCTTGGTTTGATGTTAACTCAACAAATGCAATTACATCTACTCCATTGACCTTCTTACACTTGAGGTAGTATAAATTCCCCTCTCTAAAGCATTTGGCAACCATATTTCTATACAATTTTTTTACAAAACATCCATTCTTATTGAATTGAATCATAAAACCTCCCATTATAAGTTTATTAATTGAAAATAGATTTTGCTTCGTCTTGGATACATAGAAGATATTTTTAAATCTGATCTTATTGGTTTGTCCATTCAAAACCACCTCCACCATAATAGAACCAATTCTAATGGCTTGACATATACCACTATTTGCCAAAATCACATTTGATATTGAAATAGCCTCATAAGTGTCAAATAAATATTTATAAGATATCATATGCTTAGAAAAACTTGAATCCACAATCCATCTTGATATGGCAGCTATAGAAGTCCTATTTGTTGCCATGAATGTATAATCTTATCCTCTAAACTCATCTTGTATACTATTTACATTCTCCTTTTCCATCTTTTTGCCTTTGTAGCAATTTTGAGCAAAATATCCTACTTTGCCACAATGAAGCAAGTTTTGACATTATCTCAATAGTTTGAATAGTTTCCTTTGCCTTATCATGATTAGAGTGCTAAATCTTCATTTTGAGAGTCTTTTTCTTTCTTCTTAGTTACTTCATGTCTAAGTCTTGTTGTCACAAAGTCTATTGTGAGTTCTTTCATCTTGATGGATTCTAAAGCCACAATGAGGTAGTTGTAGAATTTTGGCAAGCTCATGAGTAGTTTCATAATAATATTTGTTTCTTTTAAGGACTTATCAACAATTGCAAGCTGATTTGTAAGTGCCTTCATCTTGTTGATGTATGCTATGAGGTCTTCACCTTCTTCTATCTTACATGTGAATTACTTCCTTCTTATATACATGATGTTGGATAATTTCTTGCTCTCATAAATTTTTCAAAGAGTCTTTCATGCTTTTACTAGTTCTTTATAAGAAATAATGTGGAAGAAGTTGGCTTCATCTACATTACATGAAATCAATCTAAAGGCCTTCTTTTCACAATATTTATAGTATTTTTTTTCTTTTGTATCAACATGCATGTTTAGAAGCTCTTCACTTTCATCTAGAATACTCCATAGGTCCAAAGAAACCAACAAAAGCTATATTTTGACCTATGGTAAAAATTCTCACTTCTAAACTTTTCAATTACTCTCAATCTTTCATCTTCACTTGAAGCTATATTTAAAGAAGAGATGTATTTAAAAAGATCAAAGAAAATACTCTAAAAGCTTTCAAAATTAGCAAGAAGGTATTGATGCCTTAAAATCTCAAAATACCTTCTTTGTAAATAAACTAGTGTTTTCACTCTCAAAACACTTTCAACTTCATTTTTAAGACCTCTCACAAGTTTAATGATCAATATAAAAGTCTCAAATCAGATTTGTCATCCTTCTATTATTTTTATACTGACAAATCATTGCTAGGTACTATAAAAAGCCTTTTAAGTACCTAAAATTCTTTTCAGACATGAAACTATAAAGTTAGTCCATCAAAGATTTTAATTAATAAAAAAATACAACACTAATATTCTATAACAGCACCATAAGGTGCAAATCAAACCTTGAATCTAAGATGCACTTAACAACAAATAAGAGAAAACAAAGATCTAGATCTAAATCTAAATCTTAAAATTAGGAGTTTCAAAATCTCAACATGAATAATAATAATATGATCTATTCTACACAACAACAAAGACTTCATATAACTTCATAAAAATTTACAAAGAAATATCAATGGATCCATAACCTATTAAAGAAAGAGAAGTTAGAAGCCACAATACTTAGCATCAATAAGGTTGCATAAAAAATGAAGAGTGGAGTAAGATCTCTTTCACTTCCAATATTCTTTATTTATAGCTAGAGTATACATTGATTGTAGATGAAGTTAATCTATAATTTTTTCATGTGTAACATCTCCAAAAGATAGAAAATGACCATCTATGAGTTCTACATGTACAGATTTATTTTTTTTGATTAATAATATCTCTTATTTTTTGATAAAATCTTTGTCTCTAAAACAATCTAAGGCTCTTGAATCTAACAAAGTTAAGCCTTTGTGATTTTTTGGTCCTAAATAAACTTCTATTATAAAACAAGGTGAGGGATCTGAGGAGAAAATAAAACCTTTATTAGGAATTATATAAGATTTTAGCCACACGGTCCCTATTATAGCTGAAAAAACTTATTTTCTAAAATCTCGTCTTTTTTGGCAACCATGCTTCTCATTTTATGATTGTATTGTTTCTTTGGATAATGTTGAAGAAATAGCTTTTTAATAAACAAAGCGTAAGCCTTTTTGATGTTGTCAAATCTTTTCTTACTTTGTGAGGAATTTAAAATGTACCATATCAATTTGCATTGATTTTGGCTTTGATAAATAAGTTTCTAAAAACTTAGAAGTTGCCATCATTATTTTATGTGTTCTTCTCTAACCAAATTTTTGTTCTTGATGTCTTTCAAATAATCAATTGTTGTATATAATAGCTTGAGCAATAAATTATTCGAAAGATTTTGTCTTTGATATTTTTAGTAATAAATCTTTAATATTAACCTTCAATCCACATAAAAATTGATTCATAAGGGCTTTTTCATTCCAATCCGCATTGCAAGCAAAGCTTTGGAACTCAACAGCATATATGGTGGCTGATTGTGAGCTTTATCATAAAGATATGATTTTGGTCTCTATTACTCTTTTTTAATCACTTTCTTTGAATATGGCCATAAATACTTCTAGGGATGAATTTAAATGATTAAATAGTCATGAATCCATTTCCATTAAAAGTACAATCTAAGAAAGAGCATTTTTTGATAGAAGTGTGCCTATAAATCTAACTTAAATAAATCCATCCGGATATTGAAAAAGATGCAATGTTAGATAGAATTTAATTTATTGTAGAAATTTTTGAAATTTTGATCTTATTCCATCAAAATTTTTATGCATATTGATATTTATCCTTATCATACTTATAGAAGCGAAACTCCTTGAAATTGGTTGCAATATCAATCTACTTGCTTCTTTCAATTGTACAACTTCTTATTGCATACTCTGAACTTCTTCTACAGGTGTAGGCATAATACTTCCATGACTCATGTTAAAAATACATGAGATTTTTACTCTTAGAATATCAACACGCTCATGAAGATCTGCATTACTTACAAATCTATTCTTATTTCTATTGAGAGTAGCATCCGTAATCTTTTCTTTTATAGATAATTCAAAAAAATTCAAAAAAATTAATTAGAAGAAGATAATCTACAACCTTTAATACCAAATGAAAATTTCTACAAAGAAAGATAATCTATTCTCTTTAAGAAAAAGATCAATGTTAGAAAATAAGATTTTTTATTTGAAAGTGAGTAGTCTACAACCTTCAAAATATAACAATAGAAGTAGGATAATCTATTCTTTTTTTAGAATAAAACAATAATAGAGAATTAATACTCTTATCAAACTATCAAAGATTTGAATCTTGAAGAAAGAAAATCCTCAATACACTCTTGTATCACTAAATGGAACTAGAAAGTCACTGAAAGATGATATAATATTGAATAGAATGGCTATTGCTAAAAACAAGAAAACTAAAAAGTCTTAAAATAAGACTAAAAATTAGAAAATAATTGACAAGAGTTAAGAAGGCTTCACTCTTACTTCCATATATACTTTCTAATTAGGAGCTATATAGTAATATTCTATAAGACCTCCAACATGTATTGACTTTGCTAGCTATATTTCTAAACTTACAAGGTAAGTCATCTATATATGTCCCACATAGTTAGCTTATTCTATAAGCTACTATATCAAATTAACTTCTTCTATAAGCTATCAACACATGGTTAACTTGTTGGCCAAATTTCTAATCTTCAAATACATCTAAAATTAAAATTGTGTCTATGAAGCTTTTGAAAAGCTTATCTAAAAAACTTTATAAAATTAATCTATATTTATCTATTTCTATCTAATCATATAAGTAACTATTGAAATAAATTTGTATGTCCGTAATACCCACTTATATATATCTATAATAATTTAATCACATATTTATAATTAAAAATTTTCTAATCAATCCAATGTTTTTTTTAAAACTTTCAAATGTTTCCTATATTGAAAAAGAGAAGTCTAGAAGCTACAAACACTTAGCATCAGCAATGATTGTAGTCTAAGAGAAGTGTGGAGAAAGATAATTCTTACTTCCAACACTCTTTACTTGTAGGTGGTGGTTTGCCCACCAACGAGGCAACTTCCATCCATTTGATATTACATCGATTTTTACCTCATCTTATTAAAGCCTCGGTAGTACCACAATAACTTACTTTACCTCTTTGTTGCCTTTTTACTATTAGTAACATACTATGCTTAAACTTTATGTGGTTGTAACTAAGCAAGTACTTATTGTTCTTCAACACTCTCACTTTGCTAATAGTTAAAAGGCTTTTAATCCTAATCTCTTAATCAAGTCATGATGTCTATCTTTCATTAATGCCTTTGTAAGCATGTCATTTGTAATACAATACTTCATACCTATTATTCCATCTTCAAGCTTCTCTCCTATGAAATGATGTTGAACATCAATGTGCTTGGTCCTTGAGTGATGTTTTGGACTCTTTGCAATTCTCATATACCATTGTCTATAAGAGATTGATACTCTTCTTCCATAGCCTTTTCTCACTTGATTGCATCTTCACACTTCATACCATTACACAAAGATAATGGATCAACAAGAAGAGCAACATTTGCATGTTCTTTACTTTGTGGAAGGATGTGATCCTTCCATCATTCGCCACGTTGCTTTTTTTCTCTCAAAGAGTATCTCTTTTCACCTATAGAAGAACATTCACCTTCTTGCACTCCTTGTTCTTTTCCAATTCTTAAATCTTGTCATTTTTCATTCAATGGTTGGTACTCTTCATCATTATCATCAGCCCAATCTTCAACATCTTCATTTCTTTCATTGCTGGTCCTAGAAATTGTAAAAGCCTTCATCTTTTCAACCTTCTTTGACTTTTTATCTTCATCATCTTTATTATCTTCATCTTCTTATTTCTTTACTGAATTCAAAGATGTGTCCACAAACACACCATTACTCCCACTTGGACACATCTACAAGTGCTCACAAGCACTCTTGTGCTCCAAAAACTCAACATCATGATTTTTGATGAGCTTCTTGGTTTCCAAGCACATTAGCCTATATGCCTTAGTACCTTCACAATAACCAAAAAATACACACTTTGTACCTTTTGCATCAAGTTTGGACCTCATACAATATGGTATTTTTGCATATGCAATGCAACCAAAGGTCCTTATATGGAAAATGCAAGGTTGTCTCCCACTCCAAGCTTCTTGTGGTGTCATTGTTGCAAGAGCACTTGTTAGACATCTATTTCTTGTATATACTGCATTCACCACAACTTTCGCCCAAAACTCATAGCCAAGGTTTTGAGCATGAAACATGCTCCTTGCCATCTCTACAATGGTTTGATTTGTCCTTTTAGCAACACCATTTTGTTGTGGAGTGTATGGAGTTGTAATTTATCTAGCAATTCCTTCATTCTTCAAATAAACATCAAATTGCTTAGACATGTACTCACCTCCATTTTCCATATGTAGCACCTTGATCTTGCATTCACTTTGTTTTTCAACAAGTGCTTTAAATTCCTTAAACCTCCAAAAGCATTTACTCTTGGCTTTAAGAATGTAGATCCAAATTTTTCTTGAATAATCATCAATGAAAGTGAAGAAATACCTTGATCTTCCAATACTTGTATTTTTCATAGGTCCGCATACATCCAAATAGACAATCTCTAGCAACTTGATAGCACGTGTTGTTATACTCTTTGGAAATGAGGCCCTTTGTTGTTTGCCTTGTATGCATCCTTTACATGCAAGTTGTTTTGTATTATGGCTTGTATTGCCAAGATCTAAGCCACTTACTATAGTCTTGAGCTCTCTCATACTCTTCACATTCAAATGGCCAAGGCGACGATGCCATATATTCAACTTATCTTAGTTTGATGTAAACTCAGCAAATGCGGCTATTTCCACTCCATTCACCTTCTTACGAATGAGGTAGTACAAATTTCCTTCTTTTAAGCCTTTGAAGACCTTGTCTCCACTCCATGTTCTTACAAAACATCCATTCTTATCAAATTAAACTTTAAAACCTTTTATTACAAGTTTACTCACCAAAAGTAGGTTTTGCTTCATCTTAGGCACATGAAAGACGTTTTTGAGTCTGATCCTATTGGTTTGTCCATTTACAACCACCTCTACCATAATAGAGCCAATTCCAATGGCTTTACATATACTACTATCTGCCAACACTACGTTTGATGCTGAAATAGCCTCATAAGTATCAAATGAACACTTATAAGGTATCATATGCTTGGAACAACCTAAATCCACAATCCATCTTGACATGGCAGCCATAGAGGTCTCATTTGTTGCCGTGAATGCATAATCTTGTCTTCCAAACTCATCTTGCACACTATTTGTATTGTCTTTCTTCATATTTTTACTTTTGTAGCAATCTCGAGCAAAATGGCCTACTTTGCCATAAATGAAGCAAGATTTGACATTATCTCGTTGATTTGAATAGTTGACCTTACCTTGACGTGAGTAGAGTACTGAATCTTCACTTTGAGGCTTTTTTTCTTTCCTCTTGGTTACTTCATGGGCAAGTCTTGCCGTCACATAATCCATTGTAAGCTCTTTTAGCTTGATGGACTTCAATGCCACAATAAGGTAGTTGTAGGATTCGGGAAGGCTCATTAGCAAGGTCATGATAATATCACTTTCTTCTAAAGGCTTGTCAATAATTTCTAGTTGATTTGCAAGAGCCTTTATCTTATTAACATGAGTCATGAGGTCTTCACCTTCTTCCATCTTGCAAGTAAAGAACTTCCTCCTTGTATAGATAATGTTGGATAAGTTTTTGCTCTCATAGATGTTGCAAAGAGTCTTCCATGCTTTTGCTGGTCCTTTGCAAGAGATAATGTGGGAGAAGTTGGCTTCATCTACATTAATTGCAATCAATCCAAAAGCCTTCTTTTCATGACGTTTGATTTGTTTCTTCTCCTTCATATCAACATCTTTGCTTGGAGCCTCTTCACTTTCATCTACAATATCCCAAAGATCCAAAGACGCCAACAAAAGCTCCATTTTGACCTTCCAATGGTAGAAATTGTCACCTCTAAACTTCTCAATAACTCTCAATCCTTCACCCTCACTTGAAGCCATGTCTAAGGAAGAGTTGTATCAAAAAAGATTGAAAGAAGTCCTAATGCTCTCAAAAATCAGCAAGAAGGTTATGCTGCCATAAAATCCCAGAATCCTTCTTTGTGAATAAACTAGTATTTTTACTCTCAAAAATACTCTCAACTTCACTTTTAAGACTTTTCAAAAGTCTGATGACTTATTTAAGTGTCTCAAATCTGATTTGCCACTCTAATATCTCTCTTATGTTCATAAATCACCTCTATATACCATAAGAGGCCTTTTAAGTACAATCAGTAACTTTAGGACGTGAAATCATAAAGTTAGATTACCAAGGATCTATCTCAACAAAAACACAATGCAAACTTTTTCTATAAGTGAAAAACAAGACACTAACACCAAAATACTCTTAACCACAAGTAAGACCAAACCATGATCTAGATCTAGATTTGAATCTAAAAGTTAGGTTCTTCCAAAGCTTAACATCAGTAACAACAACTTGATTTATTTCACACTTACAGAACCACTTCAAAGAACTTCAAAAAATACTCAAGCAAATGTGAGTGGGCCCATAACCTATTGAAAAAGAGAAGTCTAGAAGCTACAATCACTTAGCATCAGCAATGATTGTAGTCTAAGAGAAGTGTGGAGAAAGATAATTCTTACTTCTAACACTCTTTATTTATAGGTGGTGGTTTGTCCACCAACGAGGCAACTTCCATCCATTTGATATTACATCCGTTTCTACCTCATCTTACTAAAGCCTCGGTAGTACCACAATAACTTACTTTACCTCTTTGTTGTCTTTTTACTATTAGCAACATACTATGCTTAAACTTTATGTGGTTGTAACTAAGCAAGTACTTGCTATTCTTCAATATCCTATATTATAAAAGCCAACTATCCTAGAGGCAAAGTCAAACCCCCCTATATCTTACAAACTAAGAATTTGTAGAATAAATTATTTATACTGTTGGAATTATAGACCTCTAAAATAGAGTAGTATGTCAACTCAAAATCTAAGGATAAAAGGGTCAAAAAATCCAAGCACATCCTTATAACTATAAATCCTAAATTCTAAAATCTTAGACTTTAAATCTTATAATAGAATGTATTCTTATAATTCTAAACTCTATAATTGGGCATACTCTTATAACCTTAAATCTTAAATCATAAAATCCTAAATTGCTAAATTTTGACTCTATTGTAACTAATTTTTTAAGGCAATTGCAATGGTATATATCAAATATATATTAAATTATAATTTTTTTATTATAAACCCTAAATCCTAAATCTTAAGATTCTATAGTCAATCCTAAGTCCTAAATTTTAAGATTCTATAGTCAATTCTAAATCCTAAATCCTAAGATTTCATAGTCAATCTTAAACTCTAAATTCTATGATTCCATAGTTAATTTTAAATCCTAAAAAATCAAACTCTTCATATCTTTTAAATAAGAATAGCATAAGTAAATATTTTTATACCATCGAAATCACAATCTTCAAAAATGAGGGAGTAGATTACCTCTAAATTTCAGAATTCTAAAAATATAAAAAATTACCAACCCTTAATTTTATTTTTAAAACCTCCATATCATCCAAGCCATACATTTTTAAAAAAAACTAAGTATATGATTAGATTTACAATATTTTAAAATAAGGGGATAGGTCAATTCAAATTATTAAAGTTCATCACTAATAAAAAAATTCAATTCTATCTTCAAAAGTCAAAGAGTCTATATCTAGCAAATAAAAGAAGCATAACTAAAGTTAATTGAACCATTAGAACCACAATCCTTAAAAATAAGAGGGTAGATTAATTCAAATTTCCTAAAAAAATATGTTCATTTTGTAAAAACACACATGTCATCTTAAATCCTAAACTTTAAATCTTAAATCTTTAAAAATAGATCATATGATTTTAAATTATATATGTTTAAATAATAATATAAATATGATATTTTGGAACAAAAAAAGACATATATTTACATATTCTATCCAATATATTATTATAGTATCCAAAAGCTTCTATATATTTATTATATATTTTAAAATATTTTTCAAATATTAATTAAAATATTTTTTTTTATTTTAAAAAAATCATATTTTTTAAATTACAAACTTACTAAAGATATTAAATATATCATTAGAATCAAAAGCATAATAAATAGAGAAGTAGGTCAAATAAAAACTTTCAAAAGACAAAGTACAAAAAAAATGAACAAAAAATTATATCGAGTCAAATGTCTTATACTTCAAAATTTAAAAATATTTATAGGATTTCAAGTCTATCATTAGATTTTTAGATCCTTAAAATAAGAAGGCAAGTCAAATCAAAATTTAAAAACATTTATTCATATGTAAAATCAACTCAATAGTCAAAATGGTCAAACACTTAATATCTACAAATATATACACTTTTAGAAAACTTCAAGTATATATTTAGAATAGATAATCTCTAATTGACTCTAATATATTTTTTAAAATTTAAGGTTTAAGATTTAGGATTTAATTTCATATAGGTATTTAATATAGTACATATGTATATTTGTGATATTAATTATACCATTGAAATTCTAGATATTATAAATAGAAAGAGGTAGATCAAGTCAAAAACTAAAAATATTAATGCCCAAGAACCGGAGACATTCTTATAATTCTAAATTCTAAACCTCAAACCTAAATCCTAAATCTTAAGTATTTATATCTATCAAATGAAAGAAGCATAAGTAAAGTTAATTCCATCATTGAAACCACAAATTTTGAAAAAAATAAAATAAAATAAAATAAAATAAAATGTAAGTTAACCTAAAATTTCAAAAAAAAAATGCCCATTTTTTGAGAATATATATATAACCTTAAACCCTAAATCCTAAACATATACTTATATATATCAAAAGAACTTTTGATTTCAAACTTTATAATAAATCTAAATAAAATAACAATATATAAAGTTATATTGATATTGATTATGCCTCAAAATGCAAAGATCTATAGGGTATTAATATTTTAATATAGTTAGAGTAGCAATTACATAAAAAATTAAAAGACACCAATGAATAATAAAATCATCAATTGAATTTGAATACGTAAGTCTATCTATTGAAATTACAAGAGCTATTTGATTAAGAAGATTATCTACTAAAATAGGAATCATACAATCTTTACTGTTTGTGCTCTTACTGAGTAATACCAACAAAAAATTAATGTAAAAATTTCAAGAAACTTTTATCTTATTTTAGAAAAATCAATCAATAATAAAGTTAGCTAAAAATCATATATTTCATATAAGAATAAAGTAAATTGAAGTATATCATTATTTATTAAAGAAATAGAATATTCAAAAAATATTAGTTTGTATTATATACAAGTTCATAATCTCTCTCTCTCTATATATCTATATATATATATATATATATATATATATATACAAGTTCATAATCTATATATATAAAAGTTCATAATCTATATATATATATATATATATATATATATATATATATAAGTTTATAATCTATATATATATATAAAAGTTTATAATCTATATATACATATATATATATATATATATATATATTTATACAAATGTATTGTCTTGAAGTACAATCAAGCAATACTATACAGTATTGAAATTAATCAACTTTTAAAAGACTACTCAAATCTCATACTATATAAATTCCAGAATCTTTTTATAAGATTTAAAACTTTTGAACTAATGACACAAGTGAAGCAATTATATAACTTATTTTATTTATATTATATTTTATATATATAAAAAAATAACTAAAAATAAGATACTTAGTACTATTGAAGAACAAGCACTTTGAAGATACAACACTTAGCATCAGCAAGGTTGCACCTAAAGAAAGAATGGAATAAGATATCTCTCACTTCCAATACCCATTACTTATAGGTAGTGGTTGCTACCCTAAAAAACAACTTCCATTCTTTGACTTTTAGAAATGTAGCCCTAGGATCCTTTTGGCATCTCACGATGTCGTGTTGTAACACGAGTATACCGTGAAAATATAAAGAAAGGAGACTTTTATTAATGTTCAGTTACCTCGAATATTGGGAGCAACGACCAACTCCAGTGCAAATACTGAGTGGCCAGGTTCAGTCACCCCGTTACAGTCAGCCGGGGCATATTGAAATGCTCCGTTCGATTTCAATAACGGGAGTCAGCAGAAAGACAAAAGACCAATTCACACGACGGGTGAGTTTGGTTCGAAGAGCCAATTGGATCTAATTTCAAGAATCCAATCTGGGTCCCCTTACCCAATATGAGACCTGAATTGGCCGAGCAATCCAATGCAGTCTAATTAAGGGAAAATCCAGGTCTTACTACGGACCTTAGCCAATCTGACGCGAGGACCAATTCGACCCAATTACGTGAACATCCAGGTTACTACGGGCATCTTACCCAATATGAGATGTGAATTGGTTGGGTGACTCAATGTGGACCCGAAGACGGGGTTTCGATTCTGTTTCAGGCTGTCCTGTTCTCTATGCCGTTTCAGGGAACGTTGTTTTCGATAAAAAGATCTCTTAAAGGTAAAAATAGGGAACAAAGCTCTGGCAGCGAGAGCCAATTTTGGATCCAAGCACTGACGGTGGGAGCCAATTCCGGATCCAAGACGGAAGATTGAAGAAATTCAGAGGATAAGGTTAGGGGAGATAATAAGTTTTGGGGGAGGTTTTTTTTTTTTTATGGGGTTTTTGGATTGAGAGAGCTAGCTTCATGCTTCAGGCGGGGAAAGAAGACAGAGAATTGGGTTTTTTTTCTTCATAGAATTTTGGGAAGACTGAGGCAATCGTTGCTGAAGTCAGTGTTGTAATGGTGAATCGGGATTTTTAATGAAGTAGGTTTGATTACTCTTGACTGTTTTGTGAAATCGAGTTACGTCTGTGATGAAGAGTTAAAAAGATATCTATAGGATTGAGTATGTGGAGTGAATGAAATTTATTGAGTTAATCTAATAAGACAGTCAGTGGATACAAGATCGTGAGTATAAAGCGGTATCGAAGATTAGCAGTTTGGGTTGATCGGGGTTCTCTCCAACGTCTAGAGACCTACCGGCTGGGGCAAAAAGGACTTCAACAAGTAGTCGAAGGGCATCCGTATAGATTTACGGTGTATTCTTGCAGTCATTTATATTCCAACAGTCAAAAACTGATAGACTTCTTGACTATTGGCGAATCTCCATACTACCTTCTATAGCCAGACGCCCGGCGGGTTCTCAAGCAGGAAAGCACTTAATACGATAAAAGTGGTGAACCCGATGTAAAAGCTTGAGGTGGAAGGTATTGGATTTTGGTTGATTTTATCTTTATTTTATGGAAAACGAAAATAAAAATTTTGAAGGATTTTTGGGAGAAGTTTCTGGTGGAGATTCTTCTAAAGGAGAAGGTATGCACATGGATCCATCTATTGCTAGTATGTTTCAAGCCTTCTCATTAGCAATGTAGTAATAGAAAGTAATGATCGAAAGGAAGCTTTGGCAACCAAAGCATTGCAAGCAGTGGTCAATAAAATTGATCAATTTGATGGGAGGAATATTTCAAGGTATTTAAGATGTTATGTTCGTGAAATGGAATTAAATCGGGTTTCTGAGAAGGAAATGGTTGAACTATTTGGACTTGCCACGATACCGGAGATAAGAGACCACATTACATCGAATACGGATCGTTATGGGAATTCATGGGAGGTTTTTTCACATGCATTGAAAGACGAATATTTCTTGGAAGATGTTGATCGCGTTACTAAGAAGCTGTTTTTGGGATGGATTGAACGGCCCAATAAGAATTTGCAAGCAACAGAGCTACTAAGGGAATTTGAGAGGCAGTACTTTCAATTATCGAAGGTAGAAAAATTGACATTGGAGCCGAACAAAGTTGATCTATTTCTTCAAGCTGCTGATGGAGAATTGCAAGAGAAATTAGAACCCCTTCTTGAAGACAAAGAAGAAGATGAAGGATTGACAACAAAGTGGAAGAACGTTGAAGATGCGGTGAGGTTGCTTACAAAAAAAGAAAGGAGGAAGGATAGGAGCAATATTCCGAAAACAGTACAAGCACCCAAAGCTCCAGTACATACAACACCACCGACAATGCCTACAGTTCAACCTTCGACATCCTTGTCAAAAAAAGCAGATATGGGTATGGAAGAAATTATACGAGGAATGCGAGATCTTCAAATCAAATTGGCAAGACTTGAAGAGAATACTTCTATAAATAATTCGAAGAATGTTTCAAAACAAGGATATGTACAAAGATGAATTTGGTGTGATGACGCTTCATACACTAGAAAAGATTGCAATGAATTTAATAATATGATACGGCAGGGAATTCTTTGTTGGAAAGATGAAAAGATAGCATTGAAAGATAGGGAGGATCTTCTTCAAACCAATTTTGGCAAGGAAGGAATGAGAGCATTAGTTCAAGATTATCTAAAAGAGCATGAAACAACAGCACGAGAAAGTGCAAGTTATGGTGCTAGAGTAGATGATGAAATTGGTGGAAGTACGGAAACTAGTGAGTTTTGGGCTTCTGCCGTTTCTACAATGCCAGAAGGGAAATTACCTCGAGAAGCGTTATTGAGGACAACAGCTACAATACGAGGTAGAATAGGTTGGGAGGATCTTGTTGAGTCTCTTTCAGTTTATGCATATATTGCTAAGAGCCAACATGAAGCTTTGATGGAAGAAAAGAGACGAGGAAATTTTGATGATACGAGAGAAGGAAATTCTTCTAAGAGGCAAACTCGAGGAGACAAGGCTCGGCAGGCAGCTTCACAAGAATTGCCTGTAAATGATACCTCAGCATCATTGGGAGAAAAAATAAAGGAGACAAAAGATAAGGGCAAATCAATTGCTTATAAGCTACTTTCTGACATTGAAGCGGCAACAAATTTGAAAGGGGTGTTGAAAGAACGTATATTAAACACTAAGGTGGAATTCACATTGAAAGAAGTCTTGAGAATTACAAAGAAGGAGTTTCATGATGTCATCATTGACAGCATTAAGCAAAAGAGGTAATTAATGGGCGAAACTGGAATGAGTCATGCTATTGATGCAAGAATCTACAAAGATGAAAAAGAGGTTGATATTGGTTACAAGCAACCAACAAATGAAAAGAATGGGTATAATCAACGAGTACGTTTCGAAGATTCTAGTGACAAGGAAATGGAAACTTTGAGCCATTATACTCGAAAGCATTGGGCAAGGGCAACTACTGAGGTATTGGTGAAAGTAGGAGATATAGAAGAACCAATAGTTGCTTTAGTCGACCATGGTTCTGAAATAAATCTCATGTCTAAAGATCTTTATAAGAAGCAAAAATGGCCAATTGATATGGAACATGGATGGACAATTCAAGCACCTAATAACACACAGGGCGAATTATATGGAGCTTGTCTAGATGTCAAAATTTGGATTGGGGATGTTACGACGGAGCAACATTTCTTTGTTCAAGATACAATGTCTTATCCGTTGATTTTAGGACAACCTTATATCACGGCAACACGGATGGAAACAAAAGTACTTGACGATGGTTCTGCTTATACAAGGGTACGGAGCGAAGATGGGAGGAAAGTTGTACAATTTCTAACAGTACCTCCTAACCATGAACGGAATCGAGATAGGTTGAGGGAGAAACCATTGCCAAAGATTGTTGAAGGATTTAAGGATTTTGGAGAGGTACCACTGTAAAGCGAGATTATGGAGGTACAAAAGAGGAGGTACTCTCGCGAGATGAAGGTGCCTTTGATGCGAGTTTTATTGGTATATTGGAGAATGGAAATATTATGTATAAGAAAGTTGATGATTTTAAAAGAAAAGAAAGAAAAAGATTATATAATATTGAAGGAAAATTATGCAAGTTAGGTACATTGCAAGATGATGAGAGGATTTTAGGTGTTTATGAAGAAAATGGACTGGAAGATTCATTGGAATTGATTACATCTATTGGGTTAGGGGATAATGATAAGATTGTTGAGATTCATTCACGAGAGGTTTATACCATGCTTGAATCTTTTCAAGCACCAAAAGTCACTGTAGAGACGAGATATAAAACGGCAGATAAGAAGGTAAAGCCTATTGCCGGACCATTACCAGAAGATTCTAAAGAACAAATGGGAGAAGCATCAAAAGAAGCAAGTTTAAGAGATCCAATGAGTATTGGACATCAGTTTACTAAAGAGACTTTTGAAGAATTGAAGATTGGTTCTGATGGTTATTTATTGCCGGAGGAAATTACTTGCTTCAAAAAGATGTTGGCTAAACAAGGTAGATCGTTTGCCTTCGAATCTCATGAAATTGGGTGTGTGGATCCAAATATTGTAACACCTATGGTTATCTTCACTGTACCACATGTACCTTGGAATCTAAGACTGATTCCAGTACCGAGGGCACATTTACCTAAATTAATTGAGCTATTAAAAGAAAAGATAAAGATGAAAATATTGGAATCCTCGTTTGCTCCGTATTCTAGTCGATGGTTTACGGTACCTAAGAAGAATGGGTCACTACGATTTATTCAAGATATGCAATCGGTGAATGCAGTAACGATCAGAAATATAGGAATTGGACCTATTGTGGATGAATTTACTGAGGCGTTTGCTGGAAGGGCGATCTATTCAATGGGTGACTTGTATTCAGGTTATGATCAATTTCAACTTGCCGAAGGAAGTAGAGCTATGACAACAATGAGGACACCACTTGGATTGGTTAGAATGTGCACTCTTCCTCAAGGCGCGACCAACTCGGTTGCGCATATGATGAATGGGATGAATAAGGTATTGAGAGATTTTATTCCGGAAAAGACTATGCCTTTTCTGGATGATGTTCTTATAAAAGGGTGCAGAGAAGGAAATAAAGATGAAACTTTAGATACGAGGGGGTGTCGCAAATATATTGTTGATCATATACAAGATTGTGAAAAGATTTTAACTCAGCTTGGAGAAGTTCATCTTACATTATCGGATATGAAGTCCGTATTTGGAGTACGAGAGGTTGTAATTGTTGGACATTTATGTGGATTTTACTGAAGAAAATGAGATCTGACTAAAGTTGATGCAATTGGAAGGATGAAAGAAGATTGTGATTCTTTAACAGAGGTTCGCAGGTTTTTGGGTGCATGTGTATTTTATCGAATCTGGATCCCTCATTTTGCTCACAAAGCGGATCTATTATATGAACTGTTACGCAAGAGTTACCAATTTAAATGGGAGGAAATGCATATTCAGGCAATGCAAAGATTGAAGAAATTATTGATGTCACTTCCAATATTGAGGAAGGTTGATTATAAGTGTAATAGACCAGTGATTCTTACTGTGGACGCTAGTCCAATTACCATTGGATGGGCTGTGGGTCAAGATGATTCAAATGGGAGTAGATTTGCAGTTCGATTTGGGGCTAAGATTTTAAGTATTCGTCAACGTACATATTCACAAGTCAAAAGAGAACTTTGGGGAGTCGATTTGGCTATGAAAGCTGAAAAGGACTATTTGATTGGGGCAGTAGTAGTAATTGAAACAGATTACTTGCTATTGCTTGGAATGATTATTAACTGTTCAACGCCAGATATTGCAATGTTGAGATGGATTGCTTATATTAAGTCACTAAATCCAGAATTTAAGCATATTACTGGGAAGGACAATTTATTAGCAGACATGCTATCTCGAGCAAGATACGAGAGGGAGGACGAAATGGTTGAAGACATTGATGTCGTCGGATTGAAATTCTATTCAATATCAAATCTCAACAGAGAAGACAAGCTATTTCTTGGAGAATCTTATGAAGGAGAATTATTGGATATTGGTCATTACTTGAATACCTTGACTAAGCAGGGGAATTGGTCTACAAAAAAATTCAAACAAATAAGAAAAAAATCATATGGATTTTTACTTCAAGATGGATTCTTATAGAAGAGACCGAAGAAAGGAATTGGGATGCTACGACGAGTGATAGGCAAAAAGGAAGAAAGACTAAAATTATTAATGGAGTTTCATGATAGTTTATGGGCAGGGCATAGAGGAATCTGGGCTACTTTTGCTAAACTCAAGGAACGATATTGGTGGAAAAATATGTATCGAGATGTGCTCTCATTTGTAGAGTCATGTGAAATCTGTCAATCGTATTCTAATATCCGACATCGAGATGGTCTTCATCTTACGTATCCTCTCGCTATTCATTTTAAATGGGTTGTTGATTTGGTTATTATGCCGGTTGGGTTATGGCAGATGAGATATTTGGTTTTAGCTCGTGAAGATTTATCAAATCTAGTAGAAGGAAGAGCATTGAGGACAAAATCTACAGAGGGGATTTGTAGGTTTTTGCTTGAAGATGTCATTTGCCGTTACGGGTGCGTAGGAAAAATCACTGCAGATCGTGGAGAATTAAATGCACAAGAAGCTTGTAAGTTCTTTGAAAAATATGGAGTTAAACTATCACTGACTACTGCTTATAATCCAGAAGGGAATACAAAAAGCGAACGCGGTCACCCACCGATTGTGAAAGCATTGGTTAAAGCTTGTAATAGGAAAGTTAAAGAGTGGCCACGACTTTTTTCATTTGCATTATGGGCTGATCGAACAACACATAGTTCGGTGACAGGATATATGCCAGTAGAACTTATGACAGGTCAAAAACCAATTATGCCGATTGAAGAAAAGGTACTTACTTGGAGTATGCTACCATGGGAAGATGGATTGTCAAGAGAAGAACTTCTGGCTATTAGGAATCGACAATTGGAGCAAAGATCGGAAGATGTGAAGATAGCATTGGAGAGGTTAAAAAGAGCAAGGTTACAAAACAAGGCACGATTCGACAAGCAACATCGATTGAGACCTAAAGCAATCGAGAAAGGTGACTGGGTACTTGTTTATGACAATAGTCTGGATAATCAACATAGTACTTTGCGGAAATTTTCAAAACGTTGGTTTGGACCATATGTAGTAACAACTATTCATGATAATGCAACTTACTCGTTACTGGAGTTAGATGGTACAAAATTGAAAATATCAATTGCAGGGAAGCGAGTAAAAATATTTAAACGAAGACACGTGGAGATGAATATGGAAGATCTTAATAAAGGTATAGAGATTCCGCAGCAAGAGATTGAAAGTAATTTGGATAATGAGGTGACGAAGACAAACTGGACAAAGATGTAGAGGATATTTTCTAAATCAAACAGCAATTGGGTAAATTGGTGCATACCGGAGGATGCACAGGTTCAGAGGGGGTGGATGTCGTGTTGTAAAACGAGTATACAGTGAAAATATAAAGAAAAGAGACTTTTATTGATGTTCAGTTATCTCGAATATTGGGAGCAACGACCAACTCCAGTGCAAATACTGAGTGGCCAGGTTCAGTTACCCCGTTACAGTCAGCCGGGGCATACTGAAATGCTCCATTCGATTCCAATAACGAGAGTCAAGAGGAAGAGAAAGGACTTATTTACACAACGGGTGAGCCTGGTTTGAAGAGCCAATTGGATCCAATTTCAAGAATCCAATCCGGGTCCTCTTACCCAATATGAGACTTGAATTGGCTGGGCAACCCAATGCAGTCTAATTACGGAAAAATCCAGGTCTCACTACGAGCCTCAGCTAGTCTGACGTGAGGACCAATTTGACCCAATTACGTAAACATCCAGGTTACTATGGGCATCTTACCTAATATGAGACCTGAATTGGTCGGGCGACTCAATGTGGACCCGAGTACGGGGTTTCGATTCTGTTTCAGGCTGTCCTGTTCTCTATGCCGTTTCAGGGAACGTTGTTTTCGATATAAAGATCTCTTAAAGGTAAAAACGGGAGAGAAAGCTCTGACGGCGAGAGCCAATTTCAGATCCAAGCACTGACGGTGGGAGCCAATTCCGGATCCAAGACGGAAGATTGAAGAAATTCAGAGGATAAGGTTAGGAGAGATAATAAGTTTTGGGTGAGGTTATTTTTTTTTTTTTTTTATGGGGTTTTTGGATCGAGAGAGCTAGCTTCATGCTTCGCACGGGAAAAGAAGACAGAGAATTGGGTTTTTTTTCTTTATAGGGTTTTGGGAAGACTGAGACAATCGTTACTGAAGTCAGTGTTGTAATGGTGAATCGGGATTTTTAATGAAGTAGGTTTGATTACTCTTGACTGTTTTGTGAAATCAAGTTACGTCTGTGATGAAGAGTTAAAAGGGTGTCTATAGGATTGAGTATGTGGAGTGAATGAAGTTTATTGGGTTAATCTAACAAGACAGTCAGTAGATACAAGATCGTGAGTATAAAGCGGTATCGAAGATTAGCAGTTTGGGTTGTTTGGGGTTCTCTGTAACGTCTAGAGACCTATCGGCTGGGACAAAAAGGACTTCAACAAGCAGTCGAAGGGCATCCGTATAGATTTACGGTGTATTTTTGCAGTCATTTATATTCTAACAATCAAAAACTGATAGACTGCTTGACTATTGGCAAATCTCCATACTACCTTCTACAGCCAGACGCCCGACGCATTCTCGAGCAGAAAAGCACGTTATACGACAACGAGCCTTAAAGATATCCTATGATATATACTAATGCCTCCTAGTTAGTCTTTGGATATTCCTTTGTTAATACTTTATCCTTAGCACTTTGACTCTTGATCCATGATTTTCTCTTATATCCATTGGATGCTCTTACTATATACCAAGAGTCAAATCTTTGACCACTAGAAACTTATCTAACTTAATATCCTCTATAAGATAACTTATTCTACTTTTACTTTAAGAAGTATATCATGTATTTCTAGTCTCATTTAATATACTTATTTTTTGATGTCTTTGACTATGAAACAATCCTTAGATTGAAATAGTGATTATGGCTCCTCAATGTGTCAACATATAGAATAAGCTATAGCACATAATCCAACTTACTACTATTGCAGACACTAATCAAATATCAATTACAACGAAAAAAATAATCATCAGTCATGGCATCATATCTATGTCAATCCATGAGATAATCATTTGTGCAGCCTTTGCTATAGTCATAGAATATCCAAACTACACCATAAGCATTGAAAAATTCAAGTAAAAACAGTTACTATTTTGTTGAGCTAGCAATCGAGCAACAAATACAGTGATCTCATTTTTTTAATTTTATTGACACAAATAAAAGATCCTATTGTATTGTTGCCATATTCAATCAAGTGTGACATTAAGACAATTCTTATTGGAATAAAGAAATAATATTTCTTAAAATACTACATAATAACTTACGACTAATATTAGATCATGCCATGGTCAAATTGTATCTACATAAGTCCTTCATAACATTCAAGATTATCATTCTTAATCTTGATTAGACTCATCAATAGAAGCATAATTAGTATTCTCAAATTCATTGACCATAGTATGATTTGTAGTGTGTGTACTATTGATCAAATTCATTGATAGCAACATGAGTTTTATAGTGAAGAAAGATTAGATGATAGTTGAATTGGTAATGTTACTAAGTCTGATGCTCATAGTGCCAATTCGAAGCATAGTAGGCAATAGATTCAAGTGCCCCAAAGCATTCTGAAGGTGCACAACACCAATATTGCATATGCTGGTACAATTGCAAATATCACTATATTTATAACACCGATCCACCTTAACCTATAGGTTGATATTTTTGTCAATTTTAAAAGTGAGGCACTTGACACAAGATTCTATATCTTAAATTGTAAGTATTAGACAACCATCTCCATTTACAAGGATTAATATTCATCACTGATAAGTTTATACTTGAATTTAAGATTCAAAATGGATTTGAAATATTTTATATTTTTATGTTAAGAAACTTCTAATGTTTATAATAAACTATCAAAATAATGAATAACTATCATAGAATCCAGATAACAGAGCAATATTTTTGAAGCATTTATTCATAGAAGGCTCTTTCTAAAAAATTAGCAATTTTCTTAAAGCCAAATATACTTTTTTTCATAGATTTGAGATATTTTCTATACTCATGTGATAAATCTATGTTGTATCTATAGAATAGAGCCTATTGTGTGAATATGAAAAAGATATCAAAGAACTTGAATTACATTTAAAAAATACGATAAGTACCAAAAAATCTAGACTAATTTGAATGGGATTTACATGTACAGCAAAAGGTCTATACCAACTTGTATAGAATGCGTTCAATAATGACGCATACTATATTCTTAAAATTAGAGGTATCAACTTGTTTGTCATTGCAAGTATGCTGAACATGCCATCATTGGTCATCATTGCCTTGTTCATTTCAACCAATGTTGCTGTAGTCAAGGCAGCCATCACCTTAAGTCAAATCCTATCTCCTGTATTTATTCAAGATTAAATTTGATATTAGCATTGAAGATATAATTAGTGATCTATATTTTTAGATGCTTCATGATTTTGGAGCACAATTCTTCTTTATCGATAATATGCTATTGCAAGGATGCAACCTGATGCAGTTAACACAATTTTTTAATTGAGCTAAGGTCACTCACTTATGCATGGATGATATCAACGTCATCAACCATACTTATGGCGCCACTTTGCAGCAAGTGCTTGAGGACTTATGGATGAGCTTTTGTAGTGATGGCATACAAAACTTTTTAATGGATAACTATAATGCCAGCATTGAGATCTTTACTAATTCAAAAATCTATTGTAAGTTTTATCCAACACTCTCCTAAATCAAATTATCTATAGGCAATTTTATTATGATATATTTTTAGTAGAATTTACCAATACTTTGTGGACATGTTGTCTCTTTGAAGGACCCTACAATTATAACTTAAAATGTACGTGCAATAACATTGGGTCGTGCCACTAGGGACAATCAACATGTGTGATGCTTAAGAGCTATGTTTCATGGAATGAGACTTATTACATTGACACATTTTATAGATATTTTACCAAGTTTTTCTTCAATGGCTAATTTCTTACTCCGTCTTTGAATTTTACTATAAAGAGTTGCCTAAAATTTGATGATTTTTATAAAAGCAGCTGATCTAGTTGAGTAACATTAAAGTTGTCAATAATTATCAATAGAAGAAGCCTTCACTCGTTTATGGATGGCTAGATATCAACAAGGTATTAGAATAGTATCACTTAAGTATTACATAGATGTTAGTCTAAGAAGTAGACTTTTACTAAACTAAGTGGACTTCTACTGCAGTCACCACTTATTATTGCTACTTCAAATCTAAATATAAAAGATCACATTACTTCATTAAATATTTCAATCATTATATTGAAGCTCAAAGTTATGAAAGAAAATTTTGATCAAAAAATGTAGCATGGAGAACATCTCTTTGCATTATATCCAAGCTCTCTACTCTGTAACATGAAACATAACACCAATAATTACATTACGAGTAGTTGCAAGTACTTATACATTAAATTCTTTTTCAAGGTAACGAAAGTAGTGCAAAAAATTGAGAGCTGATTTTGAATAGATTTTATTACAATAAGTAGATGCTTCAGCAAAATTTCTAAACCCTAAAAAAAAAAAAAAAAAAAAAAAAAAAAATCCAGTACTTTGAAGTAATAATGAAATTAAAAATGTAAGTAAAAAAAATATAGATCTGTTTTGAAGAAGTGACATAGTTGATACAGATAACCTTGTATCTATAATAATAAATCTTTATTTTTTACTTATAATACACACCAATAAGATTTATAAATATCTAGAAAGCTTCTTTATACTTCGTCAATGTACTAAGGATCTCCATTAAATCCTTAAAAGTTTGAGTGTTTTTCAAAAGAGTAGACCATTACATATCTAAAAGTGATGCAATTGAATCTCCAAGAACTATTGATAGATGTGATTGCTCGTTTTACTTATTCCGGAAGAAACCTCCCAACATAAACCCGTATAGGGGGATTCGAATACGGGGAATGACTAGTTGCTTAAGCGTTCATGTTAGGGTCACACAATCAATTACCTCCTGAATGTATCCTCCCTATTTCCAATATCTGAAGACACAAAGAAACTATAATCTCCTCCTTCACCTTATCGGTCTCTTCCTTACAGCAATTCAGTCATATCAATAACTACTATTTCCACCAATATATTCACCCTCATAATCTCTAACTGTAATACTACGCCCTCACAGCTTTCAGCACACAATTACCCTCGTTCCAATCACTGGAATTTTTCACACAGAACTACAATTCACATTACAGTGTTTGACACAAACATAGACTCATTCTCTCTGCTGAACTACAATCAGATTTCAGCATTCAATCTTTCTTCTTCTCAAATAATACCAATCACATTTCCATTCCATAATTCACTTCACAATATTCAAAAACTTTCAATCCTCTTATTCAAAGAAAATAACAAAAAAAAGAAAAAAGGTAGCTCCAAGCTTATCCCGGCTCACACTATCACAGCGATGGCCCTCGGCTCACGACTCTCATAATCTGGCCTTTGGCTTACAATTCTCACAGTCTGGCATTTTCTTCTGCTCTCCCATCCTCCTTATACTACCCCGAGATACCAACTCCTATACTTTAGATGATAACTACTTTTCCTGACTATTCATCCATTCTACCTGCTCAACCACCTTTTCAGTAGTTATCTATCCCTGTTTACACTATACACTAGGTATCTATATTCTGAAAATAACTACTTATTCTACATAGCCCTACTTCTAACTGTGCAGTATCCTCACAAACATTCAATTGATCCCTATCTAAAAATTATCTAATAAAACTCTACAAAAATTGCGATCCCTCTGACCTATCTAATTAATCAATTGTTGCATTATTTGTTATTGGTTCCACCGATTCCAGTTCCAACTACATATTTTCGTCCTCTTCCAATCCTTCCATCGGCTCTTGCTTCAACTGAGCTGAAAGGTCTTCATTGTACTTGCCCAGTTCACGGACTTGAGCTTCCAATTTTAGGATCTGGGCATCTCTCAATTCCAACTGGCACTGAAAGTGACTCCTCTCTTTTAGAACTTTGAGAATTGGCAATGTCGATACTTGTGCTTGACCAATATTGACTAAATCCTCTACCAATCTTGTCACCTCGGCGTTCAAGGCCTCAATTTCAGCCCTTAACCGCTCTGTTTCACATTTGTATTAATCAATCAATACCAATTTCTCTTGCGCCAATAACTCCATCTTTTCTCGTTCTATTACCAACTGACCCTTCACTTTTTCCGGTTCCAAAATTGAATGACTTCGAGCTCGAAATAGTTCTTGCATGTGGATCTCCACCATGCATTTTTTTTCTTGTGACTAGCTCCTCACTATTAACTTTATTTGGAACTACTACTCTCAAAAATACAAGAAATACAAGAAAATGGCACTCCAGCTAACCCAAAACAACACCACAAAATGACTTTAACTAGTGCCCCACTCCTATTCTTTTACCTAGTGGTGATAATAACAATATGTTATCCATATTGTCTATGAAAGGTAATGAGAAGTAATCTTTCTTAGTAGCCACATTTAACTTTTGAAAATCTTGACATATCCTGATTTTTCCATTCTTCTTCCATACCATCACGATTGGAGAAATCCACTCACTATTTGGTACTGGGTAAATAAAACCAACCGGAAGAAGCTTGTCCAATTTCTCCTTCACCATGAGGAAATATTTAGGATTAAGGCGATGTTGCCTCTGCCGTATCGGTTTAGTATTCTCCTCTAAAATGATACGATGCTCACAAACTTCAACGGGAATACCTTTTAAATCATCATAAGTCCAAGCAAAAGCGGATTTATCATACAAGAAAAATTTGGTCTAGCAGATCAACTCTTGTTCCTTAATACCTTCGTAGACCTTAATTGTCTTAGGTTCTGTTGTGATCGCCAAGTTGATAGTTTGACATAAAGGAGCAACGACGATGTTCTGTTTCAACCCTCGTGCTGGTTTAAAGTCAGTCGGTAAGTTTGACATGTATGAAGTACTGAATCCTGTGTCCAAGGCACTCACATGGTACACATCATATTTGGTCATCCAATCAGTATTAAGATAATCCGATGTCGTGTTGTAACATGAGTATACAGTGAAAATAAAAAGAAAGGTGAATTTTATTAATATTCAGTTACCTCGAATATTGGGAGCATCGACCAACTCCAGTACAAATACTGAGTGGTTAAGTTCAGTCACTCCATTACAGTCAGTCGGGGCATACTGAAATGCTCCATTCGATTCCAATAACGGGAGTCAGCAGAAAGAGAAGGACCAATTCACACGACGGGTTCGAGGAGCCAATTGGATCCAATTTCGATAATCCAATCCGGGTCCTCTTATCCAATATGAGACCTGAATTGGCCGGTCAACCCAATGCAGTCTAATTACGGGAAATCCAGGTCTTACTACGGGTCTTAGCCAATCTAACGCGAGGACCAATTTGACCCAATTACGGGAACATCCAAGTTACTACGGACATCTTTCCCAATATAGGACCTGAATTGGTCAAGCGACTCAATGTGGTCCCGATTACGGGGTTCGATTTTGTTTCAGGCTGTCCTGTTCTCTGTGCCGTTTTAGGGAACGTTGTTTACGGTAAATGGATCTCTTAAAGGTAAAAACGGAGGAGAAAGCTTGACGGCGAGAGCCAATTTCAGATCCAAGCTTGAGGTCGGAGCCAATTCCGGATCTAAGACGGAAGATTGAAGAAATTCAGAAGATAAGGTTAGGGGGGGATATAGTTTTGAGGGGGGAAGGTTTTTTTTCGGGGGAATCGGGGGGAGCGAGTTTTCAAGCTTTTGCAAGGTTACTAGTTCGGTTTTCATTGGAGGTTTTTTGGAAGATCAAGGGAATTAGAGAGAGGAGCTTCATGCTTCGGGTCGGGGAAGGAAAGACATAGAATTTGGATTTTTCTTCTTCGTAGAGTTTTGGGACGACTGAGGCAATCGCTGCTGAAGTCAGTGTTGTAATGGTGAATCGGGATTTTTAAATGAAGTGGGTTTGAATACTCTTGATTGTTTTGTAAAATCGAGTTACGTCTGTGATTGAAGGATTAAAGGGGTGTCTATAGGATTGAGTATGCGGAGTGAATGAAATTTATTGGGTTAATCTAACAGGACAGTCAGTGGATACAAGATCGTAAGTACAAAGGGGTATTGAAGATTAACAGTTTGGGTTGTTCGGGGTTCTCTGTAACGTCTAGAGACCTACCGGCTGGGGCAAAAAAAAGGCTTCGACAAGCAGTTGAAGGGCATCAGTAAAGATTTACGGTATATTCTTGCAGTCGTTTATATTCCACCAGTAAAAACTGATAGACTGCTTGACTATCGGTGGCTCTCCATACTACCTTCTACAGCCAGATGCCCGGCGCGTTCTCGAGCAGGAAAGCACGTAATACGACATAAGTGGTGAACGCGACGTGAGAGCTTGAGGTAGAAGGTATTGGATTTTGGTTGATTTTATCTTTATTTTTATGGAAAACGAAAATAAAAATTTTGAAGGATTTTTGGGAGAAGTTTCTGGTGGAGATTCTTCTAAAGGACAAGGTATGCACATGGATCCGTCTATTGCGAGTTTGTTTCAAGCCTTCTCATTGTCAATGCAGCAACAGCAAAGCAATGATCGAAAGGAAGCTTTGGCAACTAAAGCATTGCAAGCAGTGGTCAATAAAATTGATCAATTTGATGGGAGGAATATTTCAAGGTATTTAAGATGTTATGTTCGTGAAATGGAATTAAATCGGGTTTCTGAGAAGAAAATGGTTGCACTATTTGGACTTGCCACGATAGTGGAGATAAGGGACCACATTACATCGATTACAGATCGTTGTGGGAATTCATGGGAGGTTTTTTCACATGCATTGAAAGACGAATATTTCTTGGAAGATGCTGATCGCGTTACTAAGAAGCTGTTTCTGGAATGGATTGAACGGCTTAATAAGAATTTGCAAGCAACAGAGTTACTAAGGGAATTTGAGAGGCAGTACTCTCAATTATCAAAGGTAGAAAAATTGACATTGGAGCCGAACAAAGTTGATCTATTTCTTCAAGCTGCTGATGGAGAATTGCAAGAGAAATTAGAACTCCTTCTTGAAGACAAAGAAGAAGATGAAGGATTGACAACAAAGTGGAAGAACGTTGAAGATGCGGTGGGATTGCTTACAAAAAAAGAAAGGAGGAAGGATAGGAGCAATATTCTGAAAACAGTACAAGCACCCAAAGCTCCAATACATACAACACCACCGACAATGCCTACAGTTCAACCTTCGACATCCTTGTCAAAGAAAGCAGATATGGGTATGGAAGAAATTATACGAGGAATGCGAGATCTTCAAATCAAATTGGCAAGACTTGAAGAGAATACTTCTATAAATAATTCGAAGAATGTTTCAAAACAAGGATATGTACAAAGATGCATTTGGTGTGATGATGTTTCATACACTAGAAAAGATTACAATGAATTTAATAATATGATACGGCAGGGAATTCTTTGTTGGAAAGATGGGAAGATAGCATTGAAAGATAGGGAGGATCTTCTTCAAACCAATTTTGGCAAGGGAGGAATGAGAGCATTGGTTCAAGATTACTTAAAAGAGCATGAAACAGTAGAACGAGAAAGTGCAAGTTATGGTGCTAGAGTAGATGATGAAATTGGTGGAAGTACGGAAACTAGTGAGTTTTGGGCTTCTGCCGTTTCTACAATGCAAGAAGGGAAATTACCTCGAGAAGTGTTATTGAGGACAACAGCTACAATATGAGGAAGAACAGTTTGGGAGGATCCTGTTGAGTCTCTTTCAGTTCATGCATATATTGCTAAGAGCCAACATGAAGCTTTGATGGAAGAAAAAAGACGAGGAAATTTTGATGATACTAGAGAAGGAAATTCTTTTAAGAGGCAAACTCGAGGAGACAAGGCTCGGGAGGCAGCTTCACAAGAATTGCCTGTAAATGATACCTCAGCATCATTGGGAGAAAAAACAATGGAGACAAAAGATAAGGGCAAATCAATTGCTTATAAGCTACTTTCTGACATTGAAGCGGCAACAAATTTGAAAGGGGTGTTGGAAGAACGTATATTAAACGCTAAGGTGGAATTCACATTGAAAGAAGTCTTGAGAATTGCAAAGAAGGAGTTTCATGATGTTATCATTGACAGTATTAAGCGAAAGAGGCAATTAATGAGCGAAACTGGAATGAGTCATGCTATTGATGTAAGAATATGTAGAGATGAAGAAGAGGTTGATATTGGTTACAAACAACCAACAAATGAAAAGAATGGGTATAATCAGCAAGTACGTTTCGAAGATTTTAGTGACAAGGAAATGGAAACTTTGAGCCATTATACTCGAAAGCATTGGGCAAGGGCAACTACTGAGGTATTGGTGAAAGTAGGAGATATAGAAGAACCAATAGTTGCTTTAGTCGACCATGGTTCTGAAATAAATCTCATGTCTAAAGATCTTTATAAGAAGCAAAAATGGCCAATTGATATGGAACATGGATGGGCAATACGAGCAGCTAATAACACACGAGGCGAATTATATGGAGCTTGTCCAGATGTCAAAATTCGGATTGGGGATGTTGCGACGGAGCAACATTTCTTCGTTCAAGATACAACGTCTTATCCGTTGATTTTAGGACAACCTTATATCACGGCAACACGGATGGAAACAAAGGTACTTGACGATGGTTCTGCTTATGCAAGGGTACGGAGCGAAGATGGGAGGAAAGCTGTACAATTTCTAACAGTACCTCCTAACCATGAACGGAATCGAGATAGGTTGAGGGAGAAACCATTGCCAAAGATTATTGAAGGATTTAAGGATTTTGGAGAGGTACCACTGTAAAGCAAGATTATGGAGGTACAAAAGAAGAGGTACTCTCGCGAGATGAAGGTGCCTTTGATGCGAGTTTTATTGGTATATTGGAGAATGGAAATATTATGTATAAGAAAGTTGATGATTTTAAAAGAAAAGAAAGAAAAAGATTATATGATATTGAAGGACAGTTACGCAAGATAGGTACATTGCAAGATGATGAGAGGATTTTAGGTGTTTATGAAGAAAATGGGCTGGAAGATTCATTGGAATTGATTACATCTATTGGGT
The DNA here is from genome assembly GCF_059467195.1 of Physcomitrium patens. Lineage (NCBI taxonomy): Eukaryota > Viridiplantae > Streptophyta > Bryopsida > Funariales > Funariaceae > Physcomitrium > Physcomitrium patens. The sequence continues at coordinate 11,735,785 of NC_143435.1, read as the reverse complement.
TAGGGGATAATGATAAGATTGTTGAGATTCATTCGAGAGAGGTTTATACCATGCTTGAATCTTTTCAAGCACCAGAAGTCACAGTAGAGACGACATATAAAACGGCAGATAAGAAGGTAAAGCCTGTTGCCGGACCATTACCAAAGGATTCTAAAGAACAAATGGGAGAAGCATCAAAAGAAGCAAGTTTAAGAGATCCAATGAGTATTGGACATCAGTTTACTGAAGAGACTTTTGAAGAATTGAAGATTGGTTCTGATGGTTATTTATTGCCGGAGGAAATTACTTGCTTCAAAAAGATGTTGGCTAAACAAGGTAGATCATTTGCCTTCGAATCTCATGAAATTGGGTGTGTGGATCCAAATATTATAACACCTATGGTTATCTTCACTGTACCGCATGTACCTTGGAATCTAAGATCGATTCCAGTACCGAGGATACATTTACCTAAATTGGTCGAACTATTGAAAGAAAAGATAAAGATGAAAATATTAGAACCTTCATTTGCACCGTATTCTAGTCGATGGTTTACGGTACCTAAGAAGAATGGGTCACTACGGTTTATTCAAGATATGCAGCCGGTGAATGCTGTAACTGTCAGAAATGCAAGAATTGGACCTATTGTGGATGAATTTGCTGAGGCGTTTGCTGGAAGGGCGATCTATTCAATGGGTGATTTGTATTCAGGTTATGATCAATTTCAACTTGCCGAAGGAAGTAGAGATATGACAACGATGAGGACACCGCTTGGATTGGTTAGAATGTGCACTCTTCCTCAAGGCGCGACCAACTCGGTTGCGCATATGATGAATGGGATGAATAAGGTATTGAGAGATTTTATTCCGGAAAAGACTATGCCTTTTCTGGATGATGTTCCTATAAAAGGGTGCAGAGAAGGAGACAAGGATGAAACTTTAGATATGAGGGGGTGTCGCAGATATGTTGTTGATCATATACAAGATTGTGAAAAGATTTTAACTCGGCTTGGAGAAGTTCATCTTACATTATCGGGTATGAAGTCCGTATTTGGAGTGCGAGAGGTTGTAATTGTTGGACATTTATGCGGATCTTACGGAAGAAAACCAGATCCGACTAAAGTTGATGCAATTAGAACGATGAAAGAGGATTGTGGTTCTTTAACAGAGGTTCGCAGGTTTTTGGGTGCATGTGTATTTTATCAAATCTGGATCCCTCATTTTGCTCACATAGCGGATCCATTCTATGAACTGTTACGCAAGGGTTACCGATTTGAATGGAAAGAAAGGCATATTCAGGCAATGAAAAGATTGAAGAAATTATTGATGTCACCTCCAATATTGAGGAAGGTTGATTATAAGTGCAATAGACCAGTGATTCTTACTGTAGACGCTAGTCCAATTGCCGTTGGATGGGCGGTGGGTCAAGATGATTCGAATGGGAGTAGATTTGCAGTTCGATTTGGGGCTAAAGTTTTAAGTATTCGTCAGCGTGTATATTCGCAAGTCAAAAGAGAACTTTGGGGAGTCGTTTCGGCTATGAAAGCTAAAAAGGACTATTTGATTGGGGCAGTAGTAGTAATTGAAACAGATTGCTTGCCATTGCTTGGAATGATTATTAACTGTTCAACGCCAGATATTGCAATGTTGAGATGGATTGCTTATATTAAGTCACTAAATCCAGAATTTAAGCATATCACTGGAAAGGACAATTTAGTAGCAGACATGCTATCTCGAGCAAGATACGAGAGGGAGGACGAAATGGTTGAAGACATTGATGACGTCGGATTGAAATTCTATTCAATATCGAATCTCAACAAAGAAGACAAGCTATTTCTTGAAGAATCTTATGAAGGAGAATTATTGGATATTGGTCATTATTTGAATACCTTGTCTAAGCAAGGGAATTGGTCTACAGAAAAATTCAAACAAATAAGAAAAAAAGCATATGGATTTTTACTTCGAGATGGATTCTTATGGAAGAGACCGAACAAAGGAATTGGGATGCCACAACGAGTGATAGGCAAAAGGGAAGAAAGACTAAAATTATTAAAGGAGTTTCATGATAGTTTATGGGCAGGGCATAGAGGAATCTGGGCTACTTTTGCTAAACTCAAGGAACGATATTGGTGGAAAAATATGTATCGAGATGTGCTCTCATTTGTAGAGTCATGTGAAATCTGTCAATCGTATTCTAATATCCGACATCGAGATGGTCTTCATCCTACGTATCCTCTGGCTGTTCATTTTAAATGGATTGTTGATTTGGTTATTATGCTGGTTGGGTTATGGCAGATGAGATATTTGGTTTTAGCTCGTGAAGATTTATCAAATCAAGTAGAAGGAAGAGCATTGAGGACAAAATCTACAGAGGGGATTTGTAGGTTTTTGCTTGAAGATGTCATTTGCCGTTACGGGTGCGTAGGAAAAATCACTGCAGATCGTGAAGAATTAAATACACAAGAAGCTCGTAAGTTCTTTGAAAGATGTGGAGTTAAACTATCACTGACTACTGCTTATAATCCGAAAGGGAATGCAAAAAGCGAACGCGGTCACCCGCTGATTGTGAAAGCATTGGTTAAAGCTTGTAATGGGAAAGTTAAAGAGTGGCCACGGCTTTTGTCATTTGTATTATGGGCTGATCGAACAACACATAGTTCGGTGACAGGATATATGCCAGTAGAACTTATGACAGGTCAAAAACCAATTATGTCGATTGAAGAAAAGGTACTTACTTGGAGTATGCTACCATGGGAAGATGGATTGACAAGAGAAGAACTTCTGGCTATTAGGATTTGACAATTGGAGCAAAGAACCGAAGATGTCCAGATAGCATTGGAAAGGTTAAAAAGAGCAAGGTTACAAAACAAGGCACGATTCGATAAGCAACATCGATTGAGACAAGAAGCAATTGAGGAAGGTGACTGGGTACTTGTTTATGACAATAGTCTGGATAATCAACATAGTACTTTGCGGAAATTTTCAAAACGTTGGTTTGGACCATATGTTGTAACAACTGTTTATGATAATGCGACTTACTCATTACGGGAGTTAGATGGTACAAAATTGAAAATACCAATTGCAGGGAAGCGAGTAAAAATATTTAAACGAAGACACGTAGAGATGAATATGGAAGACCTTAATGAAGGTATAGAGATTTCGCAGCAAGAAGATGGAAGTGATTTGGATAATGAAGGTGACGAAGACGAACTGGACAAAGACGTAGGGGATATATTCTGAATCAAACAGCAATTGGGTAAATTGGTGCATACCGGAGGATGCACAGGTTCAGAGGGGGTGGATGTCATGTTGTAACACGAGTATACAGTGAAAATAAAAAGAAAGGGAAATTTTATTAATATTCAGTTACCTCGAATATTGGGAGCATCGACCAACTCCAGTACAAATACTGAGTGGTCAGGTTCAGTCACTCCATTACAGTCAGCCGGGGCATACTGAAATGCTCCATTCGATTCCAATAACGGGAGTCAGCAGGAAGAGAAGGACCAATTCACACGACGGGTTCGAGGAGCCAATTGGATCCAATTTCGATAATCCAATCCGGGTCTTCTTATCCAATATGAGACCTGAATTGGTCGGTCAACCCAATGCAGTCTAATTACAGGAAATCCAGGTCTTACTACGAGTCTTAGCCAATCTGACGCGAGGACCAATTTGACCCAATTTCGGGAACATCAAGGTTACTATGGGCATCTTTCCCAAAATAGGACCTGAATTGGTCAAGCGACTCAATGTGGTCCCGATTACGGGGTTCGATTCTATTTCAGGCTGTCCTGTTCTCTATGCCGTTTCAGGGAACGTTGTTTTCGGTAAATGGATTTCTTAAAGGTAAAAACGGAGGAGAAAGCTTGACGGCGAGAGCCAATTTCAGATCCAAGCTTGAGGTCGGAGCCAATTCCGGATCTAAGACGGAAGATTGAAAAAATTCAGAAGATAAGGTTAGGGGGGGATATAGTTTTGAGGGGGGAAGGTTTTTTTTCGGGGGAATCGGGGGGAGCGAGTTTTCAAGCTTTTGCAAGGTTACTAGTTCGGTTTTCATTGGAGGTTTTTTGGAAGATCAAGGGAATTAGAGAGAGGAGCTTCATGCTTCGGGTCGGGGAAGGAAAGACATAGAATTTGGATTTTTCTTCTTCGTAGAGTTTTGGGACGACTGAGGCAATCGCTGCTGAAGTCAGTGTTGTAATGGTGAATCGGGATTTTTAAATGAAGTGGGTTTGAATACTCTTGATTGTTTTGTAAAATCGAGTTACGTCTGTGATTGAAGGATTAAAGGGGTGTCTATAGGATTGAGTATGCGGAGTGAATGAAATTTATTGGGTTAATCTAACAGGACAGTCAGTGGATACAAGATCGTAAGTATAAAGGGGTATTGAAGATTAACAGTTTGGGTTGTTCGGGGTTCTCTGTAACGTCTAGAGACCTACCGGCTGGGGCAAAAAAAGGACTTCGACAAGTAGTCGAAGGGCATCAATAAAGATTTACGGTGTATTCTTGCAGTCGTTTATATTCCACCAGTAAAAACTGATAGACTGCTTGACTATCGGTGGATCTCCATACTACCTTCTACAGTCAGATGCCCGGCGCGTTCTCGAGCAGGAAAGCACGTAATAGGACACCGTAATACCAATGTTGTGAGTACTAAGTGTTCCAAATCTAAAGCATCCATTGTATCAGCATTCATTAAATTTACGCTGGAACCACCATCCACCTGAATATCCGAGATCATAACACCGTCAATCGAAACATTGATGGTTGGAGCACATGGGTCAGGATTCAAACTCACTTCACAAACTTCTTTATTATGGTGCCTATGCCGTATTAACGATGAATTCAATGTAGAATGGCACTCTGGTGTGACCGTTAGAAGTCGCTTCATAGAAATAAAAGGCCGAATAGCGTCCAGATCCTTCAAAATATCATAGGGTTTCATATTTAGGATAATTCCCAATGCCTTCTTTCTTTTCATTGGTTTGAGTTTAACTCCGTGAGGTAAGATATTCTTCCACCCTGGACTCGGAATTGGAACAGCAGTCGAGGCTTCCTTAGAATTCCCGCCTTCAAGAGGATCTTTCAATGGATAGGACATTTCTCGGAACTGCGTAGAGATCGGAACTGCTTGGAACGGAACCGAAGCCTCCGTAATTGAGACCTCATTAGGTTGTACCACAGAGTCAGGTCTCATACTGGGTACGAAGCCCGTAACAGGACCTCGATTGGATGGTCCCTTAATTGGGTCAAATTTATCTTTTGCTTCAAGATTATCCAAATGTTGAATTGGTCTTTTTTCCTTTTGTTGACTTCGGGTAAGAACTGCTTGGACACATTCCACCCAATTTACCAAAGAATCTTGAAGACCTCGATTTATCTCTTCAAATTTTTCTTGGCTTTGGATCTGCTGATCCCAATTATTGACATTGAACGGAGCATTACATTGCTGATACGTATGCCCCGACTGCTTGCAATTTCCACAAACTGGCGCATAATCGTCACTAGCTCTGGGATTGGGACATTCATTGGCATAATGACCAATCTGTCTGCAACGAAAACAACGAAGTGGTCTTCTTGCACCCCCATCAAGCATATTGGGTGCCTCCACCAGTATATACCTATTCATCCATTCTACCTGCTCAACCACCTTTTCAGCAGTTATCTATCCCTGTTTATACTATACACTAGGTATCTACATTTTGAAAATAACTACTTATTCTACAATAGATACTTTTTCATGATCATTTGTCGCTATCTCATAGATAGACATCTATAAATTATTATAAAATTTACCACCACTATGACAACTATTCCATGATCATTTGTAGCTATTTCAAAGATGGACATCTATGAGTCATTATAAAATTTATTACCACTATAAAAACTACTCCATTTACTACCATTCTACTATGACATGCTTACTCCACACTATCTTAGTCTAGTCTTTGTAATAACAATTATAAATGCTTTTTTTTTTTTTTTTATATATTTGACCTTGAATCCCACACCTTCTTTTTCTATCAATAACAAACAAAACAAGAATAAATTATAATGGCCAAAAATTAAAACTCTTCTATAAAAAATATATTACATCAAACTACATATTACTCATCTATATACAAACTTGACCTATTAATTATGTATATGATATTACATATCATGAAATAAGATGCATCTAATAGGTACAATTAATTCATTATTCAACTTAGTTCTTTGATGTTTGAAGTTAAAATGATGACTTTACATAACTACAACATTAAAAATGGTGTATTGTATGTTTTTGTGTTGACGGTTGATTAATCATTCTAATTCTTATAACTTGCACATGGCTTAGACCGCCAAATCTTGATAAGATATTATCTAAAGTTGAATTAATTCCAATATTTGGTACACCTGACACCTCTCCTATAACTTGTATAAAAAAATATCAAAGTAAATATGTCGCAATAGACACAAAAAAATGCTCAAATATATTTACTATAGTAATTAAGAGTTAATTAAAATAAATTTATATTCCAATAGTTGAAATGAAAGCACTTCTTTACAGTTTAGCTATCTTCCACTTAGTACCTACAAAAGATCAAAGTATTACAATACATTCATTATATATTACAAAAATCAAGAAAAATAAATAATAATATATTTATTATTGCAAGGAGAATAGCAAACTTCAATGAAAAAATATACAACTCACCTTTTATTTCTTGTTATAAGTAGGATGTGTAGATGGCCTCTTAATTGCATCATTTCTCTCAACTTATATTATTTATGCATGCAAATCATATATGCCAATCTAGTGGCTCGGCATACTCAAATAAAAAATCTCTGCATATTTTGGACATATAATTGAATTAAGCCTTTTAGTTTGTTTATATTATAAATTTGAAAAACATGAATAGAATTTTAATTCTACTATTAGATTTTTAGATCCTTAAAATAGGAAGGTAGGTCAAATCAAGACTTTAAAATATCTATTCATTAATAAAAATCAATTAAAAAGTTAAAATAGTCAAATACTTCATATTTACAAATATATGTACTTTTTAAAAACTTTAAGTATAGATTTAGAATGAACAACCTCCAAATGGATCTAATGGCTTTTTCAAAAAAATTAAAAATTCTTGTATGATAAAAGTCAAAATCCTAAAGTCCAAGTCAAAGTAGCTATATTTCTCAAATTATGAATATATATTCAAAAATAATTATATCATTAAAATCATAGATATCATAAATAGAAAGATAGGCCAATTAAAAATCTAAAAATATTGATGCCATAAAATCAAACACATCCTTGTAATTCTAAATCCTAAATCTTTAAAATCTTAAATCCTAAATATTCCAACACAATCATCAACCACCAACCATCCATTATTATCATCAACCATTAACCATCCACTTTTAATAATCAACCATCAACCATCTATCACAATCATCATCCATCAATCATCCATTACAATCATCATCCATCAACTATCCATTACAATCATCATCCATTAACCATCCATCACAATCATTATCCATCAACCATCCAACACAATCATCAACTATCAACCATCCATCACAATTATCAAATATTAACCATCAATCATCCATCAACCATCCATCATAATCATCATCCATCAATCTTCCATAATAATCGTCATCCATCAACCATCTTTCCAAATTAGCAAAGATTTTTCCTTATAAAAGTCTTAATTTGAAAAATAATAATATTTATTATATAAAAAGATTTTTTAATAAAATATAATAAAAATAAAAGTTTAAATATATAAATAAAATTATTATATATATTATATATAAAATCCTAAATAAATAAAAAAAAATTAATAATAAAATTAAAAATATAATCATATAAAAAATTCTAAGTGAAAATAAAATAAATTTAAAATTTAAAATAATATATATAACTAAAATATATTCATGAATGTTCTAAAAGCCATAATTGTGTAGAAAATTTCAAATTGATAAATGAATGCAAAGAATTACAGAATTATTAAGTTAAATCAACATTAAAAATTGATAGTTATTGCTTAGAAGGATTAATTTTTGCTTAAAGATACAACAAAATAAATTTAAATTATTAAAAATTCCACAATTGCTAAAATCTAGAATTTATTGTGATACCTTTATCATTTATTAAAGAAGAAATAAAAATACTCATATAGCTTATTACATAATATTTTATTTATTAAATTTATTTAAATGAAAATAATTGTACATCAAATTGTATATCTTAGTATTATTTTTAATTATAAAAATAAAAATATTATTATAAAATTAATATTTTATAAGTCAAAATAATATTCATTTCAAAAGACTCTTGGTATAGAATCTTGATTTTATCTTTTAATATAAAAATACATACTTTAGGTCTCATAGCATAGTAACTATCAATTCAAGTCTTCTTTAGACTTCTTCTACAACTTATCAAGTTTTACTAAATAATAGATGTTCTTAAATTTTGAAATATAATTTAATAATTCTATAATTGTAAATCTATGCATCTTGTTGATGATACAAGATACATTTGAGAAAATTAAAAATATTCATTAAAGTTGAAATAAAATAATATTTTTTATATTATTACAAAGCCACAATAAAAATACAAACAAGAGCTTATCATAGATATATATATTTATTCTAATATTTACCTATATAATTAAGTAGAAAGAAAAATAAATAGATTAATTTTATAATATCTTTTAAAAAAGCTTCATAGATGTTGATTTGACTTTATATGTGTTTGTAGTTGATTGATAGGTTAGAAACTTGATCAACAAGTTAACTACGTGCCACACATATTGATAGCTTACAAAATAAGCTAATTATATAGCACACATATAGAAAACTCACCTTACAAGTTAAGATACATATCTTACAAAGTCAACACATTTTGGAGGTCCTATAGAACATTGTCACATAATTCTTAGTTAAATAGTATATATGAAGGCGAGAGTGAAGCCTTCTTCATTCTTGTTAATGTCTTTTTAATTCTTTATCTTATTTCAAGACTTTTTAATCTTCCTATCTTTAGTAATAGCCAATCTAGTTTAATATATTATTATCATTGAGTAATTTTTTAGTCTTTTTGAGTAACACAAGAGTATATTGAGATTTTTTTTTTTTTAAATTCATATCCTTGATAGTTTAATAAGAGTGCTAACTCATTATTTTTGTCTTTTTTTTAGAGGTGAATAGATTATCCTACTTCTATTATTATATTTTGAAGGTTGTGGACTATCTATCTTTAAATAAATAATTTGATTTTTTAACACTTGTTTTTTTCTTAAAAAGAATGGATTATCCTCCTTTGTAGAAATTTTTATTTAATATTAGAGGTTGTAAATTACCTTCTTCTAATTTAACTTGTAGATTTGTTAAGTTGTTTGAAATAAAAGAAAAAACCATAGATGCTACATATGATAGAAGTGAGAATAGATTTGTAACTATTTTAGATTTTTATAAGCTTGTTAATACTCTTAGGATGAAAATATCATCCATCACCAATGCCAACTATAAAAACACTAATTCTATGTATATGGAAGAAGTTCAAAGTCTATGCTAAGAAGTTGCGCAATTAAAAGAAATAAGTAGATCAATCTATTAATCAAATCTAAGAAGTTTTGCTTCTATAATATGATAAGGATAGGAATTAGTATGCTTCAGAAGTTTGATAGAATAAGATCAAAATTTGAAGATTTTTGGAATAAGTTAAGTTTTATTTAAGATTACATTTTTTCTTAGACTTCCATAGATTTACTCGAGTTGGATTCATAGACAAACTTCTATCTAGTAGTGCTCTCTTTTGGTTTGCACCTTTGATGGAAAAGAATTCATGACTACTTTATGACTTGAATTCATTCTTAAAAGTAATTATAGCTTCATTTATAGAAAGTGAATAAAAAAGAGTAATAGAGATGAAATTCTTATTCTTAAATCAAGACTTAAGATCAACCACCATATGTATTGTTGAATTCCAAAACCTTACTTTAGACATGGATTAGAACAATAAAACCCTTATCAATCAATTTTGATATAGGTTAAAGAATAATATCAAAGATGTATTATTAATAATATTAGAGACTATATATAAGACAAGGATTCAAAACCAAAGAATGGAATTAACTTGACATTAGAACAATAATTGGATACAAAGTAAGAAGATCTTAGCTAAACCACAAGAAGTGAATTGTCGAGAGTGAGAATTCCCTCAACCTCAACTCCTATATATACTAAGTCCTAGGATGCTTCTTAAGAAATTTCTATGAAGTTTAAGAATAAAGCAAGTCTAAGATCCTTCTTTGATAACTTCTTAAATCATCTAAAGCCTCTTAGAACCATCTAGAACTTTCTTAGAATCTATTAGAATCTTTTGAAACCTTCTTAAAACATAATAGGACCTTTTAGAATCTTTTAGAATCTTTTAGAATCTTTTAGAATCTTTTGGAACCTTTTTCAGTTGTATGTCTATGACATCACCCCTCTTCTAGCTTTGAGGTCTCCAAAAAGAAATATTTCAATAAGTTAATATATGTACAAGAAGTTAAAGATTTATTGCATGGTATCCACTATATATTCCAATTATTTTTCTTGAAGTAAATGGTTCATAGGTCCTTGTAGCCATCGATAGTATTCCAAGTCTTCTACTTGTGATCAAGCATGAACTTTGTTGTCTTCATTATGGAATTGTCCTACAAATACTTCTTCTAGACATCCTTTATATGCATGTTCTATATCAAATCCAGTTACTAGTGACCTATTACTAAGTATCCTTTGATATCTTCATAGTTTAAGCGACTTTTCATCTCGGGGTTGTCTCTGCAAGCTACTTGGTTGAAATGGTATGGCTGGCAAGGTGTCTATTTCTTGATTATTCATATCATATAAAGTAGACAAGATCAAAAGAATATAAACATGCTATGGTCATGAACTCAAATTACTGACTTATATTGTTCTAAATATTTGACAAAAACTACCTCTTCAAAGGTTATCTCTTCTCATTTTTTATAAGGCCAAGAACTAAAAATCTTCATGGTTAAGCCATCTTACCAAGCTATCATTCTTCATTTTGCTGCTTTTGTTCTAGATAGATGTTGTTGATGGAACCTTTAAACCTTCATTTGTATATTTATAAGATTGTCAACTAGTTCCCACGTGCAATCATTAATATCATATCCATGCTAATGGACCAGATATTCAAGCCTTCCATATCTTATCCTTGAATCTAATACCTCTTCTACCTTAAATTCAACATGATCATTGATTTCAACTATAGAAAGTGGTGGTTGTCTTTGACCTAATATGTTTGATTTTTTATACCTTTTCAAAAGTGAAACATGAAAGACTCAATGAATCTTCATAAATGAAGGTAACTTCAAGCAATACGTTATATAATTGATTTGTTTCTGAATTACAAATGGTCTCAATCTTCAGTAGTCCAACTTATCACATAGCCTTTTAGTTTTATATTGTGTTGAAGAAGCCATATTTTGGCATTAACTTGGAATAGAGGATGTTCCTTCTTCAATTCATCTGCAAATAGCTTATAACATTGTTGAGTCTTTTCTAGGTGAATCTTCATGGTTACTTGAAGTTTGACCATCTTCGTAGCAAATTCCTAGATGTATAGATTATGTTGTTATATGCAAACTGTGTCAACGTTAAGTAAGAAGTTCAATTATCTTGTTGATAGTTGATGGTGCACTTCAAATATAACTCAAGAATTTGATTGACTTCCTATAGTAATACTTGAAGTCTTACTTGAGAATGCTTTGAGCACCTAGATGTGGAAGATAGAATGGAAATTGTAACAAAATCTTAACTCTAATAAAACACTAATAATGCTAAGTAAGCTTTAATCAAATTCAAAAAAACCTTAAAAGGCTTACAAAGAAAAAATAAGAAATCTTAAAAAAAATATTAGAATGATCATAAATATATTCTAAATAAATCTAAATCCAATCTTAATTTAATCCTAGTTAAAATCCTTTTGGACTTCATTCAAACTTTTAGGCCAAAAACTAACTAAATCTTAAAACCTAAATAAATCCTAAATCAAACCATAATCAAACTCTAAATCCTAAACCAAATCCTAATAAAATCTTAAATCCTAAATCAAATCTTAATCCTAATCAAATCCTAAATCCTAACCAAACCCTAATCAAACCCTAAATCCTAAATCAAATCCTAAAAAAATCCTTTTAATTTCTACAACAAATTTAAACTTCAATAATTAATAAATGAACTATTGATTTAAACTCAAATTTTTCACACTCTTTAACAATTAAGTTGACAACAAGCAAAAAAAAATTAAAAATGATCAAAATTACCAAATAGAAGATAACATCAAAAACATGCTTGGATATTGGCCGACCTCCTTCTCTGACCTTGATACTAATCTCTCAAAGCCAATATCTCTCATTTTTACCATTCGATTGATCTCAAAATTCTCATTTATATAGGAAAATAAGTCTTATATCCTCACACATAAATTTCATTCCAATCCAACTAATAAATAGCAAGAAATCTTTAAAATCCTCACTAAACCTAAAATTCTATTTTCTGAGAGCTTGACCTACTTAAACCTTAATATCCTCAATTCAACCATTAGATCAAGATAAAATTCACAACACATATTAAGAACGACTATAACTATTAACCTACAAAATTTCATTCATAGATCTGTTATAAAACTCTCAAAATTATCCAAAATGTCAATCCTATTTTATTTCACAAAAATCCAAGTCATTCAAAAAAACTTAACTTTGTAAAGCCCTTATAAAGTTATTACAAATCCAAATTACACAAAAAAAATGCCCATAGAAACCTTATCTAGTTTGCTATGATATTTCATTCTTTGATCTCCAAAAGAATTCCATAGTTACTGTAGGTGCTCAGTTTTGTGCCTTGGGATCTGATTTTGATCCATGTTAATAACCGGCCCTCCTCGGATATAAAATTTTGTCTTTTTGAGTTAATTTTTATTAAAATCAACTTCCATCTTCTTCTTTTAAATGCTCACATTCTTTATTTTTCTAATCTACTTTATTTTGCTTTATTTATGGTCCAACAAAGTAAGTAGAAGGCCATTTTATAAAAGCCAATATTGATACTTTTTAATTTTACTATCCTTTTGACTATTAACTATATTTCTAAGATAATTTACTCTAATACTTTGAATTAAGATCTATTATATTATAATAATGTCTACATTCTTTCACTTATTAGTTGTATTATATCATGACACTGCTCCATTTGGCCATCAATTTGATGGTGGAAGGTAGAGGAAAGGTTGATGTCAACCTTAAGAATCTTAAAAAGGGCCTTCTAAAACCTTGATACAAATTTTGGCCCATGATCTGACACAATGTTATCTAGCAATCCGTGGTAATGATAGACATTGTCAATAAAGAGTCTTGTTGTCTCTTCACCAATAATTGACTTCTTAGAAAGTATAAAATGTGCCATCTTGGTCAATCAATCAACAACTACAAAGATAGTATTAAATAAATTTGATGGTAAGAGACCTATAATAAAATCCATACAGATAGATGACTATGGTTGACTTGGAATAGGAAGAGGTTGAAGTAGTCTATATAGCCAATGCCAAGGATTTTTTGACCTTGAATAAGTATCACATGATAGTATGAATTTCTTAATGTCCTTCTACATCTTAGGCCATGAAAAATCTCTAGATAGAAGTTCTAAGGTCTTGATGAATCCAAAGTGTCCAGCTACAAGGAAATCATGGCATATTTGAAGAATGCACAAGTGAGTTGGTCCTTCAAGAATGAACAAACGTTCTTCAAAGAACAAGACATTGTCTTCTTACTTGAATTTAGAAGACTCTTTAGGAAGGTTGTTGGCAAGATGCTTGATAATAAGAACAAGAAGGTTCATATTTGAGGCTTTACAAACCTGATCAAGAAATGATAAATCCATAGGCATTGATATAGTAGTTGCTAAAAGATAAAATTGCTTAGGTTTTAACAAGATTGTCCATTGTTGATCATATGTTACCTCGCCCTCTTTTGGTTTAAGGTAGGAACATCTTAATAATGCATTTGATAATCTTTATTAGTTCTCAAGTCAATATGTGATATTAAAGTCAAATTATGATAAAATTATACTCCAACATGCTTGACAACGGTTCAAGACTTGAGTTGACATAAAGTATTCAAGATTCTTATTATCTATATATACAATCACTTGATGAGAGGCACCTTTAAGAAAGTGGTTCCATTCTTAAAAAGAATCTTTGATAACAAGTAGCTCTTTATTGTGGATTTTGTAGTTAATTTTTGACGTTGAAAATTTTCTAGAATAGAATGCAATTGGATGAAGTTTGCCATCTTCTCCATATTGCAACAAGACTACTCCTAATGCAAAATTTGAGGCATCAGTCTCCATAAAATAAGACTTGTTAAAATCTGGATGTATCAAAATTGGAGGTGTTGTGAAAGCATCTTTTAAGCTTTGAAAAGCTTTCTTTGCTTTCGAGCCCCAATTTAGTTTGTCCATGCATGTCAACTGCATAAGTGGAATAGCAATCTTGGAATAATTTTTAACAAAAATTATGTAGAAGTTTGCAAATCTAAAAAAACATTGGACATCACGTATAGTTTTTGGCTTTGCTCAATTGTTGGTTGCTTGTACCTTCTTTGGATCCATAAAAAGACCTTTGTTGGAAATAATATATCCAATAAATTTAATTTAAAGTGCATAAAATATACACTTCTCTAGTTTTGCATATAGTCCAACACTTCATAGCTTTTCCAAGATAAGGCAGACATGTTTTTTGTGGTCTTTCGAATTCTTGGAAAAGATTAAAATATCATCCAAATAAATCACAACAAATTCGTCAAGATGCTTGCAAAATATATCATTCATTAAATATTAGAATATGGTTGGAACATTTGTAAGTTCAAAAGGCATGACATTATATTCAAAATATCCATATCTGATGTGAAATGTTGTCTTCTATTCATCTCCCTCCTTAATGCGTACCATGTTATGCATGCTTATATATCAATCTTCGTAAAAGTCTTTGCTTGGCTAAATTGATCAAGAAGTCCTGATATCAATGAAAATGGATATCAATTCTTTACCATGATTTTATTAAGATCATGATAATCAACACACATCCATAAGGATCCATCTTTCTTCTTCACAAATATTATCGAAGCATCAACTGGCAACTTGGAATGTCAAATAAAATTCTTTGCCAAATTTTCCTCAATGTATTCTTTTAAAGTTATAAGCTCATTCTAAGATAAATTGTAGATGGGTCTAAATGGTGGTTGAGAACCTTTTTGAAGGTCAATCGCACAATCATAAAGGTGATGCTTTGGCAAGATGTCTACATTTTTCTTTTCAAATATATTTGCAAAATCTTTATATGCCTCTGGAATTGTTGTTGTAGCAACCATAGGTTCCGATTATGGATTTGTATAGACAACAAACGTAGTACCTTGTTTGGTCACCCTCCCATATGCTCTAGCTCCAATAAATAATATTGTTTAAGTTTTGGCTTATCGGATGTTAGAAGTTTTTTTAAATTTGGGGATTCTATGATCTATTAGAGAAAATTCTAACTTTTGACATACCCAATCTATGCATAGATTGTATTTTTCAAGCCATGAGAGTCCTAAAATGGTTGAACTTAATGGTGATCTAATGACATTGAATACTACTTGGTTGTTATGGTTGTCAAAGGTTATTTCTAATGGAATTATTTCATGAGTGACATCTCTAGAGGATAAAGGTCGACCATCCATTACTTCTACATATACATTTTTAATATCATTTTTAAAACCTTTTTAATATCATTTTTAGGTTTTTTATAAGTAATTCATATAGATAGAAGTCTAATATAGATACTAGTATCAAAAATTAAACAGAATCATCAATCTATCATCTATGATTAAAATAGAAAGGATAAACAAGAAGGTACTACATTAGACAATGTTTTTAATGGCAAAAGGAATGTGAAGATGAATTCTATATTTTTGGTTGAGAAGGTCAATGAATTTTCAAAAGCATTAAAAGATTAACCTTTAAAATTATAAAAGAATTTGTTTCGAAGCTTGGTTTTGTAACAATCTTGGCAAGAGTTTAAAACTAAAACTTTATCATTTAAAAGTAATAAGAATGACTAACGTTTAGAAGAATAAGGGACTACTTTTAATCTCAATAATAAACAAAATACCTCTTAGTTTATACCCTTAAAACCATCTTAGTTAAGACTATAACTATTCGACCTAAAAATTATGACCCAAATCAATAAGATGCAATAAGACCTTATATTTTTCATCACACCTTACAAAAATACAAGTGAATGTATTAATACTCACTTTAAATTGAAGTCTTAAAGATTTCTTTGTAAATATTGTAGATTGATTTATGCCTCTCAAACCATTACTAAAATAACCCTATTTACACCTCTAAACTATTAAATATTTAAGTGAGCCCCCTCTAGGTTCCAAGTCCACCATTTAGATTGCTTTGAGCTATAAATTTATATTCTTAATGTCTAAAAAGGACTACCTAACTTTCCCACTACTATCTTTCATAAACATTTGAGAAGTTGGTTTTGATATGGAAGCCATTTATACAATTCTTCACAAACAACAAGTTTTGAACACAAATTCTTGTATTTAATCCAAAAAAATATTGTTTTTCCAATCATGAATTTCACTACCAGACTTCTCTATAATTATTCAAGACAAAATTAGACAAGTTACAAGTAAAAACTTCTGTCAATATTCCTTATCTTTGTTGAAATTAAACTACATGATCATTTATTGGCAACTAAGATTAGATGTATTGAATTGATACCATATTTGATTAAATCAAACAATGTATTTGTGGTTTTAAAGCTTCCCATTAACACATCTATTTCATTCAATAGTTATACGTTAGTTACAGTTAAATTAGTTGCAAAAGATTATATCATTTTGACCATTTTGAATATTACAGACCGTGCTACTTGATGACTTATTGCCCAATTGGTACATTAGTGAACTTATTAACTGGTCACAAAATTAAGGTTTATTTGGCAATGGAGTGGACCTGATTTTACAATGCCAGAGCTCCAGAAATCTTACATACGTGTATTTCACATTGCTGTCAGAGGTGTGACACGTTCTATGTGTATTTGATACTTAACTTGAAACATCACTGAAACCAAGCAAAAATTAATACCAAATCCAAAAATGTAATGTACAGCTGCAGTGCTAAAAAAAATCTCTCATAAGCTTATTGAACAAGATTTTATCTTACCATTGAAATTTAAAAAATTCTTCAATGAAGTAAATATATATTATGAAATCAAAGCAAAGTATATCAATTCAAGTAACAATCATTTCAAACAAAAAGAACCCCAGAAAAGTATCTCTTCCAAAATCTGATCAATGACAAAAAACACGTTTTTTTAATCTCAATCATGTTACTTTTGGTTACAAACGCTAAACGGACTTAACGTTGGTCAAAAACTGCAGCAAAAAAATAACTGCACAATTAGAAACTAAAATTGCAGAATAAGAATCTTGGGATAAGTTAACATCGCCGCCAGTGATCCGAGAGAGATATAACGAACGCGGCGGTCTTAGAAGGTGCTTAAGCTGTTCAACATTCCATGTTCTAGAATAGTGTCATCTGTGACTGGATAGATATGAGACTCTTGCAATGTTGCATGAGTTCCTGAAATCAAATGAAGACTTTCAAGTCTAGCGCATGCACACTTCAAGGTCTGCAATTGGCTCAGAGACAACGGCTCCACTGTTTCTAATCTTAACCGCTTCAAGGCTGGCATAACCCAGGACTCAAAAGGTAATTTCTCAGGTGTCTGGAATACACCTAGTGCAGCTGCTGACAAACAAGTCAAGTTCTGCGATATAAAAAACAAAAAGATGAAGTCAACTAAAACATACACTTAAAAAAAGGTAAATGAGGCACAGGCAGTATTGGAGACTGACGTGTACGTACAACAATCCACCTGTTGTACACCTAAGCACGATACTTAGTTGAACTTTTCCACTGTCACTATCAAATGCACAACGGATGACGTGCTGGAACAAATCCATGATCACACACAAAGACATATTTCAGGACAGACCTGGAAGAGAGCCCCTATGTTTAGAGGAATATCATGCTCTCCTTGAATGTCTGAGGAAGAGCGCAGATCAATCGCCTGCAGAAAAGCACAATATTCCTCAGAAAATCATGATGCATGCAAATCAATCCAGATGCTAGGAGCAAAATCATTGAATCAGAAGTGGGTACCTCGAGATTTGGGCATGAAGATGCAAGAGCCGAGATCGATGCCTCCGTGAGATCACAGCGATTGAGAGCCAAAGCGCTTAGTGGAGGTGGTCCTGCATTCAGTAATGCCAATAATTCCTGCACACCATTGCTCAAGATTTCTGACTGTCAGTCGGTCTCTCCTTTACAATAACATCAATCGTCAGTAAAAATGAGTGAAAACGATCAATTAGCCCCAGCACAACGTTTTGAGCATTGATAGAGTTTCAGACCTTATCTGTACAATGTGTGTTCTCCTGCCAAATAAGTTGCGATTTCACAGACTGTCCAAATGACCTATCCAAACAAGTGAGCTGTCAGGTGCCAGCAGAGAATTCAATGAACACTAGCGAACACCAGAGCAGAACAAATCCTCACGCCCTGGGCATTGAAATATTGATCCAGCAAATGTTCGCATGAAAACGGCTCTAGATACCGGGGGGAAAGGGGGAGATGTGGAGAAAACGTTATGCTACAATAATGATGTAACTTAGGGAACAATTACTTACGGCATGCGCAACTCAACAGACAGAGTGTGCAGTTTGGGCAGTGCTCCTAGCTCGGACAACACCTGCCGGTAGACTTTCTTCGAAATGACGTGCTGGTGTCACAAGACATCATAAGTGAACACATAGTTTAATACCAGATGATAAAATAAACTAACCCTGACAACGTTCTAAAGTAAAAGAAAAAAGAAAAAAAAATCACGAGAAATGATAAGACTTTTGTGAGGTCTCACAACAGCAATCAGCACTCAGTCTTTTCATCAGCGTTAGCAGCACGTTCGTAAGGAACAGAGAAACTACAAGCATCAAGGAAAGATCACTGCTAACGGCCCTTCGACATTGCTGTGCCACGACTTTCTCCTACCTCTGATTCGACCAATTCAACAAGAAAAGGACTACCTATGAGTTGAATAGAATTAATAATGAATGTAAATTACAAAGTAAAAAACATTACACATAACAAATTTCTGATAATCACGTACTTGAAGAACAAGTGTAACAGAACTGAGATCGGAACAATGCCACCGCACTGCTGCAAAACCCCTTTCTGATAGCTGCCCACAACCACAGCTTAGGACAGGTGGGAGAATATAATTGTCAGGCCCAATATCACCAACACGCAAAGGAGAGGGCCCCAAATCAAAAGTGTTCGAAGGATACATCGAAGGTACACACAAATGCTGCAATCTAAGCGTGTGAAGGCGAGGACAACTTTTGAAAATGGTTCTGCAAAATTTCACATGAGAAATACAATTACATGAAGAGTACAGACAGAGTCCCGTCAGCCCAGAGAACATTATTCGGCAAAGCTAGAGAGTAAAGTCAAATGCTGCATACAACAAACGATCCCTGAAGATTTTAAGGCTCTCTGGCCAACTGGAAGTGTTACAATACGCAAGCTCGAGAACTTTGTGTTCAACACGTGTTTTCACAAGGACGAGGACTCACTGTAAACTTTTGTCATTAAGTCGAGAGGAGCTGATGTCAACATCCCCGACGAACCTGAAACAACCCCAATTCATGCATATAAGTTTCCTTCTGTCGCGACATAGAGGAATGTACAATCAGGTAATGTTTACTCTGATTAAAGCAGACAAAAAGAGGAAGAGGCATCGAAGTCCGGGTTGGTAAACATCTCTCAAATCCTACAGCTCACTGTCAACTTCACGACTCGTGAGTGCTCATGACTATACGGGGGCTGACATAGGTATCCAAACCATTTACATTTAATCATAATTCAACACAATGAATTCTCAAACGAACATAAAATGATAACGAACAAGCATTCTGAAAGAAAATTGGGAAACTGTTGGGCTAAAAAGAACTTCAGGATTTGACAAAGTGCCAAGGTGGATGCGAAAATGAATTACTCACTTTCCAATGACCATTTGCGCTAACACTATGTCAAGGAATGAACCACCAGGTGCAACGGGCTGCACTGGAGAGGGGGTTCGTGGTGAGGGTCCATTCTCATCAATGTTAGAAGTCACTGCGTTAGCATCAGTCAGGCGGTCGCAGGGCCATAGAAGGGAGCGAATAGGCGAGGGGGCTGATAGCATCGCTAAGCTTCTTGGAGTCTTAAAAGACGAAAATGGGGAGTGAGTAGTTGGGTTCACCCAATGCTTTGGAAGAGGAGTCTTCGGTTGCATAGGTGTGGCGGAAGACTTAATTCCAGCTGCAGTTGCAGAATCGTCATCGTATTGCCACGAACGGAGCTGTGATAAATCCGTGGCAGCTGCTCTCCAAGTCCTGCAAATCATCAAAAACAATAGTACTAAGGCTAAAGCCCCATTTGCATGCCTCCAAGAGAAAGAATCCTAGAGGGTTGCTTCATACTCTAGAGATAGTGACTTCACGCATTTCGGTGAGCTGCAATTGAAACATTCCTTTCCGAGTTCCGTGAATAGGGCTCCGGAAATGACTTAAACGGCGGAATAATCTTTAAGCAGAGATAAGCACCCATACAGAATGCTTTACATCCGCACATTCCACGCACCATTCCTAAAGACGTTCCTTGAGGATACAGCAAAGTTCGTGAGGTTAGAGAAGACAATCCCGTACACCTGTACTTCCAATAGCGCTGCTAAAACATGACCCTCGTGAGATAATATTCCTTATCTACGCTGAAGTTGAGAAAAAAGAAAATATATATGAGCAAAGCAAAACAATCGCTGTTCCTCTGGACTCCACAACTTCCTGCTCGACTCGAATAAGGCGCCTTCGAGCAATGCCCAGAATTACGATGACGAAAATTGGAGATAACGCATTAAACTACGTTGATATCTGCTTCTCCACATGATGCGGTCCGAATGCATAGCAGTGACGAAGCAAGGAGCTATAATTCGACTCTTCATCAAATTCAAATAAGCTCAATACCTCCGAAAATTCAAAACTTAAGATTGCAGACTGGTCTGCGAAATTAATCGCTAACCTGACCCCCACTTCCAACCCTAGTACAGGAACGACTTCGTCGCCAAATTTTCACGGGGATCACACACATACTGCCTCATTCTCACTCTCACAAAAGTTTACATGAGGCTCTACCTCCAGATAATAAAATAACCGTAACGCAACAGAGAGAGTTACAAATTTATTAGAGTAACGGGGAACTCGGAACTCCAATTAGCAAAGCAAAGCAACGTTGACTAACCTGGGTGGAAAGGGTGCAAACTCAAGTCACAAGATAGTCAATGACATACCAAAAAAATAAATAAAATAAAATAACGAGGCGGTAGGGGTAAACCTGCAAACGGCAGCGGCAGCCAAGACATCCTGAGGCTCTGACAACTGTCGAAAGATGAGAGCCACTACATCAGGCTGCTGAACACCTTCAATCCCCGCAACCAACTCCTGTGCCTGCTCCATTCTAACCTGATGTCGCTTACAAGAAGCCACTAACCCTGAAGCCAATACGCGACTGTTGGGGCATGTAGCACTTGAATATATCCTGGAACCTTGAAGGCCAACGACCTTCACCGGAGAAGGAACCCAGAGGGATCGTGCAGAATGAAATGCATTTATAATGCAAAGTGGACAGAGGGAAGGAAAAAGCAGAAGTGAGTGGAATGGGTGACGGGAGTGCAGAACGGAAAGGCGCGGCAATGCGAGAGGAGAGGAACGAAGAACGTACAAAAAAAGAAGAAGAGGAGGAGGCAAAGAGCAAGGCATTGAGCAACGGTCACAAGATGGCAGGGACACAACTGAATGGAGTGGGGGTAGGGGGAGGGGGGCGGGAACGGGGTTCAGTCCGAAGGGTTGGCCAACAGGGGGAGGGAGAGAGAGGGAGTGGTGTCACTGACAGGGTTGGGGGGGGGGGGGGGGGAGAAGAAGACGACGAAGAGCAGGGGAGAGGGAGAGGGAGAACCACCTGTGCAGGGGCAGAGCCCGGGATGTATGGATGTATTGATGGATGGATGGATAGAGGATGAATGTGCTGGGGAGGGGTGCTCCCTTTTTTCTTCTTCTTCCTCCCCTCTCCCTCCCACCCACTTCCCAGATGCGGCACCACGACACACTGCAAAACCAAATCCTTGATTGATGTCGCATTTAATGTTGGAAGGAAGGGTCTCCATGTCAAGCTATCTATTGGAATCTATATACCCTATCCCTTTTTGGAATGTCTGCAATGATTGTTACTCTATGTGTGAGGTTCTCTCTCTTCTTTTTCTATTTCTTTTCCTTTCTTATTTTCAGTTGTTATTTTGCTGATTTGCTTTGCACAAACATATGATTTCTTGATAAGTAAAAGCTTAAATTTTGGAGGTTATGAAATGTGTTATCTAAAATATTTAGTTTTGAAGATCTTTGAAATCAAAATACATTCATTGGTAGTAAAGGCCATATCTACTACTTGCAATTGACTAAAGAATGTTTGATGCACTTGTTAATATAGTTTGGTACATTGTTATGACATTGCATGAGAATATTTTCTTTATTTCTTGTATTTTAGTTTGAGCAGTTAAAATTCACAATATGATCCTCATTTAATTTTTCACCACATTCTTCCAAAACCATGGTCACTAATAGATTATTATTATTATTATTATTATCATCATATTTCTATATATAGCAGTATTCAATGAGAATTACAAACTGTTTGGTTTTGTTTAAGTATGTCATATTCTAAATGCACATGTTATAATAATGAATTTAATGTGCCTTTTTTATTTTATCTTTTTGTTTTCTTTCTTAAAATTTAAGATTTTTGATCTTACAATATAAATGAGTGCATATATCTATACTTATTTATAATGGAATATTTTAAGTTAAAATAATTTATAAAAAACAAACCATTGATAAAAAAAAGTAGTTCTATTGTATAGATTTCAAATATAGTAATATATTTTGATGCATATTTGGATATATAATATATTTAAATTAAAAAATTTAATCATTCTTTTTACTTTGTTGCGAAGAGGGTTTGGTTTCACAACAAATAAAAGAAATCAATGAAGACAAAATTCAACATTATAATATAATTATTAGTAAGAAGCTTTCTTATTCATATAATTAATTGTAATAAATAATTTCAAATCTATAATCATGTATTTTTTTAATATGTATTTAGGTAATTATTAGAATAAATGTATATATGTCCATAATAAACCAACACTCTCCCTTGTTATGTCACGATTCATTCATTCTATCCCTTGTTTCTATTCTTATCCCCTATCCTTGACTCTCCATCCTTGTTTTTATCCCCAACTCTCTATTTCCAACTTTGTCCTCAAATTCACCATTTCCATGCTTAATTATGAACTTCCATTCTCTCAAGTTCCTTGTTTAAAGATTATATGTATTATTATTATATATTTTGAGATTTTTCTCTTATTAATAATTAAAATACATATATTTCAAGCTCCTTTTTAATTGTCTTTGATTATGTAAAGAAATACTATTTAAAAAAAAATTATTATATTTTTAAAATAATTTTTTTTAAAAGAATGATATTTAATTCAAATAATATCAGACTTAAAAGTGAAAGAAAATAATTATTTATAAATTAAAATAAAATAAATAAAAATTAAATATGAAAATAAAGATGTTACAAATATCTATTTAGAAAAGATTTTAGAAGATTTTAGAAGATTTTAAAAGATTTTTGACGGCTTCAGGAGATTCTAGAAGGTTTTAAAAGATCTAAGAAGGTCTTAGAAGATTTTAGAAAGTTCCAAAAGAAGCTTGCAAGGTTCTTTAACTTTCAAGCAATGTAAGAAGTTACAAGAGAAGTTTCTTGAGGTTGCTTCACAATGAAGCAATAAGAAAACAACTTAAGAAATATCTTAGAATAACTTGAAGGCAAAACCTTCTACAAGAAGTTATCTATAAGTTACTTGAATCCTAATATATATAGGTGTCAGTGATAAGGGGCTCCTTAGTCTCAACATAATATGTCTTGTGGTTTAATTTTAGACCTTTTAGTCTTATTTTTATTCTATTATTATATTATTTGGTAATAATATTCATGTATCTAACTATCTTGTTATAATTTTGCATAATCTTTAGATCTTGCTCTTAACAATTTATGGAAACTAACAAATTTTAATTTTTGAGCTATGGTTCTTTTTTAATAGAATACAATTATACTTCTTCTTAAAGTATTTTAGTATTTTAGAAGTTGTGGATTACTTTTATTTAAATTAATATTATTCCATATCATTTCTATTTTTTAAATATATATTTATTTCTTCTATTATTTTAAGATCTTATTTAGATACTTTATAAATATAAAAGTAGATCAAATTATAGAAGGTACATCTTCACAAATAAAAAATAAAGTGGCTATTCTCACAAATCTTCAAGTCTTTACAAATAGTCTATACAAAGAGATTATATTTCTATGCAATCCATATAAAAAAATCTTAGATTAATTTAATATTTAAAAAATCTAAACAATTTTTTTATAATTTGTAATAAAAAGTTGTTGAATAGAGAGAAGCAAGTACTAGACATATATCATATACAACTCCTAAAGATGTTTCAAGAACTATTATAAAAGAATCAAATGCTAGCATGTTACATAAATTTGATAGAACACAATTCAATATTTGAGATTTTGTACAATAAGTACAACTCTACTTACTCCTATATCTTTCTTATTATTCATACAAATTTACTCAAGTTACTTTTATAGATATTCTTTTACTCAAAAAAAATTGTTTATAGTTTTTTTATTATTAAAAAATATTTTTTTAATATTATATAAATTAAAAGATTTTATGGAGATTTTTTTTTGTTGTATTTGGAGATATTAATTGAAAAAGAATAGCAAAGAAGAAGATACAAAACTTGCAACAAAGACCACATTCAACTGCAATTTTTGTAACAAAATTTCTATACCTTATATGTGACCTTGATTGAAATGATAAGATATTTATGATTTGATTTTGATATGATTTGAGAGACAATGTAAAAAATTTATTGATTACAATGCCATGAGTTAAATATTTAGAAGAACTTATATCTTAAGCTATTATTTGCAGTAATTGATTATTTAAATTGTGACAAGAAAGAAGATGGAATTTTGATAATAAAAATCATACTACCATTGCTATTTCTTTAAGAATATTAAAAAAGTATTTAATAGACCGTGAACCTATGCAAATTGTTACAACTTAATTTAAGTTACTTACATTAATAGAAAAAAATAGGTAATAGGAAGAAAATTTGAATTTATACTCTGAGAATTAAATTACAAAGTAGCAAATTGTCTAAATAAGCTCAAAGTATGATATTGAATCTAGAATTAGCTAAATTGGAAAATAAGGATGTTTAGTCAAAGAAGGAACTATGAAGTTAAACACTACAAAATTTCAACTTCCAAAAAACATCTCTTTCTACCTCCAAATCCTATATGTTGTTTTATACTTCTTCTACAAATAAAATCTCAAAGTTGTGGAATTTTTTTTAAAGTTCTTTTGAATAGAGAGCCTTAGCATATTTTATGGATAAAGATTTTATAACTAAAGACAACTTCGTATTAGTGAAGAAGACTCATTATGTGCTTATTGAAGTCATTGATGAACAAGTTCTTGAATTAGAAGATGTTATTGAAGAAATACAACCTTTATAAGTGATATTAAGAGATCAAATATCATATATTATCCTCAACATCATTCAATGCTTTTATAAATCCAATTTTCAATGGACTTCTTTAATTTGAATTATGTAATCTTAATATTAATTAGAATATCTATATATTTTCTAAAAGATCAAAATATTATAGAAAGAAATAAGCTATTCTTTTATTGGAGCTATTGCCTTTATACATATACCAAAAAATGGCATTGTATTTGTGGTATATGCTACTTCAATGAAAAGTTCAATCAAATAAGTTTTACAAGATATTCCAATTTAATATAAATATTTTAAGGATATTTTTGAAAAAAAAAATATAAATATGCTACTGAAATATTGATCTTATGATTGTACCATAGAATCACAAAAAAGATCTCAGCCACCATTTAGACCAATATATAATATTTTATAAATATAATTAACGGCCTTATAACAATACATTACAAAAAATCTTTCTAAAAACTTAATTTGATACTCAAAATCATCTATTCGAATACTTATACTATTTATAAAGAAAAAAGACAAATCTTTATAAATATATGTTGATTATTGAGATTTAAATAAAGTAATGGTGAAGAATTATTATTCATAATTATTGAAATCATGGCTCTTTGAACAATTGAAAAAATCAAAGATCTATATAAAAATTGACCTTAAAAGAGCTTATAATTTGGTAGGCATAAAAGAAAGAGATTAATAATAAAAACAACATTTTAGACAAGATATGGAAATTTTGAATACAATGTCATACTTTTTAGACTAATCAATGCATTAAAAATATTCTAATATATAATGAATGATATTTTTTGAAAATTCTTGGATAAATTTGTTATTTATTATATTGATAAAATTTTGATATATTCAAAAAGTCTTGAATATAAAAAACATATAAGGTTGATACTACAAAAGTGAAGAGATATAAGACTATATGCCAAGTTGAAAAAATACATATTCCACCAAGCTATGTGAATGATAAGAACTCGATGAAAGCAAATAACTAAGTAAGACATTTTTCTAAAAAATATGATAAAATATGTATATATATATATATATATATATATATATATAAAAAGAAACTAGAATGGCTATTGCCAAAAGATAAGAAATCTAAAGACTCTTGAATTTAGATTAGAGTAAGAAAAGAATTAACAAGAGTGAAGAAAACTTCACTCTTTCCTCTATATATTATCCACTTAATAACTACGAGATGACGTTCTATAGAACCTCTAGCATGTGTTTACTTTGTAAGCCACATGTCTTAACTTGCAATGTAAGTTTTTTATATGTATTTCATATAATTAGCTTGCTCCACAAGCTATCTACACATATGAAACATGATTAATTTGTTGATCAAGTTTCTAATATAAAAGTCAATTATAAATACATGTAAATTCAAAACCATATCAAAACTAGATTGTATGCTCCTCGTAGATCTATTTTTGTATAGATCATAGCTTGATTTAATTGATCAAGAAGTCTCGATATCAAAAGAAGAGGATATATATTCTTGATGGTGATCTTGTTGAGTCCTCAATAATCAACACACATCTACAATGATCCATCTTTCTTTTTCACAAATAAGATTAGAGCTCCTGTTGATCATTTGGAATGGAGTATAAAATTCTTGGCTAGATTTTTTTTAATATATTCCTTGAATTTAGCTAATTCATTTTGTGATAAACTATAAATTGGTCTGAATGGCAATTGTGCTCTTTCTTGAAGGTTAATTGAGCAATCATAGGAACAATGCCGTGAAAGAGTATCTGCTTTTTTCTTCTCAAACACATCTTAAAATTCTTAATATTGGCTAAGAATGTTACTTGAAGTCTTTGCATCATTAAAAACATGTGTGGCATAAATGACACAAGATGATCTTTCTTTTGTAGCATGCAAGAAAGCTCTTGCACCTACAAATATAGGTTTAATTGCACTAGACTTATGACTTTCTATTGGATTAATTTCACTCTTAACAATACTTTTAGAGAAGTCAAGGGTATGAGAATTCTAATCTATATAAGGATTATACTTTTTTAACCATGATAAATCTAAAATGATTGGATTCAAGGAAGATCTAATTATATTAAAGCTTACGCAACTACTATGACCATTTATTGCTACATCTATAGGAAGTATTTCATGAATAACATCTTCAAAAGGTAACAGACAACCATCTATGACTTCTAAATGAACAAGTTTTGTTTTTTGTACTAACAGTATTTTATGACTTTTAACAAATTTTATATCTAAGAAACAAGTTGAAGCTCCTGAATCTATCAAGGCAGAGGCTTTATAATTATTAGGTGCTAAATACACATCTATTATAAAACAAAGAGAGGGTTCTAAGCAGAAGATAGGACCTTCATTAAAAATTGTACAAGATTTCAGGTACATGGTTCCTATTATAGCTGGACAAATTTGTTTTTTTATATATTGTCTTCTTTAACAAATAGACTCCTTATTTTGTTATTTTTTCATTTCTTTAGATAATATTGAGCAGTGTATTTAGGTTCTCCATAATATAAGCACAATCCTTCTTAACGGCAATGAGTCTTTTCTTACTCAATAAGAGGTTTAAAACGTATTGCATCAATTTGCATATCTTTTATTTCTAAATATATGTATTGAGGAGATGTTGGTATTGCCATCAAATTTTAGTAACATTGAGGCCTATTTGTGTGACTCTGAGATCAAAATTCAAAAAGTTGATTGTTGCATTTTACAACAAAATCAATTACTTGATTCAATCTTTGAAGATCAAGTAAGTTGAATATCAATTTCTTTACTTCATGTTATAATCCATACAAAAATTGGCTAATAAGTGAAATATCATATCACTTGATATCAGTTGTAAGTTATCAAAATTATGAAGTATATAACATTATAGATTGATTGTTTTATTATAAAATATAGATCTTGTTGGTTGCAATACGAATTACATCATGTTTTCTATACATGGATCAAAATTTTACCAAAAATACCTCTAAATTATCTATTATTGGATCTTATCATTTAAAAAAAGATAAAAAATCATGATTGTATTGAACTTAAGAGAAGTGTAGCAATCATTTTAACTTCTGATCCTAGAATTGGATAGCTTTAAGGTTGAAGTTTAATCAAAAGTTGTACTTGATTGATAAATCCTTGAAACTTGGATCTTGTACCATCAAACTTCTTGAGTAGGACAATTTTTGGTTCTTTAATACTTGAAAGTTGTTCCACCATGGATAGAGGGATATGATTTGGTGCAAATGTTGAAGTAGCTCTAATCATCTCTACATCTTTACTTTCTACCATTCTTATTGATCTTTGTGGTGGTAAGCTAAGTTGATGTATGGTAAGTATCAATTCCTTCAATTGCTCTTGTATTTGTGCTATTGCACTCTTCATTTTAATAAGCTCTGCCATAATAATATTCAAAAAAATATCTAATATCACTCAGGATAAGTAGAAGAAAGGACTTGAAGATAAAGAAAATACTGAAATTAATATCTATTTAGAAGAGAATAATCTGCAACTTCTAATATGCTTATGGCTTATCATGAAAAAAAATAATTTATTCTTAATTAAGACAAGACAAAGCTTTGATATTATAAGTGTATTCTTATCAATCTTTTAAAGACATAAACTAAAAGATGATACATAAACCAATGAAATCCATATCAAAAAAAGAGTAACAAAATAGAAATAAATAAATATGTATATTAAAAAGAAACTGGAATGGCTTATTGCCAAAAAACAAGAAAATTTGAGATTCTTGAAACTAGACTAGAAACATGAAAGGAGTTGACAAAAGTGAAGAAAACTTCACTCTTACATCTATATATACTATGTAACTAGGGGCTATATGTCAATAATCTACAGGACCTCTAATATGTATTGACTTTGTAGGACACATGCTTTGACTTAGAAGGCAAGTTTTTCTATATGTAAACTATATGATTAGCTTGGTCTTCAAGCTAACATATGTGGTACATGGCCAATTTATTGACTACTTTTTTAATCCAAAAAATCAATTATAGACACCTGTAAAGTCAAAGTAGTATTTATAAAGCTTCTGAAAAGTTTTTGTAGAAGATATTATAAAATTAACTTATTTTTAGCTTATTCTACTTACTTTAATCTATTTATATAGGTTATTATTGGCTTATATGTGTATGTCCATGTGATTATCATTCTACTTATTCTATAATTTTTTTCAAAATAAATATGTATAGAGGAATTTGAATACAAGGAAAGACAAAGTGCATGAGTTTTACTTGTTAGGGTCATACAATTAACTATATTTCAAATCACTAAAATACCAAAGAAACACTACAATGCTTCCTTCCAGTAATAATACTCCTTCATCAATTGATAAGAATAGTGTGTAACCTTGCACTCTCAAAAAACTGCTCAAAATACAATGATTTTATCTAACACCAAAAATAACAGACTTCTATTCCAAACAATTTGTCTTCATACAATTTTTGTAATCACATACTTTTTCTGTCCAAATACTTACAACTCTCAATAAACAATAATCATAATCTTCCATCCATAATCAATCTTCTAATAAATTTTCATATAATTTAATGATATAGTATTCCAATTACATAATCAATAACACATAAATCAATCTTTGATTTATTCCATAGACTCACTTCTCAATATTTAGAAACTATCTATTACTCTTTAACAACAAAAAAACAAAGAAGTAGCACCAAGCTTAATCCTTGCTCATAACTATCATAGTTTGGTACTCCAACAAACTTCTATAATGCCTATATATTTGCTCTTGTTTTCTAGATTCTAACCATAATTCTATAATTAATCATTTTAATAACTAAATCAATCATCCGTCCTCCTAAATTGATTATTCTATGGATTATTAGTCTATTTTATCAATACCTTATAGAAACAGATTAATATGTATTCTACATAGCTCCACTCTTATTTGTGTAGTGTCCTTACAAATACACAATTAATTCCTAAAAAAACTACTTAACAAAATTCTATAAAATTACTATCCTCTGGTCGACCCAATTAATTATTTGCTATATTATCGAATGTAGGTTCCACCAAATCTGGCTCCAATTGTAAATCTTCCTCCTCTTCCAGTCCTTCTATCTATTCCATATTAGTAACAATTATCACAGAAGGTGGTTTTGATGCACATTTAGCTTTTATATCTTCTTTGTCTATAGCTCGCTTTGTACTTTCAATTGCCATGATGCTCTATCTCTTAAACTCTTAATTGAAACTACTACTCCCAAATACACAAGAAATACAAGAAATGGCAATCTCAAAAAAATAATCCAAAACGATACCATAGAATGATTTCTAACTAGTGTTCCACTCATATTCTCTTACTACCTGGTGATAATGACAATATGTTACCTATACTGTCCATTTCTCACCTCCGTCCCATCTGACACATTAGTAATTACTAACTATCTTTTCAGCCGCCTCTATGCCCTAACATACTTATACCATACCTAAGTCTATCTTGAGTCCATTCAAAATCACCTCCCAAAAAAATAAAAATCCATCCTGATTTTTATGTATTAAATAATCATAATCGGTTCCCCTTAATGCAGGTACCGAATCGATGGCCTATGAAATCCTCCAATTGAATAGATCCATTGAAAAAACCTTCAATTATCTAATACGACCTATACTAGAAAACTTGAAATTTACCCAGAAAATGATTAAACTGGCTATCAAACAGTAATACCAAATCATTGGGTATAAAATGTTTTGGTCATGGTTTACTATCATAATAACTCTTCCTCTATTTTTGAGTTGCTTCCATATTGAAAAAAACTGTAGCTTGTATTTCATCTAATTCCCTCAATTTTTCCAACCAAGAGTGTAATGACTTGTGGTCACTGAGACGTTCATCTATGGCAATCCGTAAACTTTGAACCTCCAACTCAATGGATAAAATTGCCTCTTGTCTGTAAACTAGTTGGAATGGAATAGTGTTGGTAGTTATTTTATATGTGGTATGATATGCCCACAAAGTTGCAAAGAGTTTGGTCTCGCAATCGATACCCACTCACAAAATTGTCTTAGTCAAGACCTTGCACAAAATACTGTTGGTCTTTTTCGTTTGCCCATTTGTACGAGGATGATATGAAATAGTTTTTTGATGCTTAATCTCACATGTATTCATCAAGGCGGCTATGGTAGTATTCATGAAATGGATACTGCGATCACTAACTAATTCTTTCGGACACTCAAATCAAGTTATAATATTCTCGTAAAGAAAAGTAGCCATGATACTAGCATTGTCATGGTAGGTAGCAATAGTCTCTGTCCATTTTATTACGTAGTCTATGGTGACTAAAATATACCACTTCTTGCCAAATTTTGATGCTGGTGTGATGGGACCGATAAAATCAATATCCCATTTTTTAAACGATGCCTATGTCAAGATTGGTACTAATGGTGTTATATAGCATGATTTGCTATCTGAGAATATACTAGATATCTAGTTGTAGAAAGTTTAGCTTAAACCTTTATATGAATCTTGTCTTAGCTTTTAAAATTCCTTTGATTTGCATAAAACTCAAAATATAACAAAATCCCTTCAAAACATATTTTTCTCGCAAAAGATATTTTCTTCTTGAACTTTAGAAATTCATAACTCTTGATCTAGCCATTTAATTTATATCAAATTTATAAAATAGGTAGAATTCACCATTAATTTCTACCACAAAAATAAATAAATAAATAAATAAATAAAAACCAACTACAAATTCACTTCCAATCTTCTAGCATCTAAGAAACCCTAACAGATGCTCTAAATCCTAATTTACAAGCATCAGAGTACTATTTTCTTAATATCTCAAGAACCCAATATTCAAATATTATCAAACTTATGTAAAAAGTTTACTAATATGAATTTATACATCTCCTAAAATTTTGAGCTAAAACCTTATCAAATTGCTCAAAATATAACTCAAGACACAACCAATAGTAAATTGGGTCACTTACTACCCTTAGATTGCATGCGCTGACTTCAAAATCCAATAACTCCTTTATTCCAACTTGGAATCTAAGAAGTAGTATATAAAAAGTGTAGCTGCAAAAGTACTCTTTCTAGTTGCAGTCACTGATCCTCAATTGCCTTTTGTTTGTGTGCGTTATGCCAAAAAGAGTGATAGTAGCTCCCAAATCAACACCTTAACTTTGAGTGCTTATATTTTCTTCATATAAACTCCAAATTATGCAAGATTTGTACCAAAACTATAGCCAAAAACCTAAACTTGCTGATTCTAGCCTTCAAAGCTCGAATGGCTCCGAAAAACTAACCCTAATCCCTAATATGGCCTTGGGTAGCCTCCTCAAAGTCCATTGGTCATGATTTTTGATCAATAGGAATGGAGATTTTCATAATCCATCTCCATTCATCTATATTGATATCCTAATTATTCTCTTTGCTATCAAAATCCTTCTTCAATTTTTTTTCTTATAAGATTTATATAATTTAAATTCTAAACACCAAATAAAAGAATTAAAATAGGTTTTCAAAGGTCACCTATGTCTAACAAAGGTGACTTTAAATATTTAGAAGTTACCATCAACCAAAACCAATCTTAAAAGCCACTATCAAAAAAAAAATTAAAGTTATACAAATTCTATAGTAAACTTTTTAAACAACCTCTTTTCAAGGTAATAATCAAATTATATTCTACAACCAACTAAAATCTACTAACATGGCTTTCACCAAGTAACTTAATAAATTATATATTAAGTATATAATTATATTATTTTCATATAGTAGCCGAATCACAACACAACAATGGCATGGCTAAAGTACCTGTGGATCGATCCATTCATTGACAAGGATAACAACAACAAATAAATTGGTGTACATCACAAAACATTGTAGGCCACCAATATCTTGCCATTAAAGCCTTACGAGCAGTGCTATCTCTTGTGAAATGACCACTATAACTATCCAAATGGCAATCCTCTAGTATCGATTGTACTTCACTTTGAAAGATATAGCATCTTAAAATGCCATCTTTGCCTTATTTATATCAAGCATCACAAATCATTATGTACACGGCACTCTTTAGAATGAGTCGCTTCTTAAGTTTCTTGCTGATAGTTAGTAAAAAAGTGTGGAAGGTCAAAAACTGAATGATTTTATTTTACTCAGGAAAAATCACATCCACCACAAATAATTTGGCATCAAAAAGAGCATCAAGGATAGGCTCGTTGCCAAAAATATTAGATAACCGGGATAAATGATTAGCATTTGCATGTTTATTTCCAGATCATATAACAATTGTAAAATTAAATTCTTATAGAAGTAATATCCATCGAAATAATGTGTCCACTCAATTGAGGCTTATTAATCATGTATTTAAGGACATTATGATCCATATAAAATATAAATAAATATCCAAGCAAATAGTATCAAAACTTTTAAACTGAGTATATCATATCCAATGCTTCACGTTCAGTAGTAGTATAATTACATTTGGCAGCCACCAATTCTCGACTAGCATAATAGATAGGATGATCCAGTCATTGGTCATCTTTTTGACTAAGCACCAATCCAATAGCCACATTAGATGCATCAACATATATATAGAAATGCTCTGTCCAATGAGGTGCTACCACTATTGGTGCAAAGACCAATTTTGACTTTAATGCCTCAAAGGCCATAGCACACTCCATTGTTTAGGGGGGACTAGATCCATTTGATGGAGGTTTTTTCAGTAAGTTTGTTAAAGGTTGATAAATAATTGCAAACAAATGAATTAAGTAGCCATAATAATTGACATGGCCAACAAATCCTTAAACACCAGAGATTGTCTCTAGTTTGGACAAGTTCATTATACACTGCACTTTGTCAGGATCCATAGCAATACCATGGCTGGAGACAATATGTCTCAATAATTTTCTAGATAGAATACCAAATTAACACTTATTTAAATTCAACGAGATTTCAAACTTAGCGCATTGAGCCAAACATTTGCCTAGACAATTAAGATGATCTTATTTTGTGTTGAATGCACAAAAGTCATTCAAAAAGATTTTAATAAATATTTTGGAGATAGTCTTAAAAGGCCTAAATCATCACTCTTTAAAATGTGGTTGGGGTATTACATAACCCAAAAGGCATCACGCGATAAGAAAATGTGCCCCAATCCATACTAAAGGTTATCTTGAGCTGATCTTTTAGTACAATTTGAACTTGATTATACTCAAAAAATCCATCAAGGAACAAATAACAGTCGTGACCTACTACAACATCCTATATACTATCTGTGAAAGGTAATGAGAAGTAATCCTTCTTAGTGGCCGCATTAAATTTTCAAAAATCTTGAAAAATTTGGAATTTTCTATTCTTTTTTGGCACCATCATGATTAGAGAAATCCACTCACTATTTGGTACTGAGTAAATAAAACCAACCACAAGAAGCTTGTCTAATTCCTCCTTCATCATGAAGAAATATTTATGATTAAGGCGATGTTTTCTCTGCCTTATTGGTTTAGCATTCTTCTCTAAAATGATATGATGCTCACAAACTTCAACAGGGATACCATTTAGATCAGCATAAGTCCAAGCAAAAGTGGATTTATGATGTAAGAAAAATTCTGTCTAGTAGGTCAACTCTTATTCCTTAATACCTTTATAGACCATAATTTTCCGATGCTCTATTGTGGTTGCTAAGTTGATAGTTTGACATAAAAGTGCAGTGGTGATATTTTGTTTTAACTCCCACGCTAGTTTAAAATCAATTGATAAGTCCAACAGATGCAAAGTACTGAATCATGTATCCAAGGCACTCACATGGTGCATATTATACTTGGTCATCCAATCAATATTAAATTTAGCAAAGAATTCTAAATCCAGTGGATATATCAAGTATTCTTCCGAATGTCCACATTGATATACCACTCCACGGTGTTGGATTGCTTTCATGAGCGCCTTCGTAATTGGTGCTATAGCATTATTATCAAAGCTAAGTTCATTGTCCAACATTAATTCAGATGCTTACAATTGAGACTTCCCATAATAATGTACTAGGTATATTTGTAACACCATTTTATCTCCGTCCTTACCAATTATCAAAGTATCTTGACTCCAATCATTTTTGGCCTTCACTTAATAAAGTCAAGATCATTACAATAAAATTGGATACGATAAAGTCAAATGTTGTAACTAAAAGATGATGTAGTCAATTTCATATGCAATACGAGTAATTATAGTTTGAACACTCTATAAAATATCTAATGGTTTAATCCAACTATGATCTACCATCTTTAACACTAATATTGTGGATACTAAGTGTTCCAAATCTAAAGCATCTATTGTATCAACATTCATTAAATTGATGCTAGAACCACCATCTACTTTAATACTTGAAATCATGATACTGTCAATCAAAACATCGATGGTTGGTGTACCTTGGTAAGGGTTCAAACTAACTTCATAAACTTCTTTATTGTATTGTCTATGCCATGTTAACGATTAATTTAATGTAGAATGGCACTCCGGTACAACCGTTGTCGTGTTGTAACACAAGTATATCGTGAAAATATAAAGAAAAGGGACTTTTATTAATATTCAGTTACCTCGAATATTGGGAGCAACGACCAACTCCAGTGCAAATACTGAGTGGCGAGGTTCAGTCACCCCGTTACAGTCAGCCGGGGTATACTAAAATGCTCCATTTGATTCCAATAACGGGAGTTAGCAGGAAGAGAAAGGACCAATTCACACGACGGGTGAGCCTGGTTCGAAGAGCCAATTGGATCTAATTTCAAGAATCCAATCCGGGTCCTCTTACCCAATATGAGACCTGCATTGGTCGGGCAACCCAATGCAGTCTAATTACGGGAAAATCCAGATCTTACTACGGGCCTCAGCCAGTCCGACGTGAAGGACCAATTTGATCCAATAACGGAAAAATCCAAGTCTTATTACGGGCATCTTACCCAATATGAGACTTGAATTGGTCGGGCGACTCAATGTAGACTCGAGTACGGGGTTTCGATTCTGTTTCACGCTGTTCTATTCTCTGTGCCGTTTCAGGGAACGTTGTTTTTGGTAAATGGATCTCTTAAAGGTAAAAACGGAAGAGAAAGCTCTGACGGCGGGAGCCATATTCGGATCTAAGCTCTGACGGTGGGAGCCAATTCTGGATCCTAGACGGAAGATTGAAGAAATTCAGAGGATAAGGTTAGGGGGAGAAGAAGTTTTTTGGAGAGGTTTTTGAAGATCAGGGGGAAAGAGCTAGCTTCAAGCTTTTTTTTCAAGGTTACTAGTTCGGTTTCATTAGAGGTTTTTGAAGATCAGGGGGAGAGGAGCTTCATGCTTCGGGCGGGGAAAGAAGACAGAGAATTGGGTTTTTTTTTCTTCAAAGGGTTTTGGGAAGACTGAGGCAATCGTTGCTGAAGTCAGTGTTGTAATGGTGAATCGGGATTTTTTAATGAAGTGGGTTTGATTACTCTTGACTGTTTTGTGAAATCGAGTTACGTCGGTGATTGAAGAATCAAAAGGGTGTCTATAGGATTGAGTATGCGGAGTGAATGAAATTTATTGGGTTAATCTAACAAGACAGTCAGTGGATACAAGATCGTAAGTACAAAGCCGTATTGGAGATTAGAAGATTGGATTATTTGGGGTTCTCTGTAACGTCTAGAAACCTACCGGTTGGGGCAAAAAGGACTTCGACAAGCAGTCGAAGGGCATCCATATAAATTTACGATGTATTCTTGCAGTCGTATATATTCCAGCAGTCAAAAACTGATAGACTGCTTGACTATTGGCGAATCTCCATACTACCTTCTACAGCGAGACGTCCGGCGCGTTCTCGAGTAGGAAAGCACGTAATACGACAAAAGTGGTGAACTCAACGTGAAAGCTTGAGGTAGAAGGTATTGGATTTTGGTTGATTTTATCTATATTTTATGGAAAACGAAAATAAAAATTTTAAAGGATTTTTGGGAGAAGTTTTTGGTGGGGATTCTTCTAAAGGACAAGGTATGCACGTGGATCCATCTATTGCTAGTATGTTTCAAGCCTTCTCATTAGCAATGCAACAACAGCAAAGCAATGATCAAAAAGAAGCTTTGGCAACCAAAGCATTGCAAGCAATGGTCAATAAAATTGATCAATTTGATGGGAGGAATATTTTAAGGTATTTAAGATGTTATGTTCGTGAAATGGAATTAAATCGGGTTTCTGAGAAGAAAATGGTTGCACTATTTGGACTTGCCACGATACCGGAGATAAGAGACCAAATTACATCGATTACGGATCATTATGGGAATTCATGGGAGGTTTTTTCACATGCATTGAAAGACGAATATTTCTTGGAAGATGCTGATCGCGTTACTAAGAAGCTGTTTCTGGAATGGATTGAACGGCTTAATAAGAATTTGCAAGCAACAGAGTTACTAAGGGAATTTGAGAGGCAGTACTCTCAATTATCGAAGGTAGAAAAATTGACATTGGAGCCGAACAAAGTTGATCTATTTCTTCAAGCTGCTGATGGAGAATTGCAAGAGAAATTAGAACTCCTTCTTGAAGACAAAGAAGAAGATGAAGGATTGACAACAAAGTGGAAGAACATTGAAGATGCGGTGGGGTTGCTTACAAAAAAAGAAAGGAGGAAGGATAGGAGCAATATTCCGAAAACAGTACAAGCACCCAAAGCTCCAATACATACAACACCACCGACAATGCCTACAGTTCAACCTTCGACATCCTTGTCAAAGAAAGCAGATATGGGTATGGAAGAAATTATACGAGGAATGCGAGATCTTCAAATCAAATTGGCAAGACTTGAAGAGAATACTTCTATAAATAATTCAAAGAATGTTTCAAAACAAGGATATGTACAAAGATGCATTTGGTGTGATGACGCTTCATACACTAGAAAAGATTGCAATGAATTTAATAATATGATACGGCAGGGAATTCTTTGTTGGAAAGATGAAAAGATAGCATTGAAAGATAGGGAGGATCTTCTTCAAACCAATTTTGGCAAGGAAGGAATGAGAGCATTAGTTCAAGATTATCTAAAAGAGCATGAAACAACAGCACGAGAAAGTGCAAGTTATGGTGCTAGAGTAGATGATGAAATTGGTGGAAGTACGGAAACTAGTGAGTTTTGGGCTTCTGCCGTTTCTACAATGCAAGAAGGGAAATTACCTCGAGAAGTGTTATTGAGGACAACAGCTACAATATGAGGAAGAACAGTTTGGGAGGATCCTGTTGAGTCTCTTTCAGTTCATGCATATATTGCTAAGAGCCAACATGAAGCTTTGATGGAAGAAAAGAGACGAGGAAATTTTGATGATACGAAAGAAGGAAATTCTTCTAAGAGGCAAACTTGAGGAGACAAGGCTCGGCAGGCAGCTTCACAAGAATTGCCTGTAAATGATACCTCAGCATCATTGGGAGAAAAAATAAAGGAGACAAAAGATAAGGGCAAATCAATTGCTTATAAGCTACTTTCTGACATTGAAGCGGCAACAAATTTGAAAGGGGTGTTGAAAGAACGTATATTAAACACTAAGGTGGAATTCACATTGAAAGAAGTCTTGAGAATTACAAAGAAGGAGTTTCATGATGTCATCATTGACAGCATTAAGCAAAAGAGGTAATTAATGGGCGAAACTGGAATGAGTCATGCTATTGATGCAAGAATATACAAAGATGAAGAAGAGGTTGATATTGGTTACAAGCAACCAACAAATGAAAAGAATGGGTATAATCAATGAGTACGTTTCGAAGATTCTAGTGACAAGGAAATGGAAACTTTGAGCCATTATACTCGAAAGCATTGGGCAAGGGCAACTACTGAGGTATTGGTGAAAGTAGGAGATATAGAAGAACCAATAGTTGCTTTAGTCGACCATGGTTTTGAAATAAATCTCATGTCTAAAGATCTTTATAAGAAGCAAAAATGGCCAATTGATATGGAACATGGATGGGCAATTCAAGCAGCTAATAACACACGGGGCGAATTATATGGAGCTTGTCCAGATGTCAAAATTTGGATTGGGGATGTTACGACGGAGCAACATTTCTTTGTTCAAGATACAATGTCTTATCCGTTGATTTTAGGACAACCTTATATCACGGCAACACGGATGGAAACAAAAGTACTTGACGATGGTTTTGCTTATACAAGGGTACGGAGCGAAGATGGGAGGAAAGTTGTACAATTTCTAACAGTACCTCCTAACCATGAACGGAATCGAGATAGGTTGAGGGAGAAACCATTGCCAAAGATTGTTGAAGGATTTAAGGATTTTGGAGAGGTACCACTGTAAAGCGAGATTATGGAGGTACAAAAGAGGAGGTACTCTCGCGAGATGAAGGTGCCTTTGATGCGAGTTTTATTGGTATATTGGAGAATGGAAATATTATGTATAAGAAAGTTGATGATTTTAAAAGAAAAGAAAGAAAAAGATTATATAATATTGAAGGAAAATTATGCAAGTTAGGTACATTGCAAGATGATGAGAGGATTTTAGGTGTTTATGAAGAAAATGGACTGGAAGATTCATTGGAATTGATTACATCTATTGGGTTAGGGGATAATGATAAGATTGTTGAGATTCATTCACGAGAGGTTTATACCATGCTTGAATCTTTTCAAGAACCAAAAGTCACTTGAGACGAGATATAAAACAGCAGATAAGAAGGTAAAGCCTGTTGTCGGACCATTACCAGAAGATTCTAAAGAACAAATGGGAGAAGCATCAAAAGAAGCAAGTTTAAGAGATCCAATGAGTATTGGACATCAGTTTACTAAAGAGACTTTTGAAGAATTGAAGATTGGTTCTGATGGTTATTTATTGCCGGAGGAAATTACTTGCTTCAAAAAGATGTTGGCTAAACAAGGTAGATCGTTTGCCTTCGAATCTCATGAAATTGGGTGTGTGGATCCAAATATTGTAACACCTATGGTTATCTTCACTGTACCACATGTACCTTGGAATCTAAGACCGATTCCAGTACCGAGGGCACATTTACCTAAATTAATTGAGCTATTAAAAGAAAAGATAAAGATGAAAATATTGGAATCCTCGTTTGCTCCGTATTCTAGTCGATGGTTTACGGTACCTAAGAAGAATGGGTCACTACGATTTATTCAAGATATGCAATCGGTGAATGCAGTAACGATCAGAAATATAGGAATTGGACCTATTGTGGATGAATTTACTGAGGCGTTTGCTGGAAGGGCGATCTATTCAATGGGTGACTTGTATTCAGGTTATGATCAATTTCAACTTGCCGAAGGAAGTAGAGCTATGACAACAATGAGGACACCACTTGGATTGGTTAGAATGTGCACTCTTCCTCAAGGCGCGACCAACTCGGTTGCGCATATGATGAATGGGATGAATAAGGTATTGAGAGATTTTATTCCGGAAAAGACTATACCTTTTCTGGATGATGTTCTTATAAAAGGGTGCAGAGAAGGAGATAAGGATGAAACTTTAGATACGAGGGGGTGTCGCAAATATATTGTTGATCATATACAAGATTGTGAAAAGATTTTAACTCAGCTTGGAGAAGTTCATCTTACATTATCGGATATGAAGTCCGTATTTGGAGTACGAGAGGTTGTAATTGTTGGACATTTATGTGGATTTTACTGAAGAAAATGAGATTTGACTAAAGTTGATGCAATTGGAAGGATGAAAGAAGATTGTGATTCTTTAACAGAGGTTCGCAGGTTTTTGGGTGCATGTGTATTTTATCGAATCTGGATCCCTCATTTTGCTCACATAGCGGATCTATTATATGAACTGTTACGCAAGGATTACCGATTTAAATGGTAGGAAAGGCATGTTCAGGCAATGCAAAGATTGAAGAAATTATTGATGTCACTTCCAATATTGAGGAAGGTTGATTATAAGTGCAATAGACTAGTGATTCTTTTTGTGGACGCTAGTCCAATTGCCATTGGATGGGCTGTGGGTCAAGATGATTCAAATGGGAGTAGATTTGCAGTTCGATTTGGGGCTAAAATTTTAAGTATTCGTCAACGTACATATTCGCAAGTCAAAAGAGAACTTTGGGGAGTCGTTTTGGCTATGAAAGCTGAAAAGGACTATTTGATTGAGGCAATAGTAGTAATTGAAATAGATTGCTTGCCATTGCTTGAAATGATTATTAACTGTTCAACGCTTGATATTGAAATGTTGAGATGGATTGCTTATATTAAGTCACTAAATCCAGAATTTAAGCATATTACTGGGAAAGACAATTTAGTAGCAGACATGCTATCTCGAGCAAGATACGAGAGGGAGGACGAAATGGTTGAAGACATTGATGACGTCGGATTGAAATTCTATTCAATATCAAATCTCAACAGAGAAGACAAGCTATTTCTTGGAGAATCTTATGAAGGAGAATTATTGAATATTGGTCATTACTTGAATACCTTGACTAAGCATGAGAATTGGTCTACAAAAAAATTCAATCAAATAAGAAAAAAAGCATATGGATTTTTACTTCAAGATGGATTCTTATGGAAGAGACCGAAGAAAGGAATTGGGATGCCACAACGAGTGATAGGCAAAAAGGAAGAAAGACTAAAATTATTAATGGAGTTTTATAATAGTTTATGGGCAGAGCATAGAGGAATCTGAGCTACTTTTGTTAAACTCAAGGAACGATATTGGTGGAAAAATATGTATTGAGATGTGCTCTCATTTGTAGAGTCATGTGAAATCTGTCAGTCCTATTCTAATATCCGACATCGAGATGGTCTTCATCTTACGTATCCTCTCGCTATTCATTTTAAATGGGTTGTTGATTTGGTTATTATGCCGGTTGGGTTATGGCAGATGAGATATTTGGTTTTAGCTCGTGAAGATTTATCAAATCAAGTAGAAGGAAGAGCATTGAGGATAAAATCTACATAGGGGATTTGTAGGTTTTTGCTTGAAGATGTCATTTGCCGCTACGGATGCGTAGAAAAAATCACTGCAGATCATGGAGAATTAAATGCACAAGAAGCTCGTAAGTTCTTTGAAAGATGTGGAGTTAAACTATCACTGACTACTGCTTATAATCCAGAAGGGAATACAAAAAGCAAACGCGGTCACCCACCGATTGTGAAAGCATTGGTTAAAGCTTGTAATAGGAAAGTTAAAGAGTGGCCATGACTTTTGTCATTTGCATTATGGGCTGATCGAACAGCACATAGTTCGGTGACATGATATATGCCAGTAGAACTTATGACAGGTCAAAAACCAATTATGCCGATTGAAGAAAAGGTACTTACTTGGAGTATGCTACCATGGGAAGATGGATTGACAAGAGAAGAACTTCTGGCTATTAGGATTCGACAATTGGAGCAAAGAACGGAAGATGTCCAGATAGCATTGGGAAGGTTAAGAAGAGCAAGGTTACAAAACAAGGTGTGATTCGACAAACAACATCGATTGAGACCTAAAGCAATTGAAGAAGGTGACTGGGTACTTGTTTATGACTATAGTTTGGATAATCAACATAGTACTTTGCGGAAATTTTCAAAACATTGGTTTGGACCATATGTAGTAACAACTATTCATGATAATGCGACTTACTCGTTACTGGAGTTAAATGGTACAAAATTGAAAATATCAATTGCAGGGAAGCGAGTAAAAATATTTAAACGAAGACACGTGGAGATGAATATGGAAGACCTTAATGAAGGTATAGAGATTCCGCAGCAAGAGATTGAAAGTGATTTAGATAATGAAGGTGACGAAGACAAACTAGACAAAGACGTAGAGGATATTTTCTAAATCAAATAGCAATTGGGTAAATTGGTGCATACCGGAGGATGCACAGGTTCAGAGGGGGTGGATGTCGTGTTGTAACACGAGTATACCGTGAAAATATAAAGAAAAGGGACTTTTATTAATATTCAGTTACCTCGAATATTGGGAGCAACAACCAACTCCAGTGCAAATACTGAGTGGCCAGGTTCAGTCACCCCGTTACAATCAGTCGGGGCATACTAAAATACTCCATTCGATTCCAATAACGAGAGTCAAGAGGAAGAGAAAGGACTTATTTACATGACGGGTGAGCCTAGTTTGAAGAGCCAATTGGATCCAATTTCAAGAATCCAATCCGGGTCCTCTTACTCAATATGAGACTTGCATTGGTCGGGCAATCCAATGCAGTCTAATTATGGGAAAATCCAGGTCTTACTATGGGCCTCAGCCAGTCCGATGCGAAGGACCAATTTGATCCAATTACGGAAAAATCTTGGTCTTACTATGGGCATCTTATCTAATATGAGACCTGAATTGGCTGGGC
The DNA here is from genome assembly GCF_059467195.1 of Physcomitrium patens. Taxonomy (NCBI): domain Eukaryota; kingdom Viridiplantae; phylum Streptophyta; class Bryopsida; order Funariales; family Funariaceae; genus Physcomitrium; species Physcomitrium patens. The sequence continues at coordinate 11,691,635 of NC_143435.1, read as the reverse complement.
AACCCAATGCAGTCTTATTACGAGAAAATCCAGGTCTTACTACGGACATCTTACCCAATATGAGACCTAAATTGGGCGGGCGACTCAATATAGACCCGAGTACGGGGTTTCGATTCTGTTTCAGGCTGTCCTATTCTCCGTGCCGTTTCAGGGAACGTTGTTTTCGGTAAATGGATCTCTTAAAGGTAAAAATGGAGGAGAAAGCTCTGACGGCGGGAGCCAATTTTGGATCTAAGCTCTGACGGAGGAAGCCAATTCCGGATCCTAGACGGAAGATTGAAGAAATTCAGAGGATAAGGTTAGGGGGAGAAGAAGTTTTTTGGAGAGGTTTTTGAAGATCAGGTGGAAAGAGCTAGCTTCAAGCTTTTTTTTCAAGGTTACTAGTTCGGTTTCATTAGAGGTTTTTGAAGATCAGGGGGAGAGGAGCTTCATGCTTCGGGCGGGAAAAGAAGACAGAGAATTGGGTTTTTTTTTCTTCAAAGGGTTTTGAGAAGACTGGGACAATCGTTGCTGAAGTCAGTGTTGTAATGGTGAATCGGGATTTTTTAATGAAGTGGGTTTGATTACTCTTGACTGTTTTGTGAAATCGAGTTATGTCGGTGATTAAAGAATTAAAAGGGTGTCTATAGGGTTGAGTATGCGGAGTGAATGAAATTTATTGGGTTAATCTAACAAGACAGTCAGTGGATACAAGATCGTAAGTACAAAGCGATATCAGAGATTAGCAGATTGGGTTATTTGGGATTCTCTATAACGTCTACAGAGCTACCGGCTGGGGCAAAAAGGACTTCGACAAGCAGTCGAAGGGCATCCGTATAGATTTACGGTGTATTCTTGCAGTCGTTTATATTCCAGCAGTCAAAAACTGATAGACTGCTTGACTATTGGCGAATCTCCATACTACCTTCTACAGCCAGACGCTCGGCACGTTCTCAAGCAGGAAAGTACGTAACACGACATTGTTAGAAGTTCTTTCATAGAAATAGAAGGCATAATAGCATGTGGATCCTTCAAAATATCATAGGATTTCATATTTAACATAATTTCTAATGTCCTCTTTCTTTTCATTGGATTGAGTTTAACTCCGAGAGATAAGATATTCTTTTGTCTGGGACTTGGAAACAGTAGCCTGAGCTTACTTGGAGTTCATATCCCCAAGAAGATCTTTCAACGAATAGGATGTTTTTTATAATTACGTAAAGAATGGAATAGCTTGAAACAAAATCAAAGCCTCCATAATCGGGACCTCATTGAATTGTCCAATTAAATCAAGTCTCATATTGGATAAGAGCCCATAATAGGACTTGGATTGGATGTCCCCATAATTGGGTCAAATTGGCCTTTCACTTCAAGTTCATCCAAATTTTGAATTGATCTTTTTTTCTTTTGTTGACTGTTGGTAAGAACGGCTTGGACACATTCCACCTAATTTATCGGAGAATCTTGAGGACCTTGATTTATCTCTTCAATATTTTTTTGGCTTTGAATCTGATGATCTCAATTATTGAAATTAAATAGAGCATTATATTATTGATACGTATGCTCCGACTGCTTGTAATTCCCACACACTAGTGCATAATTGTCACTGGCTTTGGGATTGAAACATTTACTCACATAATGACCAATTTGCCTGCAACAAAAACAATGAAGTGGTATTCTTGTACTCCCATCAGGCATATTGGGTGTCTCGATTGGTATATACCTACTAAGCTTATTCCATGTAGGATTAAAAAATTATCTTGGTTGTTTCGTTGGTATGGAGGATACTTGGTTTGATGATGCCGGTATCGAGGTAGAAAGAGTTTGTGTTAAGAAAGCTCTGGGCTTCTGGTTGCCACTAAATACTCAATCAAGTCTAAAATATAAAAATACCAAGTTTATATATATCATATTTTTTCTTTTTGGATAATCACATCAAAGCATAAGCCCAAGTACTAAAAAAATACCCAAATGTATGATAAGATATCTTAAAACCTTATATATTCTTATGAGAAATATTTCTCAAACTTCAACAACTCATATTTCATAATTGGACTATCCAAACAATCTTAAATTTTACATAAAGTACTGATATACTTTCTAAAACTTCTACAAAAAAATTCAATTGCAAATTCATAACAAATCTTGAGATATTGTCAATATCCTAACAGTAGCTTAAAATCCTAGCTTATACACACATGCATACTGATTTCTTCATATCTCACAAAATAAGTACTCAAATATTATGAAACTTTGATCTATAGCTTTTTAACTTAATAATTCACATTCATGAAAATTTTGAACCAAAAATTCGTCCAAAAACTCAAGATGTAGCTCCAACCATTACTATCAATAAAATGACTTACTTTCTTCCTTTGAATTACATATACTATCTTCAATGCCCTATAATTTCTTTATCCAAACTTGGAATTTGTCAAATAATATATGTAAAATGTAGCCAAAAAATTATTCTCTTCAAATCCAATTGCTAATCTTTCATTGCTTTCCATACGTATGTGTTATGCTTCAAAGAGTGACAATAGGTAAAAATTTGATAACTTTGAACATCTATATCTCCTTCACAACAACTTGAAATGACACAAAATCTTCATCCAAATTATACTCAAAATCGTGAACTTGCTCATCCTAGCCTTCATTCCAACTATGCCTTGCTTTCATCCCTCCCAAAAAACCTCCTATTAGTTAAGGTTTTCTTCTTTAGGCTCTAATCTCCTTTCAAGGCTTTATACTAAAACATTTAGGTCTTACAATTGTTTTAAATGCTATAATAAAAATAAAAAAAAATCAAAATAAAGTTTTTTAAATCCACTCTCTTTAAATTAATTTATTAACCATTCTAACATACATCTAGATTTATTAACATATAATATATTTTAACTAATTTTTACATACTGCAAGCTTTTACAGTATGACACCGATGGAACATATTGCTGATACCTTTATTGTTCCTTATCGTAATTCTAGAGGTTTGATGTAGACTCTTAATTAAAATTCAAACTTTGAAAGATATTGAATGCTCGCTTTTGTCTATTAGATCAATTTCCATTCTATATATACGTATTTTTTATTTGAACTTGATTGATGTCTCACTGAGTCAGTGGTATCATGGTCTGAATATTAGTAGTATTACTGAATTATTGTTGTGTTTGCCAATTCCAACAATTAGCTGTCAAGTGCTTTCCTGCACAAAATGTACATTGATCCATCATTTGTGAGGGTGAAGGGTATTCTGTTATCAAATGATTATGGCCCTTACAATTACTGTACCATACATTGGTCCTAGTATTGGTAGGTTTGTACTTCTTCTCCTTATCTTTGGCCATATTAATGGCCATTTCTTCTATTTTTTTTGTCAAGTTCAATAACAAGGCTCTATTAAAATATTTTGGGGCTGATATTATTGGTAATTATATCGCTTATTATTGATATGGAAAATATGGAGCATATACTATTGTTATATTTGGTGGTATAGCTTGAAATGGGGTGACATTAACTAGCCCCTAAATATTTGCACTAGAATTGGCTATCGTTTCTAACATCCATGGATAACTATCTACTGATTTGTTCTAACTTGGATTTTGATAACTATCTTGAACTGGAATCATCGTGGCACGCGTAGTTATAAAATGATCATAATGACATTCCTTCCAAACCTTGGATCTATTAAGAGATGTAGTTACCGTATTTGATTGAGTTTCTTTTATAAATATTTTTAATTCAAATAGGTGCAATCCGTTGATTAATATGGACAATACAAAAGCCTCTAGCATTTGGTGATTTAGCCACTTGCGGAGTATATTTGCCACAGAACCATAGTATGATTCTACTACCTCTCTTGGATTCATTATGCTACTCATTAATCTTTTTCTAAGTCGATTTTTAAAACCAATTAGGCAAAAATAGATTAAAAATACATTCTTCAATGCTTTCCAATTAGAAAATTGACCCACTAGTTGATGGTTGTATCATTCAAAAGTCGTGTCTTTTAAAGTTACTAGCAACCATCGTAATCATATATCTTCACTTCTTCCATTATTAGCTACACATGCTATCAAAAATTGACACAAATGTTGATTGGATTCTCCTCAAAAAAATCCCTAAAAGTAGGTAATGGAGCCATGCTTATTGTGCGATCACTCACATCACCCATTTGTATTGTTGTTGGAACTGCTAGGCCACCAGTCGCCATTGAAGAGAATAATGTTCTACTTAATCTTTTGTTAAAACAACTGGTGCCTTTTTCAATTGATTGTTCTGAATTTTTAAGTTTCCTCAATTTGCTATCATTGTCCCTTATTAAGTTATTTGGTTGAATTGGAGGTGAAAATGATGGATTTTGAAATACACTAAATTGGCTCTTATTGACTAATAATTTATGCCACTCTATGGAACCAATTTTGATGAAATTAGAAGCTTCTGTCATTGAAAACGTATCCAATAGAATATCCAATTTTTTTAAGATTCCTCTACTTGCAGTTAACGACCTCAAGGGAAACATTGGTCTATTGACTAAATTTTTTGTAAGTGCTCTTGGTAATTTTTTTAATGGTATATACTTTTGAAATATTTGATGTCAATCAGCTTCTAGATATACTTGAATATGCCGATAAGCATGCAACCATGGTTTAATCCAACTTTGTTAATGATTCCTTTTTAACTTTTGTTCTTGCTCATTATACAACAAATTTCTTGTTTACGATTTCTCTATTCTTTTTTTTGACTACCATATTTTCTTTACTGTTAAATTCTTATTCTTAATAACCATACTCTTTTCTAATATTCTACTCAATTTGCTTCCTATCTTCTATCTAATTAAACTGGTAGTTAATTCCTAACACTCAATACTATTGTCTATCTCCGGCAATGGTGCCAAAATGTGATTGTTGTTTTATTTATTTTACAATTGCTTTGAAAATAAACCTGTATAGGAGAATACGAACACAAAGAAAGCCTAAGTGCATGAATTTTACTTATTAGGATCGCACAATTAACTATATTCTAAACTACTAAAATACCAAAGAAATACTACAATGCTTCCTACCAATAATAATACTCCTTCATCAATTGATAATAACAATGTACAAACTTCCACTCTTAAAAGACTGCTCAAAACACAATGATTTCATCTAATATTAGAAATAATAGATTTCTATTCCAAACGATCTATTTTCATATAATTTTTGTAATCACATACTCTTTCTGTTCAAAAACACACAACTCCCAATAAATAATAATCATAATATTCCTTCTATAATCAATCTTCTAATAAATTTTCATATAATTTAATGACACAGTACTCCAATTACATAATCAATAACTCATAACTCAATCTTTGATTTATTCCATAGATTCACTTCTCAATATTTAGAAATTATCCGTTACTCTTGAACAACAAAGAAAACAAAGAGGTAGAACCAAGCTTAATCTCGGCTCATGGCTATTATAGTCTAGTACTCCAACAAACTTCTATAATGCCTATATACTTGTTCTTGATTTCTAGATTCTAACCGTAATTTTGTAGTTAATTACTTTTAATAACTAAATCAATCATCGATCTTGTATTATGTTATGGATTATTAGTCTATTTTATCAATATCTTATAAAATAAATTAATAGCTATTCTACAATCCATAACATAATACAACACCTAAAACAAAGTCTAATGTATTTGTTTCTATAAAGGATGCCTCGGAGAAGTCAATACAATACAAGATTGATGCAAAAATAAAGGTTCTTTTTAAAGCTTCAAATATTACTTCTGCTTCATGATTCCATTGAAGTTTGTCTAAAGACTCTTAAAAAAAATCATTCATAAGATGTTGAAAAGTTGTTGGTATATTTGTAAGTCCAAAAGGCATGACATTATATTTGAAGTGTTTGTACTTGTTTCAAAATGAAATTTTCTATTCATCTTGTTCTTTGATGCATATTAGATTGTATGTTCTTCATAGATCTATTTTTGTATAGATCTTAGCTTGATTCAACTGATCAAAAAGTTAAGATATTAAAAGTAATTGATACTTATTTTTGATAGTGATCTTGTTGAATCCTTGATAATCAATACACATTTGTAATGATCCATCTTTTTTCTTACCAAATAAAATTGGGGCTCTTGTTGGAGATTTGGAATGGCATATGAAGTTCTTAACTAGATTTTCTTTAATATACTCTTTAAATTCAGCCAATTCATTTTGTGATAAATTATAGATTGATCCAAATTGTCATAGACATACTCATGTAAGGTAGTAATTACATATATAAGTAATTAGAAGTAAGTAAAAATAGATAAAAGTAAATTAATTCTATAGTATTTGGTATGAAAGCTTCCTAGAAGCTTAATAGACATTGCTTTGATTTTATAGGAGTCTTTAATTGATTTTTTGGATTAGAAACGTGGTCAACAAGTTGACCATGTATCACACATATTTTTAGCTTGAAGACCATGCTAATTATATGACCCACATAAAGAAAAACTTGCCTTGTAAATCAAGGCATGTGTCCTACAAAGTCAACACATATTCGAGGTCCTATAGAATGTCACCACGTAGCCCCTAGTTGGATAGTATATATAGAGACAAGAGTGAAGCCTTCTTCACTCTTATCAACTCTTTTCTTACTTTCAGTCTAGTTTCAAGGATTTCTAATTTTCTTGTCTTTTGGCAATAGCCATTCCAATTTCTTTCTTAATATACATATTGACATATTTTTATTTTTTCATTTTTCTTTGATAGAAGTCTCACTTTTTTATTTGTCTTTATTAAGTTCTTATCCTTAACAAATTGACAAGAGTACACTTATAATATCAAAGCTTTGTCTAGTCTTGATTAAGAGTGGATTACCCCCATTTTTTGATAAGACATAAGCATATTAGAAGTTGCGGATTATCCTCTTCTAAACTAATATTATCTTTAATATTTTCTTTGTTCTCAAGTCCTTTTTTCTATTTATCTTGAGTGATATTAGATATCTTTTCTTTTTTAAGTGTTATCATGGCAAAACTTGCTGAAATAAAGAGTGCAATTACACAAATATAAGAGCAATTGAGGGAGTTAATGCTTGCGATGCATCAATTCAATTTATCACCACAAGGAGCAACAAGATTGGTAGGAAATGAAGATATAGAAATGATTGGAGCTGCTTCAACATCCGCAACAAATCATGTCTCTCCTCCTATGGTAGAATGCCCTTCTAGTGTTAGAGAACCAAGGATTGTCCTACCCGAGAAGTTTGATGGCATTAGATCAAAGTTTAGAGGATTTATCAATCAAGTACAACTTGCGATTGAACTTCAACCCCAAAGCTATCCAACTCTAGGATTGCTAGTTAGATTCATTGATATGCTTCTTTCAGATTGAGCATTATCATGGTTTTCATCTTTTTTTGAATGATGAAATCTAATATTGGATAATCTAGAAGCTTTTTTGGCAAAGTTTCGATCCATGTTTAAAAAACATGATGCAATTTGTGTTACAACCAATAAGATCTGTATTTTATAATAAGGCAATTGATTAGTAACGTTGTATGCTTCACAATTTTGACAACTTGTGACTGATATCAAGTGGGATGATGCTGCATTTATTAGCCAATTTTTCTACGGATTATAATATGAGGTAAAAAAATTAATGCTCAACTTACCTGATCTTCAAACATTGAGTCAAGTAATTGACTTTGCTATGAAGTGTGAGAATTGTCTTTTTAAATTTCAATTTGAGAACCGTACAAGTGGACCTCAACATAACTATAATTCAATAGCAACACCAACATCTCTTCAATACATACATTCAGAAGTAGAGGATATACAAATTGATGTAGTATGTTTCAAACTTCTTACTGAGCAAGAAAAGACTCATCATCATCAAGAAGGATTGTACTTATATTGTGGAGAATCTAAGCACACTGCTCAACATTGTCCAAAAAAGCAATGTAGCCATGAAATGAAGAGTACGACGATCAAAGGAGTTACCATGTCGGAAAACAAATTTGTCCATCTACAATAGAGACCATTGTCGTATAGCATGATTTGCTATCTGGGAATACACTAGGTATCTAGCTGTAGAGAGTGTACCTTAAACCTTTATATGATTCTTTTCTTAGCTTCCAAAACTCCTTTATTTTTGTATAAAACTCCAATTATAACAAAATCCCTTCAAAACATATTTTTTCCGCGAAGGGTTTTCTCACCCCAAACTTTAGAAAATCATAACTATTGATCTAACCGTTCAGTTTGTTTCAAATTTATAAGATAAGTAGAATTTACCCTTAACTTTTACTAAAAAAAAAATCAACCATAAATTCACTTTCGATCTTTTGGAATCTAAGAAACTCTAGCAGACACTCCAAACCCTAATTTATAAGCACCCGAAAAACTATTTTCCTTATATCTCAAAAATCCGAACTTCAAATATCATAAAACTTATGTACAAAGTTTACTAACATGAAATTACACATCTCTTGAAATTTTGAGCCAAAACCTTGTCAAATTGCTTAAGATATAGCTCAAGACACAAACACTAGTAAATCAGTTTACTTACTATCCTTTGGATTGCATGTGCTGACTTCAAAATCCAATAACTTCTTTATCCCAACTTAGAATCCAGTAAGCAGTATGCAAAAAGTATAGCCGCAAAACAACTCTCTCCAGTCGCAGTCCCCGATCCTCAATTGCCATTTGTATGCGTGCGTTATGTCCAAAAGAGTGACAGTAGGTCCAAAACTAACACCTTTACTTTGAGCACCTATAACTTCTTCATGAAAATCCCAAATGACACAAAACTTGCACCAAAACCTTAATCAAAAACCTAAACCTTCTGATCCTAGCCTTCAATGTTCGAATGGCTCGAGAAATTAACCCTAATCCCTAATATGGCCTCGGGCAGCCTCTTCAAAGCTCATTGGTCATGATTTTTGACCAATAGAAATGGAGATTTTTATTTTTCATCTCCATTCATCTTTATTAGTGCCCTAATTACTCCCTTTGCTACCAAAATCCTTCTTCATTCCTTTTTCTTATAAGATTTACATAATATATGCTCTAAACACCAAATAAAAGAACCAAAATAAGTTTTCAAATGTCACCAATGTCTAACAAAGGTGATTCTAAATATTTAGAAGTTATTATCAACCAAAAACCAATCTTAAAAGCCACTATCAAAAGGAAATTAAAGTTATAAAAATTCTATAGTAATCTTTTTAAACAACCTCTTCTCAAAGTAATAATTAAATTATATTTTACAACCAACTAAAATCTACTAACATGACTCTCACCATGTTACTTAATAAATTATATATTAAGTACATAATTATATTATTTTCATATAGTAGCCGAACCACAACACGACACCGTGCGGCTGGAACCTTGTACAACACCTAGTGAAGGTCCTATCCTCTCCTCAGAATCTTCTCCATGTTTTATGATAAATATTATTCTAAGATCTAAACATCTCAAAGCCTCTCCCTTACTAGATTCAAGAGCCTCAGTAGGTTTCTAAGATGAAAAATTTGCTAAAAGACATAGCATATTATTAGTAAAGAAAACTAAATCTATTCATGTAGAAGTCATAGATGGTCGTCCATTGTCTTCAGGAGATGTTATTCATAAAATCCTTCCTATAGAAATAACAACTAATAGTCATAGTAGTTTTATAATATTTAATATCATTAGATCTCTTTCTAATCCAGTCATCTTAAGTTTATCATGGCTAGAAAAATATAACTCTAAAATAGATTAGACTTCTCGTAGTCTTGACTTTTTTAAAAGTGTAACTAAGAGTGTAGTTAATGAAATAAAAATTCATAAGTCTAGTATAACTAAATCTATATTTGTAGGTGCAAGAGCTCTCTTGCATGCTGCAAAAGAAGGATCACCTTGTGTCATTTATGCTACACCGATTTCTTTTAGTAGAAAGATTTCAAGTGGCATTCCAAGCCAATATCAAGATTTTCAAGATATATTTGAAAAAAAGAATGCGGATACTCTTCCAGAATATTGTCCCTATGATTGCTCAATTGACCTTCGAGAAGGAGCACAACCGCCCTTTGGACCAATCTATAATTTATTTCAAAATGAGTTGATTGAACTCAAGGAGTATATTGAAGAAAAAATTTCTAAGAACTTCATACATCATTCCAAATCTCTAGCAAGAGCTCCAATTTTATTTGTGAAGAAAAAATATAGATCATTGCAAATGTGTATTGATTATCAAGGACTCAACAAAATCACTATAAAAAATAGGTACTCGCTAACTTTGATATCTCGACTTCTTGATCAGCTGAATCAAGCTAAGATCTATACAAAAATAGATCAACGGGGAGCATACAATTTGGTATGCATCAAAGAAGGAGATGAATGGAAGACTGCATTTCAAATAAGGTATGGATATTTCAAATACAATGTCATGTCTTTTGGACTTACAAATGCACCAGCAGCATTTTAACATCTAATGAATGATATTTTTTGGGAGTTTTTAGATGATTTTGTTGTATATTACCTAGACGACATCTTAATCTATTCTAAGAACCTAAAAGAACATAAACTTCATATTTGCCAAATATTACAAAAATTAAGAGATAAAAGACTCTTTGCGAAGATAAAAAAGTGTGTATTTCATACTACTTGAGTCAAATTCTTAGGATACATCATTTCAAATGATGGACTTATAATAGATTTTTAAGAAAGTTCAAACTATTATGGATTGGAAGATCACAAAAACGATAAGAGATGTCTAATACTTTTTGGGATTTGCCAACTGTTATTGGATCTTTATCAAAGACTTCTCTCAAGTTGCAGCTCTACTTACACGTTTGACTTGTAAAGACAAACTTCAATGGAATCAAGAAGCAGAAGTAGTATTTGAAGCTTTGAAGATAGCCTTTGTTTCTACACCAATCTTGTATCGCGTCGATTTTTTTAAGCCATTTTTTTATGAAAATAGACACATCAAATTTTGCTTTGGGTGCCATATTAATGCAAATAGGAACAGATGATAAACTTCATCCAATAGCTTTTTATTTCAAAAAAATTTCAGCAGCCGAAATTAACTACAAGATCCATGACAAAGAACTTCTTATAATTGTAAATTCATTTCAAGAATGGTGCCATTATCTAGAAGGTGCTTCTAGTACAGTCACACCGTTTACAAATCACAAGAACCTTGAATATTTTATATCAGCACATGTTTTGAATCGTCGCCAAGCCTGTTGGAATATATCTTTATCAAAATTTGAATTCAAGATTACTTATTGATCAAGAAAATAACAAGGTTTGTCAGATGCAACTCGAAGATCAAGAAACCTTGATCTTCTTGTTGCATCTGACAAACCTTGTTATTTGTGATATTAAGGAAAATACTTCAAAGTCTCACGATACTTCCAAGTTTTAATTGAAGAAGAATCTACTATATTTTGAGGCACGCCTATATGTTCTAGAAGGTGAAGTTTGATTATATATTCTTCAAGCTTGTCATGACTTTCCAAAAGCAGGAAATTTTGGATACAATAAAACTTTGCAACTAATATCCAAAGACTTTTGGTGGCTACAAATGTAGAAAGTAGTCAAAGATTTTGTACAATCTTATGATGTTTGCTTGAGATCAAAAACTCCTTGTCATCGACCTTACGCACTTTTTCAGCCATTATTCATTCCAGAACAACCATGATCTTTTATTTCTATGGATTTTATTATGGATCTTCCAATTTCAAGTTTTTATGACTCTATATTTGTGATAGTGGATTGTTTTACCAAGATGGCACATTTTATATCATGTACAAAATCTATCATAGGTGAAGAAACAACTAAGCTCTTTTTTGGCAATATCTATCGCTATCATGGATTATCCAAAGATATTATATTAAATAGGAGAACTCAATTTGTATCAAGATTTTGGCGGACTCTTTTCAAGATTTTAAAAGTGAATATAAAAATATCTTCGGCATTCCATCCTCAAATTGATGGACAAACGGAGCGTGTTAATCAAGTTTTGGAGCATTATTTAAGATGTATCATTAACTACCAACAAGATGATTGGACCACTTTTTTGCCATTGGCAGAGTTTGCTTATAATAATATGGTACATTCTTCTACGCAACAAACACCTTTCTTTGTCAATTATGGTTATCATCCATGACTTGACACGTTTGATTTTTCAAAAGTTGATAATCGTGTTGCAGAAGATATGACAAATTGGTTGTCAGAGTTACATGCAACAATAAAGATGTAGTTAAAGAAGCTCAAGAACGACAAAAGGTTAATATGGATGTCTATTCAAAGGAATAATTGTCATTTCACATGGACGATAAGATATGGTTACTTCGTCACAATATCAAGACCACTCATCCTTGTGATAAGTTGGACTATCGAAGGCTTGCACCATTTTCTATTTCAGCACAAATCAATCCAATTGCATATTGTTTACATCTACTGGAGTCAATGAATATCCATCTAGTATTCCATGTGTCTCTTTTTGAACCATACAAGACAGTGGACATACCAAGAAGAAGACAAGCTCTACCTCCTCCTATAGAAGTGGACAATAATGAAGAGTTTGAAGTAGAAGAAGTCTTAGATTCAAGGTAGCGCCAAAATAAATTGAAATATCTTGTCCATTAGATAGATATGATATTAGTGAATGTACATTGAAGCTAGTAAAGAATCTTGCAAATGTAGCAAAGGCGATGGAGGTTTTTCATTGACGACATCCATCAAAATCAAGATGAAAATCTTCGTTATAAAAAAAATAAGATCTAGGCAAGATAACATTCTACTTTCAATCTTTGTTTGTAGTTTCTTTGTAGTTGTGATACTCAAGAGATGGAGAACCAACAACCAGTAGATTTGACTCAAGAGCCTTTATTTGCTGAGTTATTAGACGAGACATTATGATTGTCACAACCTTCAAGATGACGCAATCGAGATGAAGATCTTCAAGAATGACATGTTCTTTCTCGAATAGACAGCGAGATACAATGTATTTGGTATCACATCCCTAAAAAGAACTCTCAATGTTTGGTGATTTTACTAGAGGTAGGAACAACTGCTGATGGTGTTCCAAATATTTTATTTGAAGGAAGTTATGAAGGCCTCAACAACGACCAAATAACTAGGTGGTCTTTTTGTCCTAGTATGGGATACTACCGATGGTTGAGAGGCCCTATCAATAATCTTCAAAGAGAACAAAGATCAGAGTATGTGGCAAATATAATTCGTCACATCATAGATTTCTTCAACAAATGATGATTACTCTTCATGGAACTCGTCCTTAGAAGAAGGGATAATGTCACGGACAGACTTACGTAAGGCAATAATTACATATATAAATAAATAGAAGTAAGTAAAAGTAGATAAAAGTAAGTTAATTCTATAGTATTTGATATGAAAGCTTCCTAGAAGCTTAATAGACGCTGCTTTGATTTTATAGGTGACTTTAATTGACTTTTTGGATTAGAAACGTGGTCAACACGTTGGCCATGTGCCACACATGTTGTTAGCTTGAAGACCACGCTAATTATATGGCCCACATAAAGAAAAACTTGCCTTGTAAATCAAGGCATGTGTCCTATAAAGTCAACACATATTCGAGGTCCTATAGAATGTCACCATGTAGCCCCTAGTTGGATAGTATATATAGAGACAAGAGTGAAGCCTTCTTCACTCTTGTCAACTCTTTTTTTGCTTTCAGTCTAGTTTCAAGGGTTTCTAATTTTCTTGTCTTTTGGCAATAGCCATTCCAATTTCTTTCTGAATATACATATTGACTTATTTCTATTTTGTCATTTTTCTTTAACATTAGTCTCACTTGTTTATTTTTCTTTATTAAGTTCTTGTCCTTGATACAAATAATAGTTGTATTCTTTTTTCAAGGTCAATTGAGCAATCATAAAAAAAATATTTTAGAAGAGTATCTAAACTATTTTTCTCAAATATATCTTAAAATTCTTAACATTGGATTAAAATGCCGTTTGAAGTCTTTGCACTATTAGAAACATGTATGGCATAAATGACACAAGGTGATCCTTCTTTTGCAGCATGCAAGAAAGTTATTACACCTACAAATACAAGTTTAATTATATTATACTTGTGATTTTTTACTTGATTAATTATACTCTTAGTTATACTTTTAAAAAAATTGAAAGTAAAAAAAATCCAATTTACTTAAAGATTGTATTTTTTTAACCACAATAAGCTCAAAATGATTAGATTAGAGAGAGTTCTAATGATATTGAATACCACAAAGCTATTATGACCATTAGTTATTACTTTTATAGGAATATTTTTATGAGTAACATCTCTAAAAGATAGCAAATGACCTTCTATGACTTCTATATGAAGAAGTTTAGTTTTCCTCACTAAAGATGTACTAAGTCTTTTAGCAAATTTTTTATCTAAGAAACATATTGAGCCTCTTAAATTTAACAAGACAAAGACTTTGGAATGTTTAGGCCTTAAAATAATATTTAAAATAAAACAAGAAGACGATTTTGAAGAAAGAATAGGACCTTTATTAAATATTGTACAAGGTTTTAGCTATGTAGTTCCTATTGTAGCTAGACAAACTTGTTTTCTAATATATTAAGTTTGTTGAAATTTGTACTCTTTCTTTTAGAATTTCATCTGAGCTTTAGACAATGTTGACCAATGTATTTAGGTTTTCTACAATATAAATACAATCCTTTCTAACAACAACAATTTTTTTCTTGCTCAATAAAAGATTTGAAACATATTGCATCAATTTTCATATCTTCTATTTTTAAATATATGTATTAAAGAGGCACTAATGTTGCAATTGAATTATAATAATATTGAGGTCATTTTTTCTAACTTTTGGATCAAAATTCAAAAAATTGATTGTCATGCTTCATAGCAAAGTTAATTAGTTGACTCAATGTTTAAGGATTAGATAAGTTGAACATCAATTTTTTGACCTCATATTTTAATCTATAGAAAAATTGGCTAATAAGTGCAACATCATTCCACTTGATATCAAGTACAAGTTGTCAAAATTGTGAAGCATATAATATTATAGATTGATTGCTTTGTTGCAAAATATAGATCTTATTGATTGCAATACGAATTGTATCATATTTTCCATATATAGATTAAAACTCTACCAAAAAAGCCTCCAAATTATTTATTATTGAATCTTGTTGTTTAAGAAAAGATGAAAACCTCAATAATATTGAATCTAAAAGAAGTATATCAATGAATTTAACTTGTGATCCTAAAATTGGATAGCTTTGGAATTGAAGTTCGATCACAAGTTATACATAATTAATAAATCTTTGAAATTTGGAACTTATGCCATCAAACTTCTCAAATAGGATATTTCTTGATTCTCTAGTACCAAAAGGATGTTCCACTATGGGAGAAGGAATATGATTTAGTGCAAATATTGAAGCAACTCTAATAATATTTATATCTTTAATTCTTATCATTCTTATTGCTCTTTGTAGTGATAAACCAAGTTGATACATAGTAAGCATCAACTCCCTCAATTACTCTTGCATTTGTGTCATTACACTTTTCATTTCAAAAAACTCTGCTATGATAATACTAAGAAAAAAAATGTCTAATATTACTTAAGAGAAGCAAAAAAAAGGACTTAAAAATAAAGAAGATATTAAAAATAATATTATTTTAAAAGAGAATAATTTATAACTTCTAATATGCTTATTTCTTATTAAGAAAAAAGAGCAATCTACTATCAATCAAGAGAAGATAAAGTTCTATTATTGTAAGTATAATCTTATCAATTCATCAAGGACATGAACTAACAAAGATATATAAATTTAAAAAATCTATATCAAAAAAAAAGTTACAAAATAAAAATAAAGTAGTATGTATATAAAAAAGAAATTTAAAATGGCTATTGCTAAAAGACAAGGAAATTAGAGATTCTTGAATCTAGATTAGAAGCAAAAAAAGAATTGAGAAGAGTGAAGAGGGCTTCATTCTTACTTCTATATATACTATTTAATTAGGAGTTATATAGCGATGCTCTATAAGACCTCTAATATGTGTTGACATTGCATGACACAGGTTTAGAATATAAGACAAGTTTTCTATATAAGTACCATTTAGTTAGCTTGTTTTTTTAAGCTACCAATATGTATAGCACATGGCTAACTTTTTGACCACATTTCTAACCTAAAAAATCAATTATAGATACTTATAAATTCAAAATAGCATCTATAAAGCTTTTAAGAAGCTTCTATAAAAGTTATTATGGAAATAATCTATTTTTACTTATTTTTATTAAATCATATAAGTAATTATTGGTTTACATATGTATGTTCATGATACTAGATGAATTTTATTTTCTATTCTCATTTATAATATTAAAATATATAAGGTAAAGTCTAATGTATTTGTTTCTATAAAGAATGGCTTAAAAAAATCGATGTGATACAAGATTGGTGCAAAATCAAAGGCTATCTTCAAAGCTTCAAATATTGCTTCAACTTCTTGATTCCATTGAAGTTTGTCTTTACAAATCAAACATATAAGTGGAATTGTAACTTGAAAAAAATCCTTGATAAGTTTTTAATAGTAGTTGGAAAATTCCAAAAAATATTGGACATTTATTGTTTTTTTTGAAATTCTCTAATCTATAATAGTTTAAATTTTTTAAGCATCTATCATAAGTCCATCATTTAAAATAATATGTACTAAAAAATTGATTTAAGTAGTATAAAATATATATATATATATTTCTTTGCATAGAGTTCTACATTTCTTAATTTTTATAATACATTAAAAATATGAAGTTCTTGTTTTTTTATATTTTTAGAATAGATTAAGATATCATCTAGGTAACAGATAATAAAGTCATCTAAAAACTCTTAAAAGACATCATTCATTAGATTTTGGAAAGCTATTGGTGTATTTTTAAGTCCAAAAGGCATGACATTGTATTTAAAATGTCTATTCGTAGTTTGAAATGCAGTCTTTCATTCATCTCCTTTTTTGATGCATACCAAATTGTATGCTCTTTGTAGATCTATTTTTGTATAGATTTTAGCTTAATTCAATTAATTAAGAATTCCAAATATCAAAGCTAGTAGGTACCTATTCTTGATGGTGATTTTGTTGACACTTCAGTAATTGACACACATTTATAATGATCTATCTTTTTTTGCACAAATAAAACTAAAGTTTTTGCTGGAGATTTGGAATGGCATATGAAGATTTTGGCCAAATTCTCTTCAATATATTCCTTGAGTTTAGGCAATTCATTTTGTGATAAACTATAAATTAGTCCAAATTGCAATTGAGCTCCTTCTTGAAGGTCAATTGAGTAATCATAGGAAAGATGTTTTGGAAGAGTTTTGACATTTTTTTTAAAAAAAATATATCTTAAAAATCTTGATATTAACTTAAAATACTACTTAAAGTCTTTTTACAATTAGAAACTTGTGCGACATAAATGTTACAAGGTAATCTTTCTTTTGTAGTATACTAAAAAGCTCTTGTACCTATATATATAGGTTTAGTTGCACAAGACTTATAACTTTCTACTTGATTAATTACACTCTTAGATACACTTTTAGAAAAGTCTAGATTCTAAGAAATCTAATTTATTTTAGAATTATATACTTTTAGCGATGATAACCTAAAATAATTAGATTAAAAGGAGATTTAATCATATTAAATATTAACAAAGCTACTATAACTATTACTTGTTACTTCTATAAGAAGGATTTTATAAATAACATCTCTTGAAGATAATAGACAATCATCTATGACTTCTATATGAACAAATTTAGTTTTCTTCACTGAAAGTATGCTACACCTTTTAGAAAATTCTTCACCCAAAAAACACATTGAAGCTCCTAAATCTAATAAGATAAAGGTTTTGTAATGTTTAGGTTCTAAATTAATATTTATTGTAAAATAAGGAGGAGATTTTTGAAGAGAAGATAGGATCTTCATTAGGTGTTGTACAAGGTTCCAACTGCATGGTCTCTATAGTAGTTAGAAAAATTTATTTTTTACCATATTATCTTCTTTGATAGCCATACTTCTCATTTTGTGGTTGCATTGCTTCTTTAGATAATGTTAATTAATATGCTTAGATTTCTAATAATACAAGCACAATTCTTTTTGATGATAATAAATCTTTTTTGCTCAATAAGAAATTTAAAATATATCTCATTAATTTGTATATCATCTTCTTTCAAATGTATGTGTTGAAGAGAAATTGGTATTGTCATTGAATTATAGTAATGTTGAAGGATATTTGTGTGAATCTCAAATTAAAATTCAAAAAGTTGATTGTCATACTTCACAATAAAGTCAATTACTTGATTCAATATTTGAGAATCTAGTAAATTAAACATTAATTTTTTTACCTCATATTATAATCTATAAAAAAATTAGCTAATAAATATAGCATCATCCTACTTGATATTAGTTGTAACTTATAAAAATTATGAAGCATATAACAATATTAATTTATTACCTTGTTACAAAATATGGACCTTGTTGGTTGCAATACAAATTGAATCATGTTTTCCATACATGCATCAAAACTCTACCAAAAAAATCTTTAGATTATCCAATATTAGATCTTATTATTTAAAAAAGAATAAAAATTATGATAATATTGAACTTAAAAGGAATATTCCAATGAATCTAACTTACAATCCTAAAGTTGTATAGCTTTTGAATTAAGATTCAATCACAAGTTATATTTGATTAACAAATCTTTAAAATTTGGATCTTATGCCATCAAACTTGTCAAATAATGCAACTTTAGGTTCTTTTTTACTATAAAGATGTTCCACTATAGAAGAAGGAACATAATTTGGTACAGATAATGAAAGAATTCCAATCATTTCTATATCTTTGCTCCTTGTCATTCTTATTGCTCTTTATAGTGGTAAATTGAATTGATGCATCACAAGCATTATCTCTTTTAATTATTCTTATATTTGTGCTATTGTATTCTTTATTTAAAAAAGATTTGCAATGATAATACTTACAAAAAAAAAAATGTCTAATATAATTTAAGACAAATAGAAAAGAAGATTTGAAAAAAAATAAAATACTAAAAATAATATCATTATAGAAGAAGATAATCTATAATTTTTTATGTACTTATGTCTTATTGAGAAAAAAGAATAATCCATCTTTAATCAAGAAAAGATAAAATTCTAATATTATAAGTATACTCTTATCAATCTATTAGAGACAAGAATCCAATGAAAGCAAATAACCAAGTAAGACTTTTTTCAAAGAAATATATCAGAATAGGAATAAATAGTATATATATTAAAAGAAAATTAGAATAACTATTACCAAAAGACAAAAAAAATAAAGATTCTTGAATCTAGATTAGAAAAAGAGAAGAATTGACAAGAGTGAAGAAGGCTTTATTCTTGCCTCTATATATACTATCTACCTAAGAACTACATGGCGATATTCTATTGGACTTCGAATATGTGTTGACTTTATAAGCCATATGTTTTAATTTGTAAAGTAAGTTTTTATATATGTACCACATAGTTAGCTTATTTCACAAGATATCCATACATACAACATGTGGCTAATTTATTGATTAAATTTTTAATCTAAAAGTCAATTATAAATATGTATATAGTCAAAACTATTGAAGAACAAGCACTTTAAAGACACAACACTTAGCATCAGCAAGGTTGCACACAAAGAGAGTATGGAATAAGATATCTCTCACTTCCAATATCCATTACTTATAGATAGTGGTTGCTGTCCTAAAAGACAACTTCTACTCTTTGACTTTTACACATGTGGCCCTAGAATCCTTTTGGCATCTCATGAGCCTTCAGGATATCTTATGATATATACTAATGACTCCTACTTAGTCTTTGAATATTCTTTTGTTAATACTTTATCTTTTTGACTTTGACTCTTGGTCCATGACTTTGTCCTATATCCATTGCATGCCCTTACTATATACCAAGAGTCAAACCTTTGACCACTAGCAACTTA
Organism: Physcomitrium patens; assembly: GCF_059467195.1. NCBI lineage: Eukaryota > Viridiplantae > Streptophyta > Bryopsida > Funariales > Funariaceae > Physcomitrium > Physcomitrium patens. The sequence goes on along the minus strand of NC_143435.1, from coordinate 11,671,675 downwards.
CCTAAGTTAATATCCTCCATAATGTAACTTATTTTACTTTTATTTTAACATTCTCACTTTGCTATTGGTCAAATGGCTTTTAATCCTAGTGCCTTTGTCAACATGTAGTGTCTATCTTTTACTAATGCCTTTGTCAACAAATTAGCAAACATTTTCTTTGTTGCACAATACTTCATATCAATCACTCTCATTTCAATCTTCTCTCTTGTAAAGTGATGTTGAATGTAAATGTGCTTGGTCCTTGAATGATGCTTTGGATTCTTTGCAAATAGAAGACATCCTTGATTGTGACACTCTATTGGAGTTGCTTCCATTTGTACATCTCCAATGTCCTCCAAAAGTTGTCTCAACCATATTGCCTCCATTGTACCATGGCTTACTGCCATGTACTCCGCCTCTATTATTGATCTCGTAATTATTGGTTGTCTCTTGTAATTCCATGAAATTACTCCCACTCCAACAAAGAATACATACCCCATTGTTGACCTTCTATCATTTGCATCTCCAATCCAATCTGCATCACAATAACCATGCAAACTAATGTTATCACCTCCAAGACATAATTTGAAGTTCAATGTACCTTTTAAGTACCTCATGATTCTTTTGATGGTTGTCCAATGGATTGGTCTAGCCTTTGACATGCATTGACTCACAACACTCACCGCATATGTAAGATCCACCCTTGTACCAACCATTCCATACATAAGTGAGTCCACTGCAGCCTTGTATGGAATACCTTGTATTTAACTTTCAACTTCAAAAAAATCTTTATCCGTGAACTTCATCAACTTTAAGTTTGCCTCCAATGGTATTCCAATAAGCTTACACTCATCCATATTGAATCGTTTCAATACCTCTTCAATCTACTTGCTTTGGCTCATTATAATGGTCTTTTTAGCAAGATCTCTTATAAACTCCACTCCTAAATAATAGTGAAGCTCTCCCAAATCACTCATTTCATACTCTTTTTATAACTATGCCTTCAATCAATCCATCATCTTCAATGTATTGGTTAAGATGATCAAATCATCAATATAGAAGATGAAAATCAATATGAACCTATTTGATTGCATTACATATAAGGAATGATTAGCCTCACTCCTTACAAATCCTTTACTCATAAAGAATATATCAATGCATTGGTACCATACCCTTGGTGATTGCTTTAGCCCATACAAAGATTTCTTCAACTTAAAAACAAGGTGTTGTTTGCCTTCTTCAACAAATCCTTGAGGTTGTTCCATGTAGATATTTTCTTCCCAACTTCCATTGAAGAAAGACGTCTTCACATCCATTTGATGCATCTCCAAATCCAATGCTGCCTCAATTGCCACAATGGTTCTAATGGTGGTGAATTTGGCCACAAGAGTAAATGTTTCATTGAAATCCACACCAGCAACTTGTGAATAGCCTTTAGCAATCAATCTAGACTTTTATCTTACAATATTATCTATTACATCTCTTTTGGTTCTAAACACCCACTTACAACCAATTGAAGATTGATTTGGTGGAAGTTGAGTCAATTTCCATGTTTCATTGTCTATAAGTGATTTGTACTCATCTTCCATAGCATTCTCTCACTTCAACGCATCCATGGACTTCATTGCATCACATAAACCCTAAACCACATGATTTTCTTTCTCTCAAAGGATATCTCTTTTTATTTGAAGATCCTTCTTCTTGCATTCTATCCTCTCTACTAACCTTCTTCTTCCTTAATGCTTATCTTTTCTCACTCAAAGGTTGATATTCTTTATCATCATCATCACCTTCAATATCTTCATGGTCTTTATTGTTGGTTCTAGCAATTGAAGGCATACTATATTTTACCTTCTTTGGCACTTAATCTTGACTTCTATTTCTTCCATCCTCATTATCATTATCATTTTTTTTTTTTTTTTTTTTTTTTCTTTGGTGAACTTGAAGATGTGTCCACAAATATACCTTTACTCCTACTTGGACACTCTTTCAAGTGCTCAAAAGCATTCTTATGCTCCAAAAATTCTACATCACGACTTTTGATGATCTTCTTGGTTTCCAAACACATTAGCCTATATGCTTTGGTACATTCACAATATCCAATAAATATACATTTTGTACCTTTTGCATCAAGTTTGGACCTCATACAATCTAGAATCTTTGCATAAGCAATGCATCCAAAAATCCTCATGTATAAAACACAAGGTTTCTTTCCACTCTAAGCTTCTTATGGAGTCATTGATGTAAGTGCACTTGTAGGGTACCTATTCCTTGTATACACCGCATTTATCACAACTTCCACTCATTACTCATGCCCAAGGTTTTGTGTATGAAGCATACTCCTTGCCATCTCCACAATTGTCTGATTTGCTCTTTCAGTAACTCCATTTTATTGTGGAAGATAAGGAGTAGAGGTTTGTCTTGCAATATCTTTAATCTTTATGAATTTATCAAAATGCTTTCATATGTATTCACCTCCATTGTCTGTTCTCAATACTTTGATCTTGTACTTACATTGTTTCTCTACAAGAGCCTTAAACTCCTTAAACCTTGAAAAACATTCACTTTTAGCTTTAATGATGTAAATCCACACCTTTCTTGAAAAGTCATCTATGAATGTCACAAAATACCTTGCTCCTCCATATGATGGTGTCTTCATTGGTCCACAAACATCAAAGTGCACAATCTCTAACAATTTTGTTACAAGTGTTGCAACTCTACTTGGAAATGAAGCCTTTTGTTGTTTGCCTTGTATACATCTTTCATAAGCAAGTGTCATGGCATTGTAGTTGAATTGACTAAGATCCAAGCCACTTACTATGGATTGGTGCTCCTTCATGCATTTGACATTCAAATGACCAAGTCGTTGATGCTAAATTCCAAACTTGTCTTGATCTTCTGGGAAATCAGCAAATGCCACCACTTCAACTCCATTCACCTTCTTGCAATTGATGAAGTAGAGATTTCCATCTCTAAGGCCTTTGGCAACATGTTGGCCATCCAATGTCTTGACAAAACATCCATTCATATCAAATTGAACCTTATAACCATGTGATACAAGTTTGTTCACCAAAAAGAGGTTCTTCTTCATTTTTGGCACATGTAGGACTTCCTTTAATGTGATCCTCTTGATTTGGTCCTTCACAAAAATCTCCACTATAATGGAGCCAATTCCAATGGCTTGTACCATGCCATTGTCTCCCAACCACACTTTTGTTGCTAAAATTTCTTCATAAGTATTAAATAAATACTTGTATGGTGTCATGTACTTAGTAGCACTTGAATCTATAATCCACTTTAAAATAGCAGCCATGGAAGTCCCTTTTCTTGCAATGAAAGCATAGTCATCTCCACCAAAATTATCACTAGTATTTTGTGCATTCTTCCTATCTCCTTTATTAGCCTTGTAGCAATTTCTAGCAAAATGACCTAGTTTTCTATAAATATAGTAATTCTTCATATTATTTTTTAAATTATTATGTTGGTAAAAATAGCTACCTTTGCCTTGACTTGAAAATAGAGCTGAATCATCACTTACAAGCTCTTTTTCTTTTTTCTTGGTCACTTCATGGGTAAGTCTTGATGTGACATAGTTCATGGTAAGCTCTTTCATATTGATGGACTTCAATGCCACAATGTGATAGTTGTAGGATTTGAAAAGGCTCATGAGCAATGTCAACACAATGTCCTTATCATCAATTGGTTTGTCAACAACTGCTAGTTGGTTAGCAAGTACTTTTACCCTATTTACATGAGCCATGAGGTCATCTCCTTCTTCCATCTTTACTGTCAAGAACTTCTTCCTTCTTCAAAGGATGTTGGAAAGGTTTCTACTCTTATAGATGTTGCAAAGAGTCTTCTATGCTTCTACTAGTCCATTACAAGCTATAACATGTGAAAAGTTGGCATCATCAAGGTTTATTGCAATCATTCCAAAAGCCTTCTTTTCATGACATTTGTACTCTTTCTTCACCTTAATATCAGCATTGTCACTTGAAGGGTCTTTATTTTCATCAACAATGTTCCAAAGATCCAATGAAGCCAATAAAAGCTCTATTTTTTTCTTCCAATGGTAAAAGTTGTCACCTCTAAACTTTTCAATCACTCTTAAGCTTTCACCTTGACTTGAAGCCATGTCTAAGATAGGGATGTGTGAAAGAAAATTAAGAAAAGAGAAGATAGAGCTCTCAAAATCAATAAGAAGGTGTTGCTACCTTAGAAACCTAAAATGCCTTCTATGTAATTATATAAGTGATTTCACTCTTGTATCACTCTCAACTTCACATATAAGACTTCTCACAAGTCTTATACTCTATCTAAATCTCTTGCATAAGCTTTGCCACTCTTCAATCACCCCTCTTCAATCACCCCTCTAACTACACAAAACACATCTTGTAACAATAGAAGAATCTTTTATAAAGTTAAATATATGAAAGTACAAAGTTAGAGCACCAATGATGAAATTCAGCAAAGAAATATAATATTAAAGTTCTAAATCATCATTATATAGAGTCTAACAACAACTAAGACTATCAATGCAATTAACAATAAATAAGAATAAAAACTACATCAATAATTAGATGCATAAGAAGGATTAGAGGAGAGCAAACTCAAACTTCAGCAACAACCATAAGATCCATTCATCACAACAAGAAAGACTTCAAAGTACTTTAAAACTCACAAGTAAAGGTGAGTGGATCCATAATCTACTAAAGAACAAGCACTTTGAAGACACAACACTTAGCATCAGCAAGATTGCACACAAAGAGAGTATGGAATAAGATATCTCTCAATTCTGATATCCATTACTTATAGGTAGTAGTTGCTGCCCTAAAAGACAACTTCCACTCTTTGACTTTTATACATGTGGCCTTAGGATCCTTTTGGCATCCCACAAGCCTCGAGGATATCTTATGATACACACTAATGACTCTTACTTAGTCTTTGGATATTTTCTTATTAATACTTTATCTTTTTGACTTTGACTCTTGGTCTATGACTTTTTCTTATATCCATTGGATGCCCTTACTATATACCAAGAGTCAAACCTTTGACCATTAGCAACTTACCTAAGTTAATATCTTCTATAAGGTAACTTATTCTACTTTTAGTTTAACAAAAATCATATCTATAAAGCTTTTAGGAAGCTTTTCTATAAGATATTATAAAATTTATCTATTTTTATCTACTTTTGCCTATATCTATCTAGTTATATAGGTTATTATTAAAGTAAATATGTATATCAATGATAAGCTAAAGTTGAATTTTTTGAATATATCATATCTAATAGAGGTTTATTAATGGATCCAAAGAAAATTAAAGCTATTAAAGATTAAATAATTTCTAAGATATTACAAGATATATAATGTTTTTTAAATTTTATTTATTTTTATTCAATATTCATTAAAAAATATTCTCAATTAGTAATTTTTTATTTTTTTGACATATAAAAATAAGTTGAGAGGCTTTAAGTAGAAAATGATTTTAAAGACATTAAAATAACTTTTATTTCAACTCCAATTTTAGTATATTTATATTTTTCAAAATATTTTTATATAAAAATTAATATCTTAGATTTTGCATTAAAAATTCTACTATCACAAAAATAAGAAGATAAGAAATTACTTCTAGTGGTATTTTATTCTTAAAAATTTACATCCACTGAGATTAATTATGAAATCCATAATAAAGAATTTTTTTTACAGATTCATTTTAAGAATGGGATTATTTCCTTGAAGGTACTTTATATCTATTGAATGTCTATATAAATCATAAGAATCTTAAGAATTTCATAATTTCTTATATTTTAAATTATTATCAAGTCCAATAAAATATACTTTTATTTAATTTTGACTTCAATATTACTTATTGACCAAGAAAACAATAAGAGTTGTCAAATACTTTATTTAGGCAATCATATCTTATATCAAAAGAGAAAAAATCAACATATTATGATTATCAAATACTACTCTTAAAATACAAGAATTTTTATTTTTAAATAATTATTATATTAATTCCAATGGATTCTTTATTTTTTAATCAAGTCCATATAATATTGACTATGGACCTTCTTATCCTTTATATCAAATAATATGCTAATAAGATTTAAGATAATTTTAATAAATTTAAGTTTAAAAATGGCCTTCTTTATTTTAAAGAATATCTATATATTCTTGAAGGATATGTACACTTTTGTATTTTGCAAGCACATAATGGCTTTCATGTTGTTAGTCATTTTAGATTTGATAAGACATTGGAACTTTTTTCTTGAGACTTTTAGTGGCTTAAGATTTAAAAAATTAATATATATTTTGTATTTTCATGTGATATATGTTTTAAATCAAAGAATCTTCAATATCACCTATACAAACTTTTTTAACTACTACCTATTCCGAGACAATTTTGGGCTTCTATTTCTATAGATTTTATTACAAATCTTTTTCCATAAAATTCTTTTGATGCCACATTTTGGATCATTGACTAATTTACTAAGATGGTATATTTTATTCTATATAAAAAGATATTCATATAAAAAAATATAATTAAACTATTTATTAATAAAATTTATTGATATCATAGATTGCCAAATAATATTATATTGAATGAAGGATTGTAATTTATATCCAAGTTTTAGAAATTATTCTTTGAATTCCTTGAAATAAATATCAAATTATCCATAATATTTTACTAGAAAATTGATAGTCAAATGGAATAAGTCAAACAAATTTTAGAGTATTATTTAAGATATATTATTAATTATCAATAAGATAATTGAACTTTCTATTTTTTACTTATTGAAATTATTTATAATAATATTATTTATGCCTCTAATATTATTCATGCTTCTATTCAATAAATGCTTTTCTACATCAACTATAGATATCATCCAAAGTTAGATATATTACTATCTTTTAAATAAAATAATCTAGCAATTGAGGAATTTACTACAAAATAGGTAGACTTGTATTCAACTACAAAACTCCAATTAGAAGAAACTCAAAAGATATAAAGTAGTTGTAAATAGACTTCAAAAATAACAACCTTCTTTTGGAATTGGTGACAAGGTATGGCTCCTTTGGCATACTATAGGGAACATTTAAGCTTACAATAAATTAGATGATCAAAAATTATGATTATTTCTTGTTAAAAAAAATATTATCTCTTACTATTTGGAATTATTAGCATCAATAAAAATAAATCTTATTTTTTATTTTATTTTTTATCTTTATAAAGAATTAAGCATAGCAAGAAGAATACAAGTGCCATTGCCTTGTATTGAAATATATAATCATGAAAAATTTAAGATGGAGATAATAGTTGATTTAAAGATAAAATAAGAATAACTAAAATATACTATATATTGATGCAATTATACTAATAGTGACTACACAAGGGGGCTTACTTAAAATTTAATAAATGCGCTTCATAAGATACAAGATTTTTATCAACAATATCCTTCAAAATTAAGAATGGCAACACATGTGACTACTACTAGATAACATTGTCATAATATTTAGCCTACAAATATTAATATTATACTTCCAAAGTTTTTTAGAATTCTTATAGAAAGATAAGAAGCAACTAATGAGACTTTATTGATAATATATGTAGCAAATCAATCCATTCTATCATACCTTAAATTTAGAAGTATATCTTATTTTAGCTTAGTAGTTTTAATAATAGATAATTAAAAAAATAATAGTTTGTACATTAGACCATCTCAACCAAGTAGTTCACATTGTCAACCTTGAGACAAATAATTCTCTAAACTGTAAAGATGTCAAAGAATACCAGGTAATTGATCATTATTAATTATCATTGAAGTAGAACCTACTCATGAAGATTATCTAAAAGTGGTGTTTGAAGGAGGTTTTTACAATGAAGATACTAAAATACAAGCTTGGTTTTAAATGGAAGGTTTTGGTTATTATCTTTGGTTGCAAGGATCAATGAGTCTTTTGATCCCTTAAGAGCAACTAGAATATGTTGTACATACTATGATGTATATCTTTGATTTTTTTTGCTTTTAAGCAATTATAATTTAACTACTTCTTAAAAAACTTGAAGCTAAATGATAAAGTGATGTTATAAACATCTATTTAAAAAATATTTTGGAATATTTAAAAGCTTATATAAGTTTCTAAAAGATTTTAGAAGATCTTAGAAGATTATAGAAAATTCCAAAATAAGCTTGTAAGATTGCTTAATTCCTAAATAATATAGGAAATTACAAGAGAAGGTTCTTGAAATTGCTTTACAATAAAGTAACAAGAAAATTGCTCAAAAAGCATCTTAGGATGACTTAGGAATAGTCCTTCAACAAGAAGTTATCTAAAAGCTTCTTGAATCCTAGTATATATAGGTGTTGGTGATGAAGGGCTCTTTAGTCTCAACAATATATGTCTTATAGTCTAATTTTGGACGTTTTAGTCTTATTATTGTTCTATTATTGCATTGTTTGGTAATAATACTCATGGATCTAGTTATCTTGCTATACTTTTGCATAATCCTAAGATCTTATACTTAATAAAAGATTTGATTCTATTTATTAAATTCACTTGAAATAAAATTTGATACTTTATATGTTTCTAAATATCAAATATTAGATTATAATATTTTCTTAGTTTAAAATTAAATAACTTCAATATACATTATGTTCTAAAATAATTGAAGTAATAAGGAGTCAATACATTGACATATAGTACTTGCTAAAATCTACAAGTTAAAGCATATTTTAAGTAAATAAATAAATAAATTATTAATCATTAATTAACATTGCTAAACATATTAAGTATTAGTGCTGACAAGGACAAGAGATAGAGTAAATGAATCATGACACGACAAGAGAGAGTGTGGTGTTAATAATATTGGAATGTGGCTTTAAAAACTTCATGTATATATATATATATATATATATATATATATATATAAAAAATATTATATTTTTAAATATTGCTAAAATTTTGTAAATTTATTGCGTAATGGTATTTTAAAAAGAATATTGTATGCCTCCATATCCAAATATATCATACTATTTTGATGACATGGCATATCTTACTAAAACTTTATCAAAATTTTAATTGCAATATATTTTAATTGCAAAATTTTACAAAATAACTTATAATTGCAATTGTGCAATAACTTCTAATTGCACCTTGTGTAACATACATGAGATTGGCTAATTCTTTGAACGTTTTGGAACTGCATTGAATATTTTTACAATGTAAACAACAACAATGTAGAAATTGTAGTTGGAAGTAGAGAAGTTCACACCATGCTACCATACGTATAAATAATACAGCGATCATTTTGAAAAGCATAAGATAAGATTCGGAAATAGAGTATCTCAGGACTTAAACGGAGAAGAATGAGAATAGTTTTGCCTTCAGAAGCGTAGGTTACTTACGAGAGGATCCGGTTCATGAGTCTATTTTCACAATGTCAAGAGCTCCTTCTCCATGAATTCTGGTTATTGATGCTAGCTGTGGCAATGTGCTAGTAGTTCCTTCAGGTTACCTGCGAAAGCGAAAGGTTCTAAATGCTGTTTTTATTGTTTTTTTAGCTCAGATATGGAGTTTACTGTGGATTGTGACTGTGATTTCCAATCACGTGTTAAAGTCAACTCAAAATAATCCCCAGGCTCGAAAGACTCTATTGCACCTCTTGCGTTGGTCCATTTTTTGATGTCAGATGGGGCCTGTACAAAAAATCAATACTCGGTTATTCATCTCGGAAAAGATCGGTAGTAGCTCCTCGCAACCCACTTACCCCACCTCACACATAGTTAAGTGACGGGCCCAACATTATAAATTTCTCACTTCAGTTAATTTTGAAGTAGCATCCAACACCGATCAGCAACATGGGCTGTTGCATCCTTGTCCACGCTGTGTGTAAGGGGTTGGCTTTATTTACCAAGATGCCCAGAGCGAAGGTATCATATCCTCGTGACGTTTCTGGTGGTGAGTCTACATTGTCATCTCTTTGTCTTACTCTCCCTGGAATTTCTGTAGCTTCACATGCATCTGATAACATGGAACTTCCTGCTTCCAAGCTACAATCAACAGACACATCACATCATGTATTTGTGAGGAATATCAGGCTGTTACATGTTGAGTTGGTTGTGAAGACGAGATATGACGATTCAACTTGTTCATTTCTTAGCTAATTCACTTCGTTAAATTCTAAGAACCTGTGAAACTTGCACCACAAAGTAGAGGGACGAAAACCTGCTTGTACGGGGACCTAATGCATTTGAAGCCTGCAATTTTTTTGCGTGAGCCTCAAATGAATCTGCTACAGTTGCGACTCTGCCATCTCACACGCCAAATCAAGTCATTTGACATTCTAGGGACAAGTGGAGCTAACCTTCAGTGTAAGCTATGTAATCCTGTAACATACCTAGATTTTACGAATTTCACTTGAAGAGGACGATGCAACTAAATGAGAACTTGATAATGCTTTACAAATACTTACAGAACCATAATATTTAGTTTTCAATCATTCATTTAAGCCATGACTACTGGTGAGAGGTCATCGTCTGAGATAAATGCAAATTTAAGAGCAAATTTTGCAGCAGGAAGGTAAGTTAGCCATCGTAACCCTTTACTTCACAAGCACATGGCTCAATAGTTATGCTACCTCGCTTCATATTTTTCAGCTTCAATTATCATTCTAGACATGTTTTCCCCTGATGAATACGATTCTGTGAGTAGCAGAGAGAGCACAGAAGAGTGGACTCCTACTGCTGGCAATGTCGCAAGTTCTTGTTCTCGGGTGCTTTTTGGAGGGGTGTCAGCAGCATCTCTTATCGAGGCCTCAGGGTTGGATTTTTCGCCGCTGCAAAATAAGGTCGGCACCACATTGTCCGTCAAAGTGTTTTCTGTTGATTTCGGGACATTTGCGGGTGAATACATTGATTCCCCCATAGAACCTCCACTAGGTGTCTTAGATTCAGAAGTAGTCGCAGTTAAGAGCCCTAAAAGAGATTCTTTTTCTGCTGATGCACAGCGTATTCTACAGCTGATGGCGTCCAATTCCAGTTCATTTTCTCCCTTCGTGTTCCTGGCAGCTACTGCAGAAAGTTCTTTGGTAGAGGCGGGTAAAAAAGATGCCTCGGCGAATGTGCAAATGTACTCCAGAGCTTCAGTGTAACCTGACAACATGGTGACACCACTCGCGACGCCTCTTTGAAATATCCCCAGGAGAGCACAACATCGTTGCAAAACCAGATGTACTTATTAGAACATGCAAAACAGGGGAAATGCCAAGATGTTGGTCACCTTCATCGTTCGAATTTTCGCATTTTTTATTCCACTGAGCTGGTTCTTACAGAGGGTTTGGTTGCCAATTTTTTGCACATAGGTAAGTGCGGTTAGAAAGATGAAAGAATATGCGTGTGCGTGTGCGTGTGTGTAAATATATATATATATATATATATATATATATGTTTCTATATTCATGCAAATACCATCGAGAAATTAAGTAAAAAACCATCTGCAGGCATGGACTTTGTCCCAACGCACCAAAAGTTGAGTTCCTGGGTAATTTGAATTTCACACCCAGGGACTTTGCCTTTTCAGTGAGTTTCTCCCCTAAATGGTCAAGATCAACCTCAATAATTTCTAGCTGAGTCTGCAAGATAGTTGTACTGAACTTCAGATGAGCTTCGCAATGTTGCAAACGGTTGATGCTCTAATAATGGAAAATCTACCACATGTTTCGAAGCCTAACCCAGTGGACATAACAGCTTGTAAAATGGTTGAATGTTTCATGGAGCATGCACCTGTAGATACGAATCTGATAATGTGTTGCCACTATCCGACCTGAGTAGTGAATGAGAGAGTATCGATTTCCTTCCCTGCACAGAATTAAATATATACCGAAAGCAGGAATGATTTCTTTCTGGGAAAACTGAATGGAATTGAAATCAACTCTCACATGCCCAGATGAAAATAATGGCAAATGGTCACAGAAACGGAGTTCAATATCACCTGAGTTTGCTGAAGGATGACATGTTTTGCAGCTACTTGCAACTCTGCTTCTGAAACAGATTTGGTCATTTCTTCATATTGTCGACTCAAGGAATAAACCTGAAGTTAGAAGGTTGTCAACAGAAGGGCTCGGAATCACTTGGCATTAACAATAATCAAGCATAATATGCTTTTCATTTATATCATGTTTTCTTTTAAAAGCATAAGCAACGTCAAATCATAGATCGAAGATGTTGATCAAACGAGACAGTTCAAAGAGACCTAAAACAACAATCCGATCGGTTTTGGTGAAAACCAGTATTGCACTCAACACACTAAAAATTTCAGTAATTCAAATCACCTTCTGAAAGCAGTTAAAACTCGAACCTTACGTCTAAGTGTGACAACCTTCTCTGTCAACTCCACGAGCTTGTTGTGACATCTAGTGTTGAAAAGCACCTGTCTTCATGAAAATTTTCTTGGTCAGATCTTCTTCTTCTTTTTTCTTTTTTTCTTTTTTTTGTGATACAATGCATACTGAAAGAACAGCATGTCTTTAGATTACAGCAAATAAAACAAAATATGAAAAAGGCTAAACAAAAAGAAGTCGAGACTTCATAAACAATCAAATAGAGGCATACAATTTCTTGTAGCTTTGAGCGATAATACTCTGCCCTCTCCTTCTGTGACAGAGTACGCCTATTCAAATCAGCGATCTGTAAATGAGCGGTATCCACTTGTAAGCAAGAGCTAAATTTGCATTCAATTGATTAGACTGCTAGCTAATGTTGTTGCTGTCATTCGTCCACCACGTTGGCTCTTATTCCAGTGTGATTATTGTGGAAGATTATTTGAGATCCGATCTCTTGGTGCATCGATGAAATTGTTCCCCGCGAGGTTCCACACAGTGATAATGTTCTCAGTGTTAATGTGTTGCATCTAAATCGCCAATTATTTCAGAACTTGACATATGCCCTCTTACACGAAGGACGTACAAACCTGCTTAATAGGTTTGTCTGACAGTATCGGTGAAGGATGTGTCGCAGAATCTTCTTCAATATTTCACTTGTGATTTATGCCACTTGTGTCACCATGAGGGGGTTGAGGATTGTGACAGTCAAAGTCCCTTCGCGTAGCGGGTATTGAGTACTGGAGGTGCCCTATTGGAGTGGTGGCCAAAGCATAGCGTAAGTGCTGAGAGGCAGATAGTATCATCTTGTCAGGAGTAGGATAATCTTCGCGGTGACTGTCCGTCGGGAGTCTAGAAGGCAGGGGGTGGCCTTCCTTGGATTTTTCTAAGAGATAAACGGCTGTACAGAACTCACGGACCGACAACATATTGTCACCATCTTGATCCGCGAGGTTCCAAACATGCCTTAGCACATCTGGACATAAAAATCGTATCGCTTGAGATCCCCATCATTTGACTTCTCATCATCATCATGTAATTTCGCACATAAAAAAGAACATCATATGAAGAGTACTGCTATTTCACCTCTTGGAAGTTGCCAATTTCGGAAGAGCTCACGAGCTTGCTCTCCTGTAATCTTTCCATCCTGATCAGTATCCACCTGGCTAAAGATGCGGACGAATCGCTGTATATCTGCCAGAGTCATTCTTGGCCAAGGTGACATTAATGCAGGTGCCACTACTGGGCGTCCATCTTGAACACTTCCAGAATTTAAGATCGCAGAGAGGGCTTAAGAAGTTGGTGCGATATCCAAAGATTCAGACTAAGATGCAAAAGTAGGACGCACTGAAGAATTCTGTCATATCATCACGCGAAATTGTGCTGCAAGATCAACGTTGATATAAGCAGAAAGTGTTTCCAGAAATCCAGTTGTAGAATAATAGTCCTGAAGGAATCTTCGAAGGTGCGGAGTTGAGAGTAGAAAATTTGCTCGGCAATGTTGTTGATTGAGAGGTCTGCAGAGCAGGTATCCCTTCGGCGTTAGAAAGTGGCGATGGTGTCATGCGTGGAGGGGGAAGCTGTCCAGCGGCTGATCCTATTAAAGCTGCCTTGATCACCTCCAGCGTAAGCTCTCTTTCTGTCTGTGCTACTGTCGCAAGCTTCAGAGCATTGTATAACTTCTTTCGTGAAAGGAATCCTGTCTGCCCTTGATCGACGATTGCCTAGATCTGAGAGGCGAATGAAAAACACCATGACTGCAACAAGAAAGCTGAAGGTACAGTGTTACATCAGCAATCTCTTGAGTATTCCAAATGAGAAAACACTGGGAAATTGGATCGGCACATCTGCTGTAGTTTATCCCAAAAGTCTCAGACAGTTTATCTAGCCATGCTCTTCTAAAACATTGCATCAGAAGTCTTTGCGGTGCCAGGCATTTCGTAAAACTCCACCCTCTAAAATTCGGCCGCTCGCAACAGCGAAGACATAAAAAGGTTTATGTCTGCAACATTAATTTTGTGCTCCTTTTAAGAGAAGGTATGCTGTGCAAAAACAATTCTCCTTACCCAGATTTGTTTATTTAAATAAAAAAAAATCTAGGTTATTTATTTATTTATTTGTAAAGTGATTATTCATAGGGTGCAAATTAGCTGATTAATTCAGATTTTATGGCAAGGTATGTGTAACTGGTCAACGGTCTAAATGAACGCCTTTCTGACAAAGAGGCTTCTGAACGTACAACGTAAAGAACAGAGCATGAGTTTGAGAACAGCATGCACTGCCAAACAGAGCATTTGCAAATCTGCAATGTTTTGCGATATAAATAGTTATGTGGAAAACAAGTGTTCGTAAAATGCAGTCATAGACCTCGATTAATTGGTACCGCACGATAAGAATCCCCTTGAGTCCCGTTGACTTGTTCTGATCCATGTGAATGGTAAGGCAACAATGAGAGAAAGGAATGGAGTTATAAAGCACCTTGGCAAGAGTGGTCTGAGGCAGAGCAGCAGCTCGGAATTTTTTTCGCAGACTCAACACCACTGATTCGACCATCGCAGTCCACATCTGCCATGTGAAAGAAGGCATCGAGGACCTCTGTGAGTGCCAAACCTTTGGAATTTATCGCCTTGTAAGGTGGGATGGAAAAAAGCAAATGTGTGGAAAACAATGCGTACGTAGGTGATGCAATGGGCATGGAGGGACAGCATTGAGTGAAGCCCGAATGAGACGACTCACGGGAAGCTTGCTTGTGTTGTTCGAACAAAGTTCGATAAAGCGACCCTACGAAATTAGGTTATGATAAAGCTTGTTCTTGGATTTTCAGTGGAGACAGTCCCTTAAAGAATATGTGATGACCATTATCACGCATTATAGAGTTGTGATAGAGGAAGAGAAGTTGGCGTGGGACGAGTCAGACAGATGGAAATTGTTTAAGGAGGAGGACCTAAAATCGTCCCCTAGATGAAAGAGTGGAGGGTCCAGATTAGGAAAGCCTTGCGGGTGCAGGGCAGTCGGGTCAGACCAGGAAAGGGATCGAGAGGTACACCCTAAGTTCGACAATGTAACATTGCTACCCTGGGTTCTTATCCTACCCGCTTAGAATTGTAATGTCCAACCTGGTGCTGCTCCTGTCCTCTTGGTTCTCCCAACTTTCCACTATTGATTTCAGCCTTGACTTGTACAGATTATGGGGTGCTTGTGCTTCACATAGAACTCACGAAATTCTTCATCTGAAGCTCCTGTCACACCCCACTCTTAATTGAAATTAATGCTCATTCATACATATGCAGTAGACCCTTATTTTTCTTTTTTTTCTTTTTTCTTTTTTTAAATCAAAAAAACTTCATGCCTTTTAACGGGATCTTCCCTTCTATTTCCTCCCTCCCAAATGCTTATGAGCTTCTAGAAGTCGGTGAAGAGATTTAGTCATTATGTCGTATTGGCATACAAGTGGCTATGCCTCGATTGACCTTGTAGTGAAGTTTAAGGCGGTTTGAGATTTTAGGGTTTACAGTATGATTGCTGAGGTCATTAGTTGTCCTGCCGTATGCGCACAGTTGGTCATTTTGTACTACAGTTGGTCTGTAATTTAATTTTTCTCTGGTTTCGTGATGACACTATTAGAAACTACAGATGGGTTGAGTCTGTGATTCGACTCTGAACTATTGTGCTGCGTTTTCCTGACAGACTAAGCGCACCAAAAAAGCTGGAATTGTCGGAAAGTACGGTAAGGTTTCTTGAGTCTTATCGCAGTGAAGTTCGTTTGACATCACTATACATATGTGGTATTCTTATGTTATGCTGTTCCATGACATTACTCTATGTCAAGCTTGATGCCTTTTTCGGTGTAATTACGATCCTCTCAAAATCCCGTGATTTTCAGGCACACGATATGGTGCCAGTTTAAGGAAACAGATCAAAAAGATGGAAGTTAGTCAGCACTCCAAATACTTTTGTGAATTCTGTGGGAAGGTGAGTTTTCAACTAAATATAAGTATCTGTTTAATCATATCGTTATGAGGAATTTCCCATTTTCAAATCTTCTCAATTGACATAATCGTTAATTTTCGCACGCGCACACACAGTCACACACAAACCCCGCGGTTCCGGAATAGCTAGGGTGTATTGAATTCAAAATCTTTCTCATATTGCACTATATTTATGCTCACTCCAGTTTGCGGTGAAAAGGAAAGCTGTGGGAATTTGGAGCCGCAAAGATTGTGGCAAGGTGAAGGCTGGTGGTGCTTACACCATGAAGTAAGTCCGCAAATTATTCCTTGTCTCTAGTGAACGTGTATGAAGCAGGATTGGCGTCATCAAGAGTGTTCATATCTATTATTTGATGATTGTTGCTTTTGTTTAGGTTAACTGTTTCCAACCCCCCGCTCTTCAGAAGTGTATGTGGTCCAACTTTTGTTTAACGCCAAACTATGGTCATTTTCAGAAGTAATGTACTAACCTTAAACGCTAAACCTCGTGGTGAGGATACTGTGCTGACAACATGCGTCAATGTTGAAGAGGTAAATCTTGGATTATATGTCGTTCAAGTGTGTGGCTTAATCGTCTCGTAATGTGTCTTTGACTCGTGGACTTCATGCTTATCTGTTGATTTTTGGTGATGCAGCACGGCGGCTGCTGTTACTGTGTGAAGCACCATCAGGCGTTTGAGGGAAGCCACAGAAAGCTAGATCACATGTTGTGTCTGTTATTATTTAAAGATCGTAAATTATTTTTGAAAGATTTTTCTTCGCGTATTGCTTTCATAGAAATTGGATAATTGCTTACTTGAGTTCGTGCGATCTGTCATGGGCCTTTGTTGTTAACATCTAATTAATCACGTACATCTGTCCAGATTGTGGATCTAGATCGTGAACCTCTACTCATCGGTAAAAGTCATGGATTACGACTAACTAATGAATCTACGAAATTTTAGTATGAAAGCATAAACTAGTCCTTGTAATTCACGACGTGTAAATCCTACAAGTAGTCTACGAGCTGCACCATGTTACTGCGGCATTCTTAACGTACCTGAATGGACCGCAGCATTGTATGTAGGTAGTCTTAGTTTTGGACAATTTTCAACTTCTGTCGAAGTTGCAATTATGATAATTATAGATCTGCACCAACGACCTCTGCACATGATAGCTTTCAGTTGGAGATTTACAGGCAAACTTAGATATATCGTTCTTGTCGGCCTTTTTTTGGTTGATGTATGGGATGTAGTGCACATGGTTAGTAGCTGTGCCTCAATTAATTATCTGTCACAACAGAAATTTATTCACCTATTAGGTAGAATACTGCAGGAGGTGTACAACAGTGTATTACTGGGAGAGTCTCTTGCTTTGCTACAAATGCTGCATGAAACACTGTACATCTGAGATTCAAATAATCTTGTACAGAATGTGTATTTCAGACAATAGCTGTAATTTAGAAATATGATTATAGACTAGAATCTGTAATGGAAACGACCCTCATTCTTTGTCGTCAAGACAAAGTGTAACAACAAGAGATGTGAGATTCAATAAACCCACCATAATGGTGTGACTTGCCAACTGATTTGGATATCATGCTTCTATGCACATTTTAATTGCAAGTGGCTATACAGAACAGGCACTCACAAAAATCATAGTAAGTGTAAAATAATAGACTTGTCTTGGTTTAAAATGCTCTAGCATGTGTTCTGTATTTTTTCAATAGCACTTTCAACAAAGAGCTTATTAGGGAGGTACTTGATTGTCAGAAGTAATCTTTGTTAGCTTCAATAGGTCCAAAAACAATAACACTTTCAATCTCATCTTTTCTTGCACTAGCCAAAAATTTCAGTCTTAGTGAGCTTGTAGACCAACCTTGTGTGTGAATCATGAATTAGTCTTGGTAAGTAAGGGTTCCACAAGAAAAAAAAATATATATATATATATATATATATATATACACACTTTTCATTTCATTTTTTTGCCTTCATTTACTTCTTTTTATTTTCAATTATATTCAGATGTTTCATTCTCCATGCTCCCCTCTTCTATTTGGCCCTTCTTCTTCTCAAGTTAGTTTGAGTCTTGTACAATGCTTCAACAATGAATGGTGCTATAGATCCAAACAAACTTTGGAATTACAATAATAATGTTATCTTTTCTTATTATCTTATTTTTGTTTTAGTTTTTATAGGTTGTGTTGCTTGAAAGGATTGTGTGCAATAATTCCCCCTTGATTTTAAATGCAACATGTAAACAATTTATATAAAGAACATTTAAATCTTCCTATTTAATATTAGGGTTGCAATTACAATTGGAGTCTAAAATTGCACAATAGAAATCAACTAACCTCAAATAGTATGCTTTAATGCTAAAATTATAAATATATTAAAAATATTTAAAATATATGTAATAACATTTTAGTGCTTGATATTAAAATAAAAAAATAAATCATATATATAATTTTTATTTTTATTTTGGCTTTAAATAATTGATCTTAAGCTAAAATAATAATCATACACTATGTTAGTATCTAATGTACATCTAAAGGGATTTTTAAAATGATTATATATATATATATATATATTTTTATTATTACTATATATTTTTTATTGACATATAATTTATAAAGTTCTATAGTTTATCTGGATATATTTTAATTTATTATCAATTAAGGTAAAAGACTAATCAATATTTTGTATTAGATTAATGTCAAAAAATACTAACTTAATTACAACTTTTTAAAATACTTGAAAATATAACAAGTAAGACTTATACTATGAATAATCTATCAAAAATATAATATTATTTATTGTGATTGAAAAACAAAACCATATTTATACTTTTGACATTAAAAAATAAATAAGCATAATTTTTAATACTGAAAATATATATATATATATATATATATAATATTCTAAACATTTTTGAAGATTTACTCTCTTTTACAATAATGCAATGAAAGTGAAAATCCTTGGATATCTTCTTAGTTTATAGAAGAATATATATATATATATATATATATATATGCCTTGCAATCAGAATTTAATAGAGTAAAATTTGCTGGAATTGGTTATTTGAAAATATATTATTTCAATATATATATATATATATATATATGCATGTAATTATTGGATAATCTTATATTTACCTATTTCATTTTACTAAAACATACTTCAGAAGTTAAAACTACTTTTATAATTTTAAAAGGGTGTTTGTATATATCTTATGATTCAGCTTTCAATGAAAGATAAGATTTTTGCAGAATAGTTGAAAGTTTTTCTTTTGATTTTTCAAAAATTCAATTAAAAAGTTGCATTACAAAATTCTAGTTTTAGTACCACCACATTTTATCAGTCAGTCTCCCTAGAAGGTGACCTTCATTGGCACACACTCTAGGTTTGGTGCTATTGAGATGGCCTACCTCTGTTCTTAAGCCTGCTACACAGGGCGAAACAGCAATAACAATTTAAGTGTCAGATTCAGCTATTTTGCTTCGAACTGTAATGACCAAGTTTGCGGTTTCTTGTCAGGCTTTCATGAATCGGTTGGTACATTCCTTCCGGACATCATCTTCCACTGATGATAGATAAGATTTTGGACTAAACATAGACAATCAACAATGTAGATGCTCATATGGCACCTGTGCAAATTTGCAAATCAACACCTAGTGTAACCACACGGGGAACTCATGTTCTCAAGTTTATTTGTTACAGTTCGACCTCGTTGGTAGAATTACCTCTGGTTTGCCCTCCAAAGATTCACTTCAAGAGATCCCTCTGCGAATGCATTTTTGAAGAAAAAAAACTGTTGTTGAAAATCCAATTGAATAATTGTTTTGATGGTCTCGCCGGATGATAACCATTTGTATTCCATATAACCCTCAAGTTAATTAATATTGTCATCTGTTTGATATTGAAGTAGGAAACGATATAAATCCTGAAACAGAATCCCTGATTGATTGAGAACCCTAATCACAAAAAAATTGTTGAACATTTGAATCACATGCAAGCTGCAAAATCCTGGCTTTGTGGTAGCAGACACGAGATATGAACAAAGTTAAAATACTTTAGAGAGTATTCAGCAACTTTGAATACGAGATTTCAACGTGGATGGTATCCGGGGGGGGGGGGGGGACAATAGGGCCGGATTGTAAATTGAACAACAGGAGCAGCAGCAGCATAATAAGGTGGCGGTCAGAGAGGGCATGAAACTGCAGCTCTCAACTCAGATGTAATAATCTGTTAGTGTGAGGTGGGGAGTGGGCTTTCTAGAAGTCGTATTCCATGAATTTGACAGGCATCTCAGCAAGACAAGTGACTCCCTCATGGCATCCCAAGGGCCTAAGCTGCTTCGCTCGGCAGGCAAGACTGCGAGCAACCTTGTCATCTCCGAGGAGATGCTCGACATAGGCTCGATGTTTTACCACTTCATACGTTTCACCCAGACTTTTTAAAGCACAATTAAGGTCCAGCATGGCACCCTTCAATTGGTTCATGTAGGTTTTGAGGACTCCACGTTCCAACATGTAGAATCCATCCTCTGGATAGAGTTCCATGCATCTATTGAGTTCATTTAAGACTTCTTGGCAGTTGCCCAACCTGACTTTCACCACTCTTCTCATGCTGCAAGAAATAAAATCTCTTAGTCAGACCAAGGCACCATTGCATAGACATGATAGTGCCCACATCAGCTGGTGAATTTTTGTTTGTGATGGGTAGGCGCACCTTAAAATATTTCCCTTGTCATTTGGATTCAGTATGTGAGCAGCCTCCAGATCAGCCAATGCCGAGTGGAAGTCTCCCATCAAATACTTCAAGCGTCCTCGTGCCATCAAAGTAGCCGAGAAGCTCGGAGAAAGGTGGTGAGCAGTGTCCAAGTCTCCAAGTGCACCGTCGAAATCATTTAGTAATCCTTTAGCCAGGCTCCGTTCAGTGAAAATTGTAGCATTACAGGGTTGAACTCGAGATGCCAAGTTCAATTCAGCCAGCATCCTTACGAAGTTACCCAATTTCCTTTCGCGTGCACTGTTCATCCTCAATGCAATGCTTAAAGTTGCCCGACATTGCTCGGAAAGATCCGTAATGGCCTCCGGCAAACACTTCAATTCTCGACATCCTTTCAGACGTAGTTTTTGGAGATGAGTCATTAGACAGATGTTGTTTGGCAACCCAGTCAGTTTACTGCAATTTTTCAAATCAAGGATTCTCAGATTCGAAAGTTTATTAATGCAACAGGGTAAGGATTCCAACCCGGAGCAATCGTGCAAGTACAATTCCCGAAGTCGGCTGAGTTGAACAAGGTAGTCGGGTAGCTTTATGACGTCGTTGGAGAGACTAAGGAACAATTTTTTCAGCTCACAGAGTTCCGTGATACACTCTGAGGGTTTTTCGATCTTCGACAGGTATAACTCGTGTAAGTACTTGAAGCAGTATACAAAGTCGATGTTGGTATTGCTGCTTATGTCAAAAAGCTCGAAATGCCGCAAACCCGTCAAACTCTCGAGACAATTGGGAAGATTGGACAGTGCTTTGGTAGAGAGAGAAAGCTCCTGGAGGTTGGAAAGCTTGCCCAATGAAGACGGGATATACACAACTGCGCTGCAACCTGAAAGGTGCAATTTTCTAAGCCTCACCATGTGGCCTATGGTTTCTGGAAGTGATTTAAGCCTGTCGCAGTTGTCCATCATGAGCTCTCGTAGGTGGGTGAGTTGTCCAATGGACTCGGGCAGGCATTGCAGTTGTAAACAGTTGCTGAGGTCTAGCTTGGACAATCCTGTTAAGGCTCCAATGGAAGATGGTATGCTTCGGAGCGCACTACAAAGACTGAGGTTAATCGTCTCTAATCGCGTGAGAGCACCGATGTTCTCCGGGAGTCGCTCCAGCCGATCACAACCTCGACAATTGAGTTCTTGCAAACTTCGCAGTCGACCAATGGAAAAGGATATTTCCTGGATATCAATGTCCAGATGCTCGGCGTCCATAACGTGGAAGGTCTACTATTAACTGAATGTCAAGCGACAAAGCAAAAAATAGGGTCCGTCTGAAATAGCTCGACGAAGAGTAACAGGTGCGTACCTTATCGGCACTTTCATCAAAGAGGTATTCGATCTTGCTCGACCCCAAGTTGAGAACAGCTAGTTTATCAAGCTCCTGAATTCCATCTGGAACATAATAGAACGGCATTCTAGGCCATCTGATCATTGTCAAATTTTTAGGGAAGTATGAGAAGCGTTCTCCTGCGGCTCCCTCAACAATAAGTATTCGCAAATCTTTCATCAGAGCGAATGCCTGAGCTGGGAATACTGCCTTGCTTCCCAACAGTGACAGGCCCTGTGATTTGAAGTTGGTCTTCACCGCAATTTCAGCGTCTGGCATCCACAACCGAGTCAACTCTACACGAGACGTTTGGCGTCCGAGGTCACGAAGTAGGTCGTGCATCCTGAGCTTGCCAGTGGCGTCTACTTGTACCAGGCACTTGTCAATGAGGTGGCCTAGTGTCTTCATCGACCATCCAAAGGCATTCCAGGCTCGTTTCGCAGTGTCCGCCGTCTCTCCTAGCAGCACAGAAGCGACGTCCAAGAAAATCTCTTGTTCGTTACTTGGCAATGCTTCGTAACTGATTCGCAGGCGTTTTTGAGTTCGAACTTTCTCGTCTGAAATCAACAGTATCATTCGTAGCTTCGTCAAAACTTCGCCCCAAATGCTAGGGTTTATTTCACCGCATAAGTGTGCACCAGCTACTATAATCTCTAAGGGAATTCGTCCACAAGCCACGGCGACCTCTGTTGCGATTTTATCAAAAGAATGCGGAGGTTTTTGCTGCATAAAAGCATGCCAAAAAAAGAGCTCTACTGCTTCCAATTCTGTTAATTCTCTAACCTCGTATGTATCATGTATTCCCAATTGTGCCACAACTGTTTTGTCTCGCGTAGCTACAATACCACGACTGCCATATCCAAGCGCGTCAGGAAGCATCAGGTTTTCCACTTGCATGCAGTCATCTATATCATCCAAGATAATTAAAACCTTTACGGACCCGCGAAGATGCTCCTTGATCAATGCCTGTCCGTGTCTTGGATTGTCAATGTGCACATCGTTCAACTTGCACAAATCGTGGATGATTTGTTGCTGCATGCGCACTAGTCCTCGTGGATGCTTAGACTTCTCTTTCACATCCTCGACGTAGCTCACCGCAGTGAAAAGATGTGATACATGCTCGTATAAGGCCTTGCAGATAGTGCTCTTGCCTACCCCTCCTGGTCCCAGAACAGCAATAACTCTCGCGGCTGGGCCTATCCGCAGCATGTCAAGAACTTCTGCTTCTCTTTTATCTAATCCTACCTCGTACCTGCACAAAGAGCCAAGTGGTTTTCGCTGTACTGCATCCTGCACTCTGGACACTATCCGCTTCACAATGGTAAGGCAGCACCTGTAGCCATAACCAGAGTATCCGTTCTCAATCTGTCACCAAACTAGACGCCATTGAAGAGATCACGGTTGAAATTGGCACGAATCCTCGAGCAGAATAACACTACAAATATTAAAAAATTACTGTGCCCGATTCAACCACATTGATAATGTGAAACCCAAGCAAGTGAGAAATTAATTAGGTCATATCAATTCGAGTAGTTTGAGGCCTCACCCATTCAGCATCTCACAGTCCCAATTTGGAACATCCGTCGCTCTGCGCAACGCAGCCTGGTACAAGGCTAGCTTCTGCACACCATGGTGTTGTTTAAACTTCTGCAAAGCATGCTTCAAAGCGCCAGTATCAGGCATGAGCAGATCACTTGGGGCGATGTCATACAGACACGGGAGGAAGACCTTCGCGGAGGACAACATGAGGCTAAGCTCCTCGAGGCAGAACTTTGATTCCGCGAAAGCCTTCGACAGCACCGACACGCATACTGGTGCAACTCGAATGGCATGAGCAATGCAATTCCTTGCCACCTCTCCCTCCGAGATATCTTTCGAATCCACATACACCTTGAACCCCGTTAAGTTCAGCGCTTCTTGGAGGTGATCCACAAAATCTACTTTCACGCATGCTCCTCTGTAGCATATGAAAACATCATAATCCTCGTGGCCTGCAATAATGAGCGATCAATGGAGGGGTTATTCATTTGACTTAGATTGTCGACCAGATTGTCGATGAACACAACATTGCTCATCTCAAATGTAGACATTGTTTCTTGGCATCTTCAAGTCATTCTCGCATGTTAAAATTTTACTCTACTTTCAAACCGTCCAGAAGGTCATTTTTATTTGAATGCGGAAAGCATGGTTACCTTCACGACTGTTTTTTTTCTCCTTGATTAGTTCCAAGGAACAAGATTGCGACGCTACCAAGGCCCCACGTGAACAACCAGTAGGTCTGCTGTCTTCTCGGACTCGATATAATACACCAAAGATTGCCAGAAGGCCGGCCAACAGGTAGGCTTTGGACACATTTACTGTAAATCCCCAAAAATTAGACATATTCCTGCAAAACGTCCTTGCAGGTGCTACTTTTGCCAACCCAGAATATTCAAGCTCTTCAAGCCCTCGACCACTGTTTCCATTTTGTCGGTTGACGTCCAGATTCATCGTACAATCAGTCATAGACTGAGGAGTATCAAAATCCTCTGTTAGTATAATCGGGTGGTGAGCTCTCGGTGGAATAGATTGTTCATGGTGTAAGCCTTTTGCGCCACTCACCGGGCACATAATGAAATTGCATTTTTAAGGTCATGGAGATCCATGACCAGTTGTAGACTCTCCATTCTGTCTTAAAAACCATTTGCACTCCAACTGTTCCACCGTGGATTCAAGTCTTGGAGTGAAAAACGTGAAATTTCAAGGCATGAGTTTGAGATTGCGACATGAAAGTGAGTGTAGTTTAGCCTCATCAAAGTGAGCTCCAACATGCTCAGATTCCGGATCTTGGGCATTGGTGATGCCATACATTAAAGCATAATCCTTCAATTCATGCACTCCAACTTTGCATCATCAGCACCAACGATTAATCCACTGAGATCGTTTTAAGCCACTGACCAAAAAGATTAATGTCTAAAAAATAAGACGCGCAGAACTCGACTAACCCACTGATTCTTAGTAAAGCACACCAAGCTACTAATGGGTTAATAATATGGCAAAGCAATGTATTGCAAAGTGGTCAGAAACATGGCCAAATAAGCAGCTTTTGGAAAATGTATGGACCTTGCTCAACGTAAGCTGTGCGAATCCAAGTGAAATGAAAGATATTAGGGATCAAGGATTGAAAACAAAGTTGGTATTGATGCGTTGTAAGGGCAGTTTAAAAGAGCCGAAAATTAGAATGACGTCGCGATGACTGTGGCGCTATGGCATCGGCAACGAAGGAACAAGAGGCACGTCTGTTGGGGGCAGAAAGGAATGCCAAGAAAGTAGCAATCTCGCCAAACCCTCTGGAAGCAGGAATCCGACATATAGGTTTCACACCATTCAGTGTTTTTCTACAACACGATATGGTGATTCTTTGTACATGAGCCTCGAGCTGTGACCCCCTTCTCATCCCAATCTTGAACTTACTCTGTATGTGGATCAAAGGTGCTGGCTTTGATTTCACTACATCGCACAACATCGTCATGGAGAGTGCATAAGATAGCTCTGAAGCATCTGAGACATTGCTGCCACGGCTTTGATTTCACAATGATGTTGCGTGATGCAAGAACAAGTATGAAGGGGGCAGAGGGTAAGGGGTTTTAAAACAAAAAAAAAGACAAAATCATGAACAATAACTCAGGGTTCAGGGTTTACTAAAATGTTCTGGTGGGAAGAGCCATAAGGATTTTCCTTTCATCCAGTACCAGGTACCAGCTGGGTACCTATTCCCCTTAATTTGCACTGGTCATTTTCCCAGTAAAAAGCCACTCATTCTGGATTAACGACAGGAGGATGCATATGGCCAGCTTTGCCATGACTGGATAGATTGTGCATTGATAGTTCCAACTAGCTCAGATAAGAAGGGAATAGGCATAGTTCAGCTGGTATCAATAAATGTCCAGTTCCTGATAATAGAACGCGGCTTTACTTGATGCATAGGATCACTGCACTTTATTTATAGAATCTACTCGCACCGATGTTTTGTCAGTATGTAATCTGACCTGCTACTCCGCTTCACCTGGTGGGTCGATTAAGTCCAAGACATCTAAGACCCTCTGACTGAACATCCAGTTGCCCCGACTGTGAATCCGCATCACTTTAACATTATTTGCCCTATTTGTTTCAAGACTCCTAACAAGAAATCGAATAGTCTACTTCTGTTTCATGGTGATTCGTGTGAAATAATTCACCAGGTCCTATTCCCTACTATTTGACAGAATCATCTTTTCAATTGACCGTTTTCTCATAAACTGCACTGCGGAAGTAGAAGGTTAGAGACAACTGGGAATTGTCACTGTCGAAACGAGCCGTATTGCCGATGCTGAAGGCAGTGTGGAGATGTTGAAGAACCGCTGACCCCGGAGACGAAACGGATACATCGGTAATTTTCAGTGAATTTGAGTGTTACTAGACTGGCACATTTGAGTTACAATTATACCGGTGCATCAATCATTTCATCCTCGTCTTTCAAGAGTACCTCCATTTTTAGGGCGCAGGAAAGTTTTATTACATGAGTAATACTGGTAGCTAGTTGCGATCTCAAACCGGAAGAAAACCATATTGCCCTCGGATACTAGGAATTCTCTGGATACACATTCAACTGCAAAACTGAAAATTAAACATGCAATGGTTACTGTAAAAATAGTTACACATTGTCATTATTCATGACATTTGTTGCTCTCTGAAGTTTAATTAAACGCCCAGAAGACTCCATGCTGCAGAGATAGCCATTACTTTCCGCAGTCTCTTAGAGGAGAGCTGTCTGTCGGGGGCCATTAGATCAGTCCAAACGTCCGAATAGTCTCTGCCTGCCTTATAGCGTACTTCATGTATCGGAGAGCAACGGATGTGGATAGTTCTTTACGCTACGTACCAAAAAACTCTGAAATCTATATGCTCATTTCCGAATTGCTCATGTCGTATACCTCATTTAGGCACCAAAATGCACAGAAAGCAAATCAGCTTAATAATCCCCAGGTCTAAACCTTGCTTCAAAATTTGAGATGCAACTAAAGTCGCAGAGTGTACCCATCGAGAGATGTAAACTAGTAAAATCCGTACACTGAGTCTACTAACAAGACTAAGCCATCAATTCCTAGTTTGAAAATGAAAATGAAAATGAAAGAAACTGTAAATCAAATCAAAAAATCGCGCTACGTCTCAGAACAGAGATTTTAATTTTTACACTCCGAAATTCCGACGATGACATTATAAAAGAGCACGTCTTCCATGTTTCCTCGAGCGGCATTCCTGTTCGTCGATGGGTAAGGGATACATGCAATGGGTCTCGTTTGTCATACAAAGGAAGAGGCGCTCGTAAGCGGATGCCATCTTCTTGGCTGTGAACATTTTGGAGGCGTATGCAAGGCACGTCTGGCCTTTCTCCCACAACTTTTCCTTTCCATCTGTGACAACCTGCTCGAGTGCTGCGACAAGCGATTCGACGTTGGGAGAAAAGGTGTAACCGAATGTCGGATCGGTTATGACACTCCAAACGATACTTGAAAAATGGGTGGCCAGTAGTGGTTTACCACATTGCATTGCTTCCAAAAGGGTGTGATCCAGCCCTTGAGATCGAAGGGTCGGATTCACGAAGATGTCAACCGCATTATAAAAATCTGCAAGCTGCAAGGGCGTCAGAGGCCCAAGGGTTTTTGCATTCGGCGCAAGCTCCTCGTAACGATCACCCCACGGCCCGGATCCCGCTACTAACAAATACACATCCTTGTGCTTCTTCCGGATTTCAGAGAATGCCTCAAATAGGAGTGGATGACCCTTGTCTCGCACCAATCGTCCAGCAGCTCCAAGCACCAGACTCGCATTCTCCGGGACCCCATACCTATTTCAAATTAGTTTTATGAAGACAGTGTTGAACGTCAGGTGGCATCGATGATTGAATGCTCGACTGACTGATGGGTCGCTGGACAGACTGATGATTAGGTTCAGAACCCTAACTCTGATAATTAACTAAAATCCTGTTGCGAGAAAGACGCTTGAGAAACAGAATGAAAGAGCTTGTGAGACATCAACCAACCAGTGGTCAATCCAGCATTAAAAAAAGAAATTTGAATGGAATCGGATTTTGGGACTTTAATAAGGTAGTTCACTCACAGAAGACAGAACAAAAATGAAAGAGAGCAAGGAGGAAAAAACACGTACTTCGCCCTGAACGCAGCTCCTGCAAAGGGGTTTGGACGAAACTCCTGCTCGTTGACGCCGTTGAGAATAATATGTACCTTCTGTAGAGGAAGCTCATAGATCGTGCGCAGTACGTCCCCAACGTAGTCACTAGTTGCAACATGGTGCTTGTAACTAGGAAAGAATCGCACTTCGTCTGCGACCCGTGCCAAGCGCCCGCCCATACTCTGCGATAGCTCTTGAGAACGAGGCTCTCCAGGCTTGCGAATCAGGTCCTGTACGATATCACTGTGAATGACCTCGAAGGCTATTCCATGCCACGATGCGGCAAGCTTCTCAATTTCGCGCGCCCGCCAGTGAGGCAACGCGACACTCTCTGAGTGCACAATATCAAAAGGATGGGTAGCATTTATCTCAGAGAACTTCTCCCACGCTCTGCTGTGATCGAACCCACCTCCTGCGTTCGGCTTCACGAAATGTAAGTGCATGTTGGGATGCCGTTGCTCCTCCTGAGCTTCCTCATCCTCGTCACTTGTAGTTGCACCCGGCTGCCTCATCGTAAACACATGCACAACGTGACCGCGGTCCGCAAGCACCCGATGCAACGTCATGGCGTGGCGCTCCAATCCTCCCGGCGTACCACCAGTAGGCCACTTCTTCACGAATAATGCGATATTAATCCTCTGCGGCGGCTTAGATCCATAACACAGCCGGTTCCATGCCGTGGAAAGATCTCGAACATCCCCAGACCACAGTGCCAGATCCACCCCATCGGCACCATTTGTCGAAAGTTTCCCGGAGTTGGCAAAATTTCGGGCATCAGAACCCTCGAACCCCACGTTTGACCTGCACGAGGCAGATCCCATCAACACCATGACATAGCAGAGCAGCGAGCCACTTAGCATGACGGCCCACACCAACCTCCATGACACCGCCATCGCTCCAAGGTTCCCCTTAGCAGCACCACTGCGCCATCTAGGTTTTTCCCCCATCATGTAAGAATTTGGGAGGAGAGGAGAGGCACGGCGGTCCCTCCGTCGACGTTACCTTCCAGCTTCGCTTGGGCACTGAGGCCATTGACACTAAGTCGCCTTGTTCTCACACGCCCTGCATGTCGTGGCGAACCATGATGCTGCAGCGCGACGTCGGCAGGACAGGTGCATTCATCCCTCGTCATTTCTAAGCAAACTGCAATGTCGCAACCCTGCACACCTCAAAACGTGCGGCTACAGTGGCGGTGATCTTGGCACATGAGAGACCGTAGCCACTATTATCTGCTACCGTATAAGCAAGCGCAAAGGGTTGGGCAGGACGATGATGGCAACGACGACGAGGAGCTTCGTGAGGCGTTCCATTACCTTGAACTGTGAAGCTCGTTCATCCCCATTCGAACGTGCCACCATCTCCACACTTTGTGCGGCATCAAATTGGGATTCCGCGGTCGATCTCCCTCTCTTTCCTAATATGCACAAATTATAGATAGTGACGGAGAATATGGTTTTGCTTTTTATTCCCGCTTTGAAGATCAATTGCTTCCGGTCTTCGAGTTCTTGTTATGAGAGGAAGCCAAGCTGGGAGTTTAGAGAAGAAAGTAATGAAATAGTATCAACGCTCTCGTCCTGGAAAACACCATCACATGTTATTTCCTAATGCCGATGACAACTGTAGAGTGCTTTACACGTGCACCCGAGAAGGAGTTCCCACTGAATTTCATACATGGTGTTGTGAAATCACCCCAAATACACATCTGCACTGGAACCCAAGCAGGAAAGTCTGGTGAGGAGGTCGTGGATATGCATGTGCGGCTTAGGCTTGATTAGTCACTTAATAACCGCCGAGTTCCTGGACAAGCCGACTGGCTCAACGCACCTCGCAGAAGTTCCGAATGCCAGATTTGTACAATGGCGGATTCCTAATCTGCCAACTAGAGACTGCTGATTCTGCCTTGTATTATTATGGTCAAGTCACCGTCACTTTGTCACTCAATCAATCGTCAAACCCAATAAAGCTACTAAATCAAGAATGAATTGAAGGTGGTTTGATTTGTGTTGGTGGAATCTTAAAACTGAGTCCTCTGGTGGCCTGATCGTTGGAATCCCTGTGAATGGGCTGAAACTGGAGACATATTTCACGCTTACATTAGGTCTTGCATTTTTATATTTACTTGTTCACGGAGAAATCCACAGATCATTGCCACGAGTAAACGCCAATAAATGGGAGATAAAGGCAAAATGTATATCTAATCAATACTAGGCGAGACAACTATTGGCTGTCCAGTTCGTATCGTGAACGACTCTCATCACAAGTTTGTTCTCGAGACAGTGCCTCATTCTTGGTAGAGACTCCAATGTGGACTTCAAAAACAGCGTCACAAAAATTGATAGAACCAGGTTCAGTAGCACATCGATATCTGACACACCAGGGAAAACGTGGCAGAAGAGGGTGATAAGCTGACACCTTGGCACCGATAATTGTGCCTAAAAGCAGAAAGTTGCTAATGAGATGTGTCTGATGAGCGATGCCTCGGCGTTCCTTGAGATGACCTCGACTTGTTTGGATTAAATTTCTGTAACTCAACAAATAATGAAACCTTGAATTATTTATCTTTGAATTAATATTCTTTTTTTTCTAAATCTTGATTTTTTTTTATCAGAACAACTTTGTGCAAATGTTCATTTGACATTACAGATTGCAAATTATCCTCCTCTATTTGATTTGTGGATTTAATAAGTTGTTTGAAATTAGAAGAAAAAAATCATGGATGCTACATTTGGTGGATGTTAGAATAGATTTGCAACTATTTCAAATCTTTACAAGCTTATCAACACTCTTAACGTGGGAATTTTACACATTACCAATGTCAACTACAAAAACACTATTTCTATACCTATAAAAGAAGTCTAAAGTCTATGCTAAAAAATTGTGTAGTTGAAGGAAGCACTTAGATTAAACTAAAATTAAAATCATGTTAGATTATTATAAATTATGATAGTTATTATATTCTTTTTCCTTATTTTAATTATGCTATTTAGGCTTGTTTTCTAAATACCAAATTAATAGATAAAAATTGAAGTAAAATTTTATAATATTAATTAGATATTTAATTATAAATTACTTATGTATATTTATTATTAATTTTAATAGAAAATTAAAATTAAGATGTTAAAAAATATTTTAATAACATAATTTAATATTTTATATATTTATTTTTTATAATTATTTTCAATAAATTAAAAAACTCTTAGCTAGAATAGTTGAATATATAATATATAAAAAAATGTAATATCTTTTGTACATGTTAAAAGATATCATCAACTTCTAAAAATATGTGAATATATTATAAATTCCATTATTTTAATTTCAGCACATTTATCTTTTATTCCCTATTGTCTTTGGTTTATCTTTTATTATAAAATATTTTTATTGTATAAAAAATACATATTTTTAATTAAAATATAAGTACATAAAATTATTACAAATTATTTTAAAAAAAATAAAATACATATAAGAAAATTGTAACAAGTTTTGGTTATATTTTTGTGTTTATTTTTATATTTTTAGCCAAAAATGATTAAGATACTAAAAAAATTATTTTGAATATATATATATATATATATATATATATATGTGTGTGTGTGTGTGTGTGTGTGAGTAATTATATACAAAGGATAATATATTTTTACTTTTATTTCTATATTTATATAAATATAAATTTATATTTAAAATAAATTAGAAATAAATATAAAAAAAACTGTTTAGAAATAATAATACCATATTTTATTAGTTGTTTCAAACATAAAATAATTTTTTTACTAAATACTCTAAAATCTTTAAATAGAATGATTTGGATTTTTTTTCAATATTATTTATTTAAAGCTAAAAAAATTATAAGAAATTATTGGTGCAAAATAAAGATAAAGTGAGTTTATTTTATGTTATAAGAAAATGTACTACAATAGTTCAAATCTTTTTTAGATTATTATTTCAATAAAATTAAAGTTTTAAAAAATAAAAAATAATTTAAATTATACATATTTAAATTTTAAAATTATAATTTTATCTATTTTTAAAAATAATAATATAAAGTAAAAACCAACTTTTATGAGAAAATTTTTGAGAATGGAATTACAAACTTTCTTTGCAGTAAGATGCTAATATAAATCATTATAAGTTATAAAGGCTTTATAAATAATATTCAAATTTTCTAGGATTGTATAAGAAAATCTTACATATAAGACTATATCATGGTATGTGGAATTTTTATAAAGTTTTATGATGTAACTACATAGAATACTATAATAGAATATTTACAACAAGTGTAGATCTTGAATAAAAAAAAGCAAAGAATTGAAATTAGAAGAATTTAAAAATGAATTAGAATAAAGAGTATATCAATATTTTATAGATATTATATAGATTAGGAATTATTTTTAAACTAAGATTTAAAAAAATCAAATGATTAAAGAGCGCCACATTTGTTAAATTGGAGTAAAAAACTAATGTATTTCTTTGACCAAAGGTGAAATAGAATTATTTTAAAATAAAAAAGAAAAAAAAAATATATATATATATATATATATATTCTAGTATATTTTAGTGACATACCAATATTAATTTGTCTCAAAAGTAGAAAAATATCAATAATTAAAAACATATTTAAAGACAAACAATAACTTTAAAATCTCATTATTAAATGTTTTGTAGCTAATATTAATTTATTTTGTAAATTAAACGTAGCATATATAATTTTTGTCCAAGTTTAAAGTAGAAATGAAATAAATTTTATATTAAAATAGAATTAATTGAAAATATCTTATTTTGTATGACTTAAATCTAATTGATCTTGTCTTCCATATTGTGTATGCTATGTCAGCTTAGTAAAAAAGAAGCAAACAAAAATAAAAGGCTTGACAAGATAATCTTAAAAAATATCAAAAACTTATCTATAGAATTTACAAAATAGTCTAAGTATAAAATGTGAAGTTATTGTTAAGATTGTAAAGACTAATTTGGATGTAGAAGAAGACATGGATATTAATATTAGTGAAATAATACCATTAATAATACACAAGAAGAAAATAAAATATACTTAAATCAATAATAGAAAATACACTTTATAATTGGCAATGTCTGCCTTTAGTGTTAAAAGATGTATGAATTGTATTATCTTATTCAAATATAGTTAAGATTTGAGTTTTTGCACTAGTACTAATATTGCTTTGAATAGAAAAATATTATCTCAAATAAATTATTTTAGATAACTATAATATAAATTTAAATTTATAATACATTACATTAATTTATAATTAAAGAAACATGTATGTAAAATAAATAGATGTTAAATGAATGTCTTCTTTTTAAACACATTAGATTTAAAAAAAGTCTATTAATATAAAAGCAAATCTAGTTTATAATAAATTACTACTAATTTTATAAATATATTTTAAATACATTCCTATTATTTTTTTCTATTATAGATAATAATCTCCAAATTTAAATTAAAATTTAAAAAACCTATTCGTCTTTAGAATAGTTGAATTTAATTGTAATTGTGCCAATACTTTAGGCATTGTAAGAGGTGTTTTTTCTAAAAATTATAAAGAATATTTTTCAAAATTTAAAAGAAAATTATAAATTGTATATAAAAATAAATTTCTGATTAAATATCTGAAAAAATATATGGTCTTGTGGTTTAAAATCTAAATATCGTAAAATTCAAGAATACTTAAACATCACAACAAAAAATATAGAATAAAATTCATAAAATAAAACTTTATTGAACTAAGTTAGATAAATTTATTTCTATCTTTGTATGTAATTTAGGTGAGTTGTGTCATTTGTTACCATATTAGAGACAAATAGTGTCTGAAGTTGTAAATTTTAGATTTTTTTTGTTATGAATAATATTTATGTTGGATATTTAAGTAAAAAAACTATTGAATCTTAAATTATTTATTAACATTTGATTCTTTCTAAAAATACATATCATAAAAAACATATGATTGAAGTAATACTTTTTAAATTTATGATTTTATGATTTTTTTCTTATTGTTGTGTATATGATTGAAACTGTAAGAAAGTAAAAAATGACATGAATTGGTGAGAGGAGCCAAAGAAAGAGAAGTTTTTTACTCATACTAATTTATTTCAAAGTCTTACGGGTTTTTGATTTAATGTTATAAATAATGATTAACATTGATAAATTTATGTCTTTTATATGATTTTTTTTAAAGCTACATCTATGATTTAAGTATATTTATCTAATATTAATATTGAGACTATAATTATGAATGCTAAATAATATACCTATTAAAATATAAAATTATCTTAGTTAGTTAATAGATTCAGTTTGCAAAATGGACCAAGTAATAATAATTTTAAAGTTTTTATTAACATAATTATATTTTTATATTAAGAAAATTTATTTTAAAATTTTTTTACACGACAATTTTTTTTAAAAAATAATATAAGATCTTTAGTAAAAAAAATATCACATTTTTTATACGATCTCCAAAAAAATAATATTTATATTTAAAATTTTCATTGCTAGTGTTAAAAATAAATCTTGGTAGTTATTTTTTAATAATAAAAGAAAATATTATGATTTAAAATATTAAAATATAAAAAATTATTTAAATAATTAAATATAAAAAATATTCATTATATATATATATATATATATATATTAATTCAATGAATTATGATTTTATTTATTCTAGACTAATCTAATTGGAATTAATCCATATTGGAGGATTTAAACATGAAAAAAGACTATCCACATGAATTTTCACATTAAGATCACACAATTAATTGTCCCTTGATCAACTAAAACACCCAAGAATGCTATATGTCTTTTGTATTATATCAAAGAAAATATTGCAATTGATAATTCTATCTTATGTATGCATTGTTTCTTCTCCTCTCCAAACTTATGACAATAATAGGTTATACTATACTATCTTAAAAGATTGCATAAAACATTCCATAATCCAATTACTAGAATTTTCCAAACTAACTATCATTCCCATTAATTTGCTTTACACAATTCTAGACTCTACATACATCTTCTTGAATCTCAATATTCAATGTATTATAATTCTTTCAATTATATCCATACTTCAAAAACATCTTCTATTATTGACTTTCTAATCCTCTACTTATAATTTAACATATAATAATTTTAATTTTTCATTTAATATCATCAATATCAAATCTTTCTTTCATTCCAAAATATTACTTCATAATATTTAAAAATTATCTATTAGTCTTATTCAACAAAGAAAACAAAGAACAAAGAGGTAGCACTAAGCTTACCCTAGCTCATAACTATTACAGTCTAGACCTATCTACTTCTTCTTCAAACTACTTATGCTTTCTTCAAAATGCCATCCATTACATAACCAATGATAATTACTTTTTTTGACTATATCATCCTTCCTCCCTTCTAAACTATCTATTCATTAATTTATTAGCTTTTTTTTAACCTTACATACTTGATATTGTAAAACAAAAAAATCCTATTTGTTCTACATAGCTCTATTTCTAACTATGCAATGTCTTTGCAAATATAAAATTGGTAGAAACAAACTTCTTCAATGGAATATTTACAAAATCTCTAATTCTTTGGTTTGCTAGATTGATCAATCTCAATATTCTCCAAAGATGGTTCTACTAATTTTGGTTTTAATAAGAAGTCTTCATCTTCTTCTTATACTTCCATTGGCTGTCTCTTCAATTGGATTGATAAGACTTCATTATATGCTCTCAATTCACAAACTTGAGCCTCCAACTGAAGAATCTTGACAACTTTTGCTTCCAAATAGTGTTGGTGATGCTTCACCTTCTCTTTTAATTCATCAATTATTGAAATAGATAGAGTAGACATCTATGACTGACCAATACTGGCTAAATCAACCTTCAATTTTATCACTACAACCTTCAAGTTTTCAATTTTTGCTAGTATTTTTTTTATTTCAATTTTATATTAGTCACTTAATATTTTTTTTTTTTTGTTCAAGTAATGCTATCTTTTTTTATTTCATTTTCAACTAACATGTCGCCTTCTCTTATTCTAATATTGATGTACTTGAAATCTGTATTAGGTCTTGCCTTTGGACTTCCATGATACGTTGAATATATTCTTTTTCTTTTTTTCAAGCTTCTTGTTGCTTCCCAAATTTACACTCCAATTGCAACTTGGATTTTTTTACATAATTTGATCTTGTTTCTTAATTCGATGGCTTTGCTTCAGTAGCTCTTTCTTATTTGCTTCCAATTATTGCCTTAATTGTCTCTTCTCATCAAGTTTACTCATCATAAGCTGTAATTGAGAAATCTAAGTTAATATGACATCATTGAGATTCACTCTTTCCGGTATTCTATCATGTAGAAATGCTAACTAGTTGATGTCCATCAAAACTAGAACTTCAACCTCTACCTTGATTGCCAAATAAATTAGAACTCACTCTAGTAGAATCTCTGATATAGCATTTCGACTCAATGAGTTACTTGATTTTTTAATTTTGTGCACTACGACCTTTAGATTAGCTGTCAGTGCCGTTAAACTCTGAACACTTTTATTTAGACACTAGAGAGGGCATATTTTTCTCTCTAACTGGT